>NW_027507903.1:400620549-401155549 GCF_037356315.1 Lithobates pipiens | reverse complement strand
GCAAACCATATACAAATAAATGCAATTAAATACAAAAACAAACCATAAATGCGTGTCAATGATGTGAATTCCCCAAACACAATATGAGTATATCAAACTCTGTGCATATACCCCTAAAAAGTAAAAAAAATAGAATATGGAAAAAAAATATGTTTGCAATTTTTACATAAATGAACTATCGAAAAAAAAAAAAAAAAAAAAATTAATTGTATTTAGAGACACTCTATATAATGTCCATATAGTCATATACCAAAAAATAATAATAGAATGTCCATATGGTAAACGAACACCAGTGAAGTAAAACTTCAAGTGAAGTACAGCAGTGAAGAAAAACTTCAAACAGCTGAGTTACAAGTACACAAATTAAAAATCTTCTCCAGAGATGTAATGTGCTTTTCCCATCACCGAATGAGTGAATTGGCTCCTTACCAGATCCAAGCGACCCCCCGTTACGGAGGGTCACCACAGGCGACAAGAGTCAAAGGATATCCGGATAGCGCTTCCTCCTCAGGCGATCCCGAATCTTTCACGCGATAGGGTTATGGCTGTTATTCCACATATCACTCCCAACTCAACGTGGTATCACATAGGGAAAAACATAGGCTCCAGATAGTGTAAAACCAAATGACTTTGATTTGCAAAAACGAACGTATACACTTACATAAAAGACTTTAAAAGCAGGTTCAAAACAGAAGCGTGCACCGGCCGGATACACGCCAACGCAGAGACCAACCCGTCCTTCCTGGTCCAAAAAGAACGAACACGACTGGGGTGACGTCGACACGTTCGCACCGCCCTACGCGTTTCGTAATAATTTACGTCGTCCAGGGGCACGGGCGGCGTGCGACGTCACCCCTTTTATAACCAACAACTTAACCAAGCCTCGCTTTGGGTCAGCGGCCATCTTAGATATCACATAAGCGTTAGGAATCAATGACCATAGGCCAAGCCTCACTATCAATCACGAACGTCAGATGTGCGTATCCGCAACGAACGTCCTATGATTGTGGACCATACCTCGTTTCCATACGAACGTCATATGGTCATAAACCAAGCCTCACTTCCAGGTAATAACCCTATTGGAAGAGAGACGTGGCAAATGCCCTCATTTTAAAATACCCTTCCTATGTCCAGAGACAGGGCATAGTGTAGGTCACAAAGGAGGGTAAACTAAAATGAAAAAATCAATAAAATGAAGAATAATAATAAATTGTAATAAAATAAAACAAAAGTAAAATGAAGTAAAATATCACAAATTGGTATAGAGATACACCAAAAATTATGCGTTTCTTGATGTATTTATATGTCCATCAAATTCAATTAAGAACTGGGGCTACTGTAGACATGTATTTCAAATACCTTACTGACTCGCGTATTGCCCAGGGATTAGCCTAGGGCATCCCAAACAGATATCAAGGAATGCAATTAAACATGAATCCCCAAACCTAGAGGGCCGCCAAACCCAAAACCAGGCCTGCCATCCAAAAGGGGCCAAAAAAGGAGAAAAACAAGGATATGTTCTATAATAATATGTACCAAAATAAACAGCAAGAAAAAATACAGTAGAATGTAGTGATGGCCGAACGGTTCGCCCGGCGGTCGTTTCGCGGCGAATTTCCGACTTTCGCCGTCCGCGGGTTCGAACGCCTTTTTCCGTCGTTCGCCCCGGCGGACTTACGTGTTTAATGTATACAAGAACTTTAACCTTTCGTGACACGTTTATCATGTGTTACAGGACAACCAATTGAGACATGACAGCTCATGGACACTTGGACATTCCCCCTAACCTATAAATACACCCGATCCGGTGGCCATTTTACATTCTTTCTTCTGTCACTGTAGGGAAAGGATCCTGTGTGGAGTAGGGACAGAGAAAACGCTAGCTATTTGGTACACAAAAGTTCTTTTCAGGACTGGTATAGGTGTTAGGTCAGCAGCCTGAGTTTCTTTTGTCAGTTTAGATAAAGGGACAGAGCGCTGTATGCTGCTATTTTAGGGACAGCTCAGCCAGATTAGTCTTTCTTCATCATCATCATCATCATCATCATTAGCTGTTACTATCAGGTCCACAAAAGAGCTGTTCCAGCTAATCGTTCCAGCCTACTCTTTTTTGCCAATTTGTATAGGGACAGGCAGGAAGCAGTGTGTCAGGCAGTGAGGATAATTTTAAAGACTTGCTGTTACTATTAGTTCCACAAAGGTTCTTTTCAGGACTGGTATCAGTGGTACGGTAATAGGCTTGTACACGTATAATATTCTTTCTTCCAAATATAGAAAGAATATTATACTTGACTGCTGCCCTTCTGCTGCAGTCTGCTAATCATTCACAACTCACTTGTTCCACAAAGCTCTTTATCAGGACTGGTAACTTGGTCTGTCTAGGGTGCTACGGTACATAGGCTTGGGTGCGGTACAGTCTGCTGTTCTGTAAGGACCGCTATCGGTCCACAATACATAGGGTTGCCGTGCACTACTGCTGACCGCTGCCCTATACTGCAGCAGTCCTTCATTGGTATAGGGACTGACGTACAGTCTGCTAATCACTAACACACAACCTGCTTGGTCCACAAAAGTTCTTATAAGGACTGGTAACTTGGTATAGGGTGCTACGGTACATAGGCCTGAGTGCGTTACAGTCTGCTGTTCTGTAAGGACCGCTATCGGTCCACAATACATAGGGTTGCCGTGCACTACTGCTGACCGCTGCCCTATACTGCAGCAGTCCTTCAGCGGTATAGGGACTGACGCACAGTCTGCTAAACACTAACACACAACCTGCTTGGTCCACAAAAGTTTTTATAAGGACTGGTAACTTGGTATAGGGTGCTACGGTACATAGGCCTGAGTGCAGTACAGTCTGCTGTTCTGTAAGGACCGCTATCGGTCCACAATACATAGGGTTGCCGTGCACTACTGCTGACCGCTGCCCTATACTGCAGCAGTCCTTCATTGGTATAGGGACTGACGTACAGTCTGCTAATCACTAACACACAACCTGCTTGGTCCACAAAAGTTCTTATAAGGACTGGTAACTTGGTATAGGGTGCTACGGTACATAGGCCTGAGTGCGTTACAGTCTGCTGTTCTGTAAGGACCGCTATCGGTCCACAATACATAGGGTTGACGTGCACCACTGCTGACCGCTGCCCTATACTGCAGCAGTCCTTCAGCGGTATAGGGACTGACGTACAGTCTGCTAAACACTAATACACAACCTGCTTGGTCCACAAAAGTTCTTATAAGGACTGGTAACTTGGTATAGGGTGCTACGGTACATAGGCTTGAGTGCGGTACAGTCTGCTGTTCTGTAAGGACCGCTATCGGTCCACAATAGATAGGGTTGACGTGCACCACTGCTGACCGCTGCCCTATACTGCAGCAGTCCTTCAGCGGTATAGGGACTGACGCACAGTCTGCTAAACACTAACACACAACCTGCTTGGTCCACAAAAGTTTTTATAAGGACTGGTAACTTGGTATAGGGTGCTACGGTACATAGGCCTGAGTGCGTTACAGTCTGCTGTTCTGTAAGGACCGCTATCGGTCCACAATACATAGGGTTGCCGTGCACTACTGCTGACCGCTGCCCTATACTGCAGCAGTCCTTCATTGGTATAGGGACTGACGTACAGTCTGCTAATCACTAACACACAACCTGCTTGGTCCACAAAAGTTCTTATAAGGACTGGTAACTTGGTATAGGGTGCTACGGTACATAGGCCTGAGTGCGTTACAGTCTGCTGTTCTGTAAGGACCGCTATCGGTCCACAATACATAGGGTTGACGTGCACCACTGCTGACCGCTGCCCTATACTGCAGCAGTCCTTCAGCGGTATAGGGACTGACGTACAGTCTGCTAAACACTAATACACAACCTGCTTGGTCCACAAAAGTTCTTATAAGGACTGGTAACTTGGTATAGGGTGCTACGGTACATAGGCTTGAGTGCGGTACAGTCTGCTGTTCTGTAAGGACCGCTATCGGTCCACAATACATAGGGTTGCCGTGCACTACTGCTGACCGCTGCCCTATACTGCAGCAGTCCTTCATTGGTATAGGGACTGACGTACAGTCTGCTAATCACTAACACACAACCTGCTTGTTCCACAAAAGTTCTTATAAGGACTGGTAACTTGGTATAGGGTGCTACGGTACATAGGCTTGAGTGCGGTACAGTCTGCTGTTCTGTAAGGACCGCTATCGGTCCACAATAGATAGGGTTGACGTGCACCACTGCTGACCGCTGCCCTATACTGCAGCAGTCCTTCAGCGGTATAGGGACTGACGTACAGTCTGCTAAACACTAATACACAACCTGCTTGGTCCACAAAAGTTCTTATAAGGACTGGTAACTTGGTATAGGGTGCTACGGTACATAGGCTTGAGTGCGGTACAGTCTGCTGTTCTGTAAGGACCGCTATCGGTCCACAATAGATAGGGTTGACGTGCACCACTGCTGACCGCTGCCCTATACTGCAGCAGTCCTTCAGCGGTATAGGGACTGACGTACAGTCTGCTAAACACTAATACACAACCTGCTTGGTCCACAAAAGTTCTTATAAGGACTGGTAACTTGGTATAGGGTGCTACGGTACATAGGCTTGAGTGCGGTACAGTCTGCTGTTCTGTAAGGACCGCTATAGGTCCACAATAGATAGGGTTGACGTGCACCACTGCTGACCGCTCACCTATACTGCAGCAGTCCTTCAGCGGTATAGGGACTAAGAGTTTTGTCACAGGGTCATTTAAAAAATGACATGCAGAGGAAGAGGCAGGCCCTTCCGCAGGGGTGGTAGGGGTAGGGCAGGAGCAACAGGCTTGAGCCAAAGTGGGAAGTTGCAGAAGGTGCGTTCAATTACTTTAAAGGATGCACCAGACTTGGTTGAGTGGCTCGCTCAGCCTTACTCTTCTGCACCCTCCTCATCCTCTCGATCTGCACCCTCTTCTTCACTCTCTGCTATGTGCACCCCCAAAGACACTACCACCAACAACACGACCACCACCACCACCACCACATACCTTCCGCTTGAGTCACTGGAATTATTTTCCGATCCATATCAAGAGGACATTTCTGATGCGCAGCCACTCTTGGTATTGGATCAGGAAGAGGAGGTAGCAACAAGCGCTACTCAGCAGTCTGACGCCAGTACCCAGATCAGCCCAAGGAGGAGGTTGGTCCCCGGTGTTGCTGCCTACTCTACTTATAGCGGTGGGGAAGGTGACGTTGATGATGACGTGTCTAGTGATGTCACGTGGGTGCCCACAAGAGAGGAAGAGGAGGGGAGTTCAGAGGGAGATATGGACCAGCAGATAGGGAGGAGAAGCAGCAATGACTTACATTGCACAGCAGGGACAAAGCAGACTGCAAATGTATCAGGAGCGAGTCATCGACCATGTACGGTCACATCTGGCGCTCCCAGGACACCGGCACATGGCTCCGCAGTGTGGGCTTTTTTTAACGTGTCCGCTGCTGACAATAGCGTTGCCATCTGCAATCTTTGCAGTCAACGCGTTAGTCGCGGTAAGCCCAATACTCACCTAGGGACGACCGCCTTAAGAAGGCACATGAGCAGCCATCACCGAGCCCAGTGGGAGCAACGGAACACACAAAGCCACACTGCAGGCTCTCACCGTCCAGCCTCGTCTTCTACTTCTCCTTCTCCTCTCTCCTCACAATTGTCCTCCACTCCACCTTCCATCACGCCAAGCTCACATTTTTCTGCAAAAAGGCAGGCTTCCGTGGGCCTAATGTTTGAGCGTAAAAAAATGATGACGCCGGATAACCCTCTTGCCCAACGGTTGGCGGCTGGCTTGTCAGAACTCATAGCCCGCCAACTACTGCCATATAAACTGGTGGACTCGGAGGCCTTTCGCAAATTTGTGGCCATTGGAACACCACAATGGAAGGTCCCAGGAAGGAAGTATTTCTCAGAGAAGGGCATCCCAGAGCTATATGGCCATGTTCAGCGGCAAGTGAATGTATCTCTGGCACACAGTGTCGGTGCCAAGATACATCTGACCACAGACACGTGGTCTAGCAAACACGGGCAGGGAAGGTATATCAGTTTTACTGCCCACTGGGTGAACCTTCTGACGGCCGTCAAGCATGTAACCCGTGGCACCCGTGTAGATTTGGTTTTACCGCCACGGATTGCATGCAGGCCTGACTCTTCTTCTCCTCCTCCTACTCCATCCTCCTCCCTCTCCTCCTCAGCTGCCTCCTCCTTTTCCGCTGCTAGCGTCTCTTCCACTGCACCGCCCAAGCTCCCCAGAACCTATTCCACATGCCAGGTGAGACGTTGCCATGCCGTGCTGCGTCTGTTGTGCCTGGAAGCAAAGAGCCACACTGGCCCGGCACTCCTTTCAGCTTTGCGTTCACAGGCAGATGAGTGGCTAACACCGCTCAATTTGACAGTTGGTAAAGTGGTGTGTGACAACGGTGCCAATCTGCTTAGCGCATTGAAACAGGGCAAAATCACGCACGTGCCGTGCATGGCACACGTCTTAAACTTGGTCGTGCAGCGATTCCTTGTCAAATACCCTGGGGTCCAGGACATCTTGCGGCAGGCAAGGAAAATCTCGGCCCATTTCAGAAGATCTTACACGGCCATGGCTCGCCTTGCTGACATTCAGCGGCGACACCATCTGCCGGTCAGACGTCTTATTTGCGATTGCCCGACGCGATGGAACTCAACCTTCTATATGCTTGATAGGCTGCTCCAGCAGAAACGTGCAGTTAACGTCTACCTGTATGAACTCTGCGAAAGAAACGGTTCTGGGGAGCTGGGTTTTTTTTCACCGCGCCAGTGGCTGCTCATGCGCGACACATGCAGACTTCTGCGGCCATTTGAGGAGATCACCAAACTGGTCAGTCGCAGCCATGGCGCCATCAGTGACATGGTACCTTATGCCTTCTTTCTGGAGCGTGCATTGCGTCGTGTCATTGATCAGGCTGTGGAGGAGCAGGAGCGGGAAGATGAGGAAGTCGCAATGCTGGATGAATTCCCAGGGGGGGCTACTCTATCTGAGACAAGTCAACAACAGGAGTCTGATGAGGAGTCAGAGGAGGATGGTGCCGGGGCGGATGAGCAGGAGCAAGAAGAGCATGCTTTAAACCTTTCTGGGATCCCTGTTGTGCGAGGATGGGGAGAGGAGAATGAAGAGGACGACATTATCCTGGATGATGAGCAGGAGCCAGGCCACCACACCGCTTCCACTTTAGTGCAAATGGGGGCCTTCATGCTCCAGTGTTTTAATAGGGACCCCCGTATAAAAAGCATGAGGGTCAAGGACCAGTACTGGGTGGCAACGTACTTAGACCCCCGGTACAAACACAAAATGGCGGAAATGTTACCGCCGTCGCAGAGGGCTGTCAGAATGCAGCACTTCCAGGCCTTGCTTCGAGAAATGCTGCATTCTGCTTTTGCGTGCGCTGGCAGAGGAGCAATTCCCACTCCCAGAGAAGGATTTGCGGGTACCAATCCAACAGCGCCTGCAAGAAGAGGCCGGTTTGAAGATGTGTTGGTGACTTCGGATATGAGGTCATTCTTTCAGCCGACCCATCGACAGGTGTCATCCGGATCCAGCATCAGGGAACGCCTAGACCGTCAGGTGTCCGACTACATTGGGTTAACGGCCGATGTGGACGCTCTGAGGAGTGATGAACCCCTAGACTACTGGGTGGGCAGGCTTGACCTCTGGCCAGAGCTTGCCCAATTTGCAATCGAACTGTTGGCTTGCCCCTCATCCAGTGTCCTGTCCGAAAGGACGTTCAGCGCAGCAGGGGGGATTGTGACCGATAAGCGTACTCGCCTAGCTCACCACAGTGTTAACTACCTCACATTTCTAAAAATGAATGAGGCATGGATCTCGGAGGAATTCAACACATGTGATCAGTAGACCATGTATATGTCTATAAACAATTTTTGGAATCAAGCACACAGACCTTCTTAATTCATTTGGCTCACTTCCCTGACCCAAAAAAGCACACCGTACTATATGCCCCTACCCTCCTCTTTGAAGAGGTTGAGCGGTGTCATATTTCTACTGGGGCTGCTTATTATGAGGGGTTCCCACCATCCCTGTGCTGTGCTGACTTCCTCCTGGGTGTTCTTATTATGAGGGGCTCCCACCATCCCTGTGCTGTGCTGACTTCCTCCTGGGGGTTCTTATTATGAGGGGATCACACCATCCCTGTGCTGTGCTGACTTCCTCCTGGGGCTGCTTACGGTGCTGCTGTCAGCGCTGTATGTCACGGAGCTGCTGTCAGCGCTGTATGTCACGGAGCTGCTGTCAGCGCTGTATGTCACGGAGCTGCTGTCAGCGCTGTATGTCACGGAGCTGCTGTCAGCGCTGTATGTCACGGAGCTGCTGTCAGCGCTGTATGTCACGGAGCTGCTGTCAGCGCTGTATGTCACGGAGCTGCTGTCAGCGCTGTATGTCACGGAGCTGCTGTCAGCGCTGTATGTCACGGAGCTGCTGTCAGCGCTGTATGTCACGGAGCTGCTGTCAGCGCTGTATGTCACGGAGCTGCTGTCAGCGCTGTATGTCACGGAGCTGCTGTCAGCGCTGTATGTCACGGAGCTGCTGTCAGCGCTGTATGTCACGGAGCTGCTGTCAGCGCTGTATGTCACGGTGCTGCTGTCAGCGCTGTATGTCACGGAGCTGCTGTCAGCGCTGTATGTCACGGAGCTGCTGTCAGCGCTGTATGTCACGGAGCTGCTGTCAGCGCTGTATGTCACGGAGCTGCTGTCAGCGCTGTATGTCACGGAGCTGCTGTCAGCGCTGTATGTCACGGAGCTGCTGTCAGCGCTGTATGTCACGGTGCTGCTGTCAGCGCTGTATGTCACGGAGCTGCTGTCAGCGCTGTATGTCACGGAGCTGCTGTCAGTGCTGTATGTCACGGAGCTGCTGTCAGCGCTGTATGTCACGGAGCTGCTGTCAGCGCTGTATGTCACGGAGCTGCTGTCAGCGCTGTATGTCACGGTGCTGCTGTCAGCGCTGTATGTCACGGAGCTGCTGTCAGCGCTGTATGTCACGGAGCTGCTGTCAGCGCTGTATGTCACGGAGCTGCTGTCAGCGCTGTATGTCACGGAGCTGCTGTCAGCGCTGTATGTCACGGAGCTGCTGTCAGCGCTGTATGTCACGGTGCTGCTGTCAGCGCTGTATGTCACGGAGCTGCTGTCAGCGCTGTATGTCACGGAGCTGCTGTCAGTGCTGTATGTCACGGAGCTGCTGTCAGCGCTGTATGTCACGGAGCTGCTGTCAGCGCTGTATGTCACGGAGCTGCTGTCAGCGCTGTATGTCACGGTGCTGCTGTCAGCGCTGTATGTCACGGAGCTGCTGTCAGCGCTGTATGTCACGGAGCTGCTGTCAGCGCTGTATGTCACGGAGCTGCTGTCAGCGCTGTATGTCACGGAGCTGCTGTCAGCGCTGTATGTCACGGAGCTGCTGTCAGCGCTGTATGTCACGGTGCTGATGTCAGTGCTCTGTATTACGGTGCTGCTGTCAGTGCTCTGTATCTCCTGCACCCTCTTGTTTGCCTACCCTGGTCCCTGACCTTCCCTCTCCTCCATTGCCTTCATTAGCTCCATAGTCCTGAATTGTCAGAACAATTTCCCAAATAAAAAAAAAATGCTTGTAGTTATCGATCCCAAATTCACCTCATACATGTATTATGCTATTGTCCAGGTGGTGGGACTACGTGCTACCCCCTAATAATTACCCCGTGGCCGCAAATTCGACCTAAAGGTTTGCGAAATTCGCCTCCCATTGAAGTCAATGGAGCCCGCGGCGAACGGTCGTTTTCGCGAACGTTTGTGTCCGTTCGCGTTTCGCGTTCGCGAAACGTCCCGTCGGAAGTTCGTCCATCACTAGTAGAATGGTATTTCACAGTAACTGATACAAGAACCGTGGTAAAGAAGCATTACATCAAACAGGTCACCTCAAGAGTTATTAATAAAGGCATTTACATCGGTGTCCACATTAAGGCCAAACGGAACATATGTTTTTAATTTATGGATCCAGGCCATTTCGAGCTTGGATATTTCCTTAACCAAGGACCCTCCCCTCCAGTGGGGCCTGTATTTGTCTAAACCGACAAATAGGGTGCCTGATGGGTCTCTCTTATGTGTCTGGTCATAATGTCTGGACACAGGGTGTTTGTCAAACCCACGTCTGATGTTGCCTATATGTTCGTTCAACCTGACGCGAAGTGCCCTCTTGGTCCGCCCTATATACTGGAGGCCACAAGGGCACTGTAAAAGGTAAACCACAGCCTCCGAGGAGCAAGTAATAAAAGACTCTATTTCGTATGTTCTAGTAGTGCTTGAGGATACAATGCTAGAAATCTTAGAGCCCCTATGTGAATTCAGGGTACAAACCTGACAGTTCTTACATTTATAGTAACCAATTAAATTTTGAAAGAAACATCTATTGGCCCTAGGCGGGTCTTGTACACTGGGGGCAATCTTGTTTCCCAGTGAAGAGGCCCCTTTAAAAATTATTTGGGGTTTAACAGGTAGAATTGGATTCAGAACATGGTCACTAGTGAGTAAGTGCCAATGTTTTTGAATCAAATTTCTCACACCGCGATGTTGGACTGAGAAAGTCGTGACGAACGGTACACCACCCTGTATGTTGCAGTCTTCATGGTTGCATCAAGGGAAACGGGATCATATCCCTTTTCCAGAAATCTGCCTGCCAAAATCGCTGCCTGTTCATCATATTTTGCAATATCCGAACAGTTCCGTCTGAGGCGTAAAAATTGCCCCAGGGGAACAGCTTTTAGCCAAGGTTGAAAGTGGCAACTGTCGGTAGGGATGTACGAGTTCCTATCGGTAGATTTAAAATATGTAGATGTGATAAACTCATCTCCAACCCTCCTGATGTTAAGATCAAGGAAATTGACCTCATCCTGGCTAGCCTCAAAGCTAAATTTGATCCCTCTATTGTTTTCATTTAAACTAGCCATGAACGACCGCAAATCTGGCTCTGTTCCTTCCCAAAGGAGGAGGACATCATCGATATACCTCGCCCACAGGACTATTTCAGACCTTCTAGGGGCATCGATGATGTCCTCCTCCCATTTGGCCATGAAAAGGTTGGCCAAGCTGGGGGCATATTTTGCCCCCATGGCCACGCCCCTGTCCTGGCGATAGAATTGCTGGTCGAACCAGAAATAGTTGTGTCCGGCCGCATATTCCAGAAGTTCTATTAGGAAATCAATCTGAGGTGAAGGAAGACCCGACCCCCTCTCTAGGAATAGTCTCACTGCCTCCACTCCTAAGGAGTGGGGGATGATGGTATATAATGAATTAACATCTGCCGTGACCAACCAAAGACCATCTCCAGGGGTGATACCGGACAAAAGATTGATTATATGTTTAGTGTCTTTGACATATGACGGGACCTTTTGGACCAAAGGTTGCAAATAATGATCTATATACTTGCCCACCCGGGACGTCACCGAGTCAATACCACTGACTACTTTTTTTTTCGTTCCTTTTATACATTGTGCCTGTGTCAAGCTCCGCCTGTGTCTCACAGGTCGCCCGCCCCTGACATTCTTTTTTGACAAATTTTCCACGCCCCTTCTCTCTTCGTTGTGCAGTGGGAGTATATACATAAAGATGGCAGAGACATTAGCAGGAATTAGCGCAGAGGAAAGCCCGGAACCCCAAACATCCAGATCCAGCAGGAGATTTAAGGCCACCAACATGGCCTTTGAAGAAATTGTGGAGATCATGGACGTCTTGAGGAGGGAGGACTATGATGGCAAAAATGGTCCGTACTTCCTACCCAATTTGCCTAAGGACCAAATAATGTCCTCAGTTGTGACCACTATGGAGCAGAAATTTGGGGTATGATGGGCTAAAGACCAACTGAGAAAGCGCTGGTCTGACCTTAAAACAAGGGAGCCGGATCAGTGTAGAAGAATCAAGAAGGTGCTTAAAAAAAGTAAGTACTTGTCGTGGGTTCTTATTCTGATACTTAACTTGCATGCTGATCCATGTACTTTTCATTTATACTGTTCCGTTTATATGATCGTTTGTAAATATTGTTTGTTTGCCAATACATACGATGTCTGTAAATATGATGATTCAGTGTAATGTAAGGAGAGGACACAGCAGCTGTTTTAACATCTGGACTCAGGAGCACTAGTGTAGTGTGGGACACCATAGAAGTAGTAGTAAAAAAAAAAAAGATAAGGCCCACTTATCAGATTCCTCGCCCCCTCTGATGGTCCATTGAAAAAATTGTATGGGGGGAGGGTTGTAAATGATTTTAAGACCACGCATTACACTTGAAGACATTTGAGGGGGTCGAGGAGGGTTCTAAATGTTTTTCAGACCACACATTACACTTGTAGACATTTGAGGGGGTGGTTCGGGGGAAAGCAGTACAATGGAGCTGAGAATATACATTGTTAAAGGGGCTAGGCTATAAGTGTCCCAGGATTGCATGCTGGG
This sequence comes from Lithobates pipiens, assembly GCF_037356315.1. NCBI lineage: Eukaryota > Metazoa > Chordata > Amphibia > Anura > Ranidae > Lithobates > Lithobates pipiens. The sequence continues at coordinate 401,143,079 of NW_027507903.1, read as the reverse complement.
GAAGTTAGTGAAGGAAAATATGCATTGTTGGCCACAAAAGGATTTTTTATTAAAAATGAAAAAAAAACATGCATGCATGAAGATAAAGGGGACATTCACAGCATATTCCAATCATGGTAATTAGGTAATGATGAAATGAATACAATACATTAGCAAACATTCAATATATATAATGTAATGTTAAAGGATGAAACTTACCTTAATATAGTCTTCCTGCAGGACCTGAATAATGGCAGAACAGGTCTCTGGGATAATGATCCCAGAGCCTGGGGGGAGATGCCTGTCATGAACTTGAGGTCCTGCGGGCTTCTCCCTGTCGCCAAGTACCGCAACATGGTGACTAGCCTCTGCTCCGGAGTGATGGCTTGCCGCGTGCAGGTATCCTGCCTGCTGATATAAGGGGTCAGCAAAGCCAGCAGATGGTGAAAAATGGGGTCTGTCATCCTGAGATAATTCCTGAAATCCTCAGGATTATTCTCACGGATCTCACGAAGCAAAGGCATGTGCGAGAATTGGTCACGCTGGCACAGCTAATTCTTCGTCCATGTTCATGGACTGGGCTCGGGTCAAAGTATTAACCCCAACACCAAGCCTCCACACAGCATGAACTTGAGAATGAGTACGTCCACGCACAATGGCTTCAAAACGGTCAGCTGTTTAAATAAACAAACTTAACCAAACGCACTGAAGAACAGCAAGGCTTATGAAGAGTGACCTGAAGAACAGGAATGAGCAGACCAGAACCTACTATACAGGGACTAACTGATCTACATGCACTGAAAACCAGATACAAACCTCACAAGCACAAACTGAACTGCAGAAAATAATCTAAATAAGCGGAAGTCTGAAAAGCGTGAATCACCTCTAACCAAACTTCTACTAATACAAGATAAACATGAGATTAGCAGAAGGAGCCCAAAGGGTGGCGTACTGGGTCATGGGCTTCCTTTTTCTAGTCCCGTTGTACGTGCTGTATGTCACCACATTCTAAACTGGCGGACTTTTGGAGTGATCGTGTGTGGCCAAGTCCGTTCGTTTGAAAGTCTGGTGGACCTCCGCTACAAAGTACGTCGGAAAGTCTGTCGGACCAAGTCTGCCGGAAAGTCCCATCGTGTGTACACGGCATTAGTGTTGAAGCTTTTTTGTATACAAATTTCAGTATCTGTGGAAGGAGTGGTTTCAAATGTATATCTGTTAGCAGAATAAGCCAGTGGCGTTTGAATATTTTATCAACATTTTTATGTTGGGCATTATAAACTAGAATGATTGGTGCTACATTGGTTCTGGAATTGTGTTTATGTTTATCTTTAATGAGTTCAATTTGATAAATTTTTTCCACTTCTTATATTTTTTGCCTTGATATGGTCACCATTGTAATCTTTATAGATTGTGGTCTATCTTTTTTGTCTGGATTATATAATCATCATTCTTTGCGCAGTTCCTTCGTAAACGCATTAGTTGTCCCTTGGGGATATTGCAAAGCCAGTTCTGGTGGTGGCAGCTCTCCATTTTAAGTAAATATTCTTGTCAACATTTTTAAAATGTATTTTAGTGCTAAGTGTGTTGTCTTCTTGCATTATTTCTAAGTCTAGCAATGTCACATGTGTTTACTTATATCCCATGTCATGTCAAAGTGATATTCCTATTGTTCATGTTCACATTTCCAGAAATTGTACCAATTGTGTTTCTTCTCCTTTCCACAAGATAAAAATATTGTCTATATATCATTTAAAGATGACAAGCTCTATGGGTGAGTCTGTAAAAAACATGTTATCTTCCCACTTGGCCATAAACAGACTGGCTGCGCTAGGCGCAAATTTAGCATCCATAGCAATGCCAGTGTACAGTGTAACCCGACCCATTCACCAAAAAAGTGTAAAAAAACTAAAAATGACAGCAAACAGTTTTTGACAATTTCTTTATAAAAAAAAAGTGTCCCTCGATGACCATCTATCTTAAATCACGGTACTACTGGTCCCAAAAAAAACCCCGGAAAATCTCCACCTCCTATGCAGTCTTTTCGCGGTGACAGCTTTTATATAGCCAAGGGCGGGGCCACCCAGTGATGTAACCCAATTACCCGCCTCTTCTGACATCATGTATCATCAGAGGGGGCAGGGGGTCCCCCGTTTACTTCACCGGTTAGCCCCGCCCTTGGCTATATAACAGCTGTCACTCAAAAAAGCTGGCAGTCGGCAGGAATGGGTATGGGGTACAATGTACTCCATACCCATTCACATGGGGGGAGGATCTGGGGGACCCCATATTAAAGGTGGCTTCATGATTCTGATAAGCCCCCTGCCCACAGGCCCCCACAAACATTGGTCAAGGGTTGTGCGGATGAGGCTCTTGTCCCTATTAACATGGGGACAAGGTGTTTGGGAGGTTCCTAAAGCACTCTCCCCATATTAAGGGCATGTGGCCTGGTACAGTTCAGGAGGGGGGTGCTCGCCCCATTTTCCTGTGGCCTGCCAGGTTGCATGCTCAGGTTAGGGTCTGATATGGATTATGGGGGGACCCCCACGCCATTTAAAAAAAAAAATTGGTGTAGGGTTCCCCTTAAAATCCATACCAGACCTGAAGGGCCTAATAATGGATGGGGAGAACCCATTTTTTTCAATGATTTTTTATGTACCGTATATACTCGAGTATAGGCCGACCCGAGTATAAGCCGAGGCCCCCAATTTACCCCCAAAAAACTGGGAAACCTATTGACTCATGTATAAGCCGAGGGTGAGATATGCCTGTCCATCCCTGTGTGTGTGTCCATCCATCCATCCATCCCTGTGTGTGTGTGTGTCCATCCATCCCTGTGTGTGTGTGTGTCCATCCATCCATCCATCCCTGTGTGTGTGTGTGTCCATCCATCCATCCATCCCTGTGTGTGTGTGTGTCCATCCATCCATCCATCCCTGTGTGTGTGTCCATCCATCCATCCATCCCTGTGTGTGTCCATCCGTGTGTGTGTGTGTGTGTGTGTGTGTGTGTGTGTGTGTGTGTGTGTGTGTGGCCTTGTGTGTCCAGCCTACCTGTGTCCCGAGCCTCCGTCCGGTCCCGAGCCTCCGTCCGGTCCCGTCCCGTCCCGAGCCTCCGTCCGGTCCCGTCCCGTCCCGAGCCTCCGTCCGGTCCCGTCCCGTCCCGAGCCTCCGTCCGGTCCCGTCCCGTCCCGAGACTCCGTCCGGTCCCGTCCCGTCCCGAGCCGAGCCTCCGTCCGGTCCCGTCCCAGGATCACCGCTCTTCGTCGGCGCCCATTCCCCTGTTCAAATGCCGCGCCTCCCTGTCTGTGATAGGCGGAACACAATTTCCCAGCAGCCTGTGTTCCGCCTATCACGGACATCGTCTCATCCTCGTCCGTAGTACGAGGATGAGACGATGTCCGTGATAGGCGGAACACAGGCTGCTGGGAAATTCAGTGTTCCGCCTATCACAGGCGAAGGCGGAGCCGGAGGCGCGGCTTTTGAATTATAGAATGGCCGCTGTCTGTCTGCTCGACACGCTGATCGAGCAGGCAGACAGCGATGACTCGAGTATAAGCCGAGGGGGGCACTTTCAGCCTCAAAAAAGAGGCTGAAAATCTCGGCTTATACTCGAGTATATACGGTATATTGCCAGGATCCAAAAATACATTACAGCCGCAAGCAATTTTAAATTACACTTTAGAAATATCATTTTACTGCGGTACTGTTATAAACATGGGAAAGAGGCACTATTTTGCAGGCCGACAAAGGGGACCCCCCATGCACAATATTTAAAGGGACATTTTGTTGCTATTGTTTCACTTTAAAGTGGAAGTAAACTCCCCTATCGTTTTTAGCCAAGGAAGCTGCCATCTTTGCCTCTGTTTAATCTTCAACTGCTATGGTGCTGCACATGTGATTTGTTATGATGCCAGCCATTGGATGGTTTGATAGTTTGGCTGAGAGCACAGCCAATGTGCAGTTAGCATTCCCGGCATGCCTTTTTTTTTTTAACTGTTTAAATCGATGGGTTTACTTCCACTTTAAGCATTATTAAAATTACTGCTCCTGAAAAAATGTCCATTTTAAAAACTTTTTTGCATTGATACATGTCCCCTGGGGCAGTACATGGGTCCCCAAACACTTTTTATGGCAATAAATTGTATCTGAACCTTTAAAGTTAATGCTTTTGATTTTTTACATTCCTGCCCTATAGCCTGTAATGGTGTTCTCATGTTCGCACAAATTTTTTGTCTGTTCGCATGTTCTGGTGTTCGGCTCATTCCTAATGATCTGTATCAACAATGTTGTTAATTGTAAAAGATTGGTTCAGGGCTTCATGGATTACAATTATGTCCAGTGACCTGCTGTTGCTGGACAGTCTAAACTTTTGATCCAAATTCCTGCTTGAAAAGTAAAGTTGTGCCAGCTGTGCCCAGAGTGGCCAGAGTGCCAGATAACAACAGCGGTGGTGAGTGCTTGGATCCAGTGCGGTCATTGTAGAAAACTGCTCACCCGGCTTGCATCAAACCAGCAGGATCCATGATACTACCAAGTGGACCTGCATTCAGTACTCTGCACATTGCTGCCATGGACATCCCGGAAGGCTGGAGCGGGCCTGGAGTCATCCCAAAAAGGCGGAGTCGTGTCTGAGCCTGGTGACTCCCCTGCGAAGAAAAGCGAGATAGGTGAAGAGTCTGATATGACTTGCAGCCTGGTCGAGGACCTGGTGACTGTGAGTACTTCCCTGCAGGAGCCAGTGGTCCATGAAAAGCTGCATCTATATCCCTCGCTATCCCCGAACGGAAGGAGCCAGTATTGGAAGGGAGTCTGCCTTCAGGTGAGCTGGAAGAGGAATGCAGGGACAAGGCCATAAATTGGAGATCCCCAGACTGATAGCGGAGTTCAGGTCCCTAGAGAAGCTAGCAGAATGGTCATCTCCAGAGAGTTGCTCAGAGGAGGAGTGGGAGACAGGAGATTCCCAGGTCCTAGATGTACCGTCTGAGGGGAGAGAGGAGCCATATCTTGCTGGGGAACCCTGAGAAGCTACAGGAACCCCTATCTTTAGCAGACATCATTTTGTGCAGGGACCCTCCACCACTCAGACCAGCTCTCCCACCTACAGGCAGTGGGCGAAGATGTCCCCTGATGCCTGTGTCCTGCCCGGGAAAGGGAAGCCCAGAGAGTTGCCCAGGCTTTTCCGGCTTCAGTGGGAAGTTCAAAGGAGGGTCGCTTTGGCGTGGGGTATGGACTTCCCCTATGTCTTTTCCGGAATCATGGACATTGTTAAGGACTTCTAGGGAGAGTGGGAGGATGATCTGGCAATAGCCAGTTTTTGACATTTCCTTTATTCCACCAGGCTTTCTCCACTGCTGCTTTCGCTGCTGCTCCCGCTGAATATTCAAAAAATTAACCTCATCCAATGCTGCGATGGGGTGCATTATGTCACTCCGAGACTCCTGCCAATTGTGACTTCACTGCCCAGGGCATAATGGGTCAATGATGTCACAAGGGGGCGGGGTCTCCTGATGACATCATCCGGTGGCCACTCCCCATAGTTATATAAAAAAGTGCGCTATGCAAGCGGACAGATCGGCTGGCCACAGCGTTGGAGGACATCCATAGTTTTATGTTCAGCAGGTCGTGGCAGGAGCGGCGGAGGAGAAAGACTGAAGGACGAAGCGGGGGGAAGAAGAAGCCAGAGGAAGATGGTGAAAGACCAGAGGAAGAAGTGGAGGAAGAAGTGGAGGAAGAAGCGGGGGAAGAAGCAGCGGAAGAAGTGGGGGAAGAAGATGCTGGAGGAAGGAGAAAACCCGCATGAAGATGGAGAAAGAAGTAGGGGAAAGAAGAAGACATTTTTAATAAATTAATTGTCAAAAACCGGCTATTGTCTTTTGTCACATTTCACAGCTTTTTTAGGTGAATGGGTAGGGGTACAATATACCCGATACCCATTCACATAGGGGAGGCGGGATCTGGGGGCCCCCTTGTTAAAGAGGGCTTCCAGATTCCAATAAGCCCCCCACCCACAGACCCCCATAACCACCGGGCAAGGGTTGTGGGGATGAGGCCCTTGTCCCCATCAACATGGGGACAGGGTGCTTTCCCAAAGCACCTTGTTCCCATGTTGAGGGTGTGTGGCCTGATATGGTTCGGGGGCACTTGCTTGTCTCCCACCTTTCCTGACCTGCCAGGTTGCATGCTCAGATAAGGGTCTGGTATGGATTTTGGACGGACCCCTACGCCATTTTTTTTAATTTTGGTGCAGGGTTCCCCTTAAAATCCATACCAGACCTGAAAGGCCTGGTGTGGATTTTGGAGGGGAACTATGTCACTTTTTTTTTTTTGGCATGGGATTCCCCTTAAAGTCCATACCAGATCCGAAGGGCCTGGTATGTGCTGGGGGGGGGGGGGGAGCCTATGCTGTTTTTTTCCTTGATTTTTGAATAGCTAGATTTTTGGAATTCCACACTATAATATTATTGAATAATTGCATACCATTGCATGCATTTGAACAGTTAAAATTATGGAATAAACCAAACAGATGTGCATTTGCTAATTATGCAGCTGAGTACAACATACATCTTCAGGAGATGATACCATTGGTGGGATTCAAACCCATGGCTTGAACCTTTAAAGGTAGCAGGGCATGCAGCTGAGCACAACCATACATAGAACATACTATTACTAATAATTTATTCTTTTAATTCTATACAATAATGTTTTGCATTTGAGGCATTAATATTATGGTACTAACCATGCTCATGTGTCATTGAGTAGGGATGAGCTGAACACCCCCAGTTCGGTTCGCGCCAGAACTTGCAAAAAGGCAAATAATGTGTGTGAACACCATTAAAGTGTATATGCAAGTTATTGCCATAAAAAGTGTATGGAGACCCACGTCCTGCCCCAGAGGGCATGTATTAATGCAAAAAAAGTTTTAAAAAATATAATTTTTTTCAGGAGAATTAATTTTAATAATGCTTAAAGTGAAACAATAAAAATGAAATTCATTTAAATATCATGCCTTGGGGGTGTCCTTAGTATGCCTGTGCATCGTCCCCATGTTTAGAACATTACCACAGCAAAATTAAATTTCTAAAGAAAAAAATGTCTTTTAAAACTGTTTGCGGCTGTAATCTATAATGTAATATAGATAAAAATCATTGAAAAAAACGGTGTGAGTTCCCAACCCAGTCCAATACCAGGCCCTTTGGGTCTGGTATGAATATTAAGGGTAACCCTGCACCAAAAGAAATAATATTGCATGAGGGTCCTCCCAAAATTCATACCAGGCCCTTCAGCTCTGGTATGGATATTAAAGGGAACCCTGCGCCAAAATTTTTTAAAAAAATGCAGTGGGGTTCCCCCCAAAATTCATACCAGACCCTTATCTGAGCATGCAACCTGGCAGGCTGCAGGAAAAGAGGGGGGCATGGGAGCGCCCCCCCTCCTGAACTGTATCAGGCCACATGCCCTCAACATGTGGAGGGTGCTTTGTGGCCCCCCAAAACTCCTTGTCCCTATGTTGATGGAGACAAGGGCCTCATCCCCACAACCCTAGCCCAGTGCTTGTGGGGATCTGCATACGGGCCCCCAGATCTTGCCTCTCCTATGTGAATGGGTATCAGGTACATTGTACCCCTACCCATTCACCAAAAAAAACAAGTGAATTGTGACAAAATACAAAACAATTTTGACAATTCCTTTATTATAAAATAACTCTGAGTGGTCTTCTCCCCCCAGCTGTGTCTCCTGCCGTCATCTTCTCCTGGTGCTGTCTCTCTTGCCACCATCTTCTGTTGCTGTCTTCTGTTGCCGTCTCTCCTACCACCGCCTACTTCTCCCACTGCTGTGTTCTTCCCCGCAGTGTTCTTCCTTGCCATCGTCTTCCTCTGTTGTGTTATCACCCGCCGTATGGCATCTCTTACACAGCCATGGGGCGTGACCATCCGTTGGCATCACACAGAAAGCCTGCCCCCATTTTTCCCAAAGAATGAAGTGGACGGGCTCTCTGAGCACCCCCCTGTTCCTGCAGCCTGCCAGGTTACGTGCTCAGATAAGGGTCTGGTATGGATTTTGGGGGAAACTCCTACGCCATTTTTTTAAACTTTTGGCATGGGGGGGTTTCCCTCCAGGTCCATGCTAGAACCGAATGGCCTGGTATAGACCTGGGGGTTACTCCATGCCATTTTTTTTTCATTTTGGCATGGGGTCCTCGCTGAATCCATACTAGACCCTAAGGGCCTGGGGTATAGACTTGGGGGGGACCCCATGCAATTTTTTTGTGATTTTTTTTGGCTGGCATTTTTTTTTATTGCTGACAGCTGATGACTCATTGGTTGTTAAGGATGCAGCAGCTGGCTTCCTGGCCCCCTGGTTAGCAATCAGCTATATACAGTGTTAAAATAAGTACAGCAAAACACATCAAAAATCGCATCACAAATGCAACAGTTGTCTTTCTGGTGCAGTTCCATTGAAATCTAATACCTGCAAATGGCGGGAAAAAAGTCTCTGACTGTTTACAAAAATGCACTGGTCGCAAAACGCATAGATGTGAACTAGTACCATAGGAAATCATGTTAAATTGACTGTAGAGTGCTTCTGAAAACTGCAAAACGCACTAAAAAATACATGGGTGCGAACTTAGGGTCAGGGCCAGTTCACACTGGAGTGATGCAGGAACACTGCCATATGCAAACTGCTGGCAGTGTCAGTAGAAAGCTAATGACACCCACAAATCATTTTGCATATTGCAGAGCTTAGCCCTTGTACATACGGTCGGAGATTCCGACTACCAAATCCGTCGGAGTAATTCCAACTGATTAGGTCCGGAAGTGATGTTGCATACACATGGTCGGACTAAAGCCGCGTACACACGGGCGGACTGTCTGTCCAACTTAGTCCGCCGAAACACATTTCAGCGGACAGTCCGCTCGTGTGTGGGCTTCAGCGGACTTTTTCAGCGTGCAGTCTGGCGGACTAAGTATTTTGGAATTTCCGTAATATTGTCCGTCCAACTTTGGTTTCAGCGGACAGTCCGCTCGTGAGTAGGCTAGTTGGACGGACTAAGTATGGCGCATGCTCAGAAAGGATTTACACGGCGGAAGGTTGCATTGCTGTGTATTGGACGTCCTATTTCTAGTCCCGTCGTATGTGCTGTACACGTCATCGCGCAAGCTTTCAACGGACTGTTTGTTCATCGTGTGTGGTCAAGTCCGTTCATTCGAAAGTAGGACGGACTGTCCGTCGGATTGTCTGACGGATTTAGTTGGCCAGACAGTCCGCCCGTGTGTACGCGGCTTAAGTTGTCGGAAAATCCGATTGTACATAACGTAATGAGTTATTTCGTTAGACGGGACTACGTTCAGGCTAGTAGCCAATAGCTTTGGTCTAGGAATTTTATCTGAGCATGCGTGGCACTTTGTCCGTCGGAGTAGGCTACACATGATCGGAGTATGTCCGATATGAGCATTTTGTCGGAAAATTTTACCGGCAAGTTGGAAAAATTGGTCCGTCGGATATTCCGACGGAAACAGTCCGATGCAGACCACACACAGTCGGAATATCCGACAAAGCGGTCCAATAGGAAACATTCCGACAGAATCTCTGACCGTGTTTACAAGGGCTAACTGCAAATTCATACAACACCCATGCGATCTGATTTTGCTGCTGACCAAAAAAAAAGGGACCTGTGAGAGTTTGGTCTTAATGCAATGCAAATTCAACCATACAATCTGTATGGATGAGTTTGCATCACACAGACATTGCATGTGATTTGCAGTGCCGGACAAATCACATCCGATGACGGACAGCACAGCAGTGTGAATCAGCCCTAAGGCCCCTTTCAAACTTGTACGACTTGTCCTGTGACTCCTGCGTCCATATACCTCAAGATTACACTGGTATTGCTTCAAATCACATCAAATTTTTGGCAAAAAGTGCTGAAAAATTACGGGACTTTCAGGTCGCACAAGTGTGAAAGGGGCCTTATGGACCTCAAGTTGTATGAAAATTCAGCCAAGTGTGAAAGAAACTTAATGGGATTCTTTGATAGCACCTTTTGAATTAGGCCTTATTTGCACTTGTGTGACCAATGCCTGTGTAATCTTGTGGTATATGGACCTCAAGTCACATCAAAGTCAAACCAAAGTAGAGCAGAGACAAATATGACTCACTTGCAGGATGCACAAGTGAGAATAGTGCCTAATTCAAAGGTATTATCCATGAATCTCATTCACACTACTGCGACCTGAAAGTCACATTATTTTGCTGTCACTTTTCTGATGCAACTTGGCCCCAACTTCTGGGAATGCCTGTGTAATATTGCGGCCCTATGCACCTCAAGTCACATGAAAGTCACACCAAAGTAGTACAGGGACTACTTTGAAGTTGTTGCAACTTGAAGTAGCACAGATATGAATGGTTATTATCATTGAGAATCATGGGGTACAACTTGTCATGCAATTCGGAGGTCCAATTTTGCTGGAAAAGTCACCCAACTGTGAAACAAGTCATATATATTTTAATAGAAAGAAAAGCTCATTTATATTTGCTTAGGCCTTATTGATTTACATCAGCAGAACAAATGCAGGAAGTGATGTGTGTACATGAGCCAGAAGCAAATGTGTGGTGATGCCAAACAAATCAATGAACCCCACCCACACCAAATCTAACTACCACATCCACCCCCATATTGAGTAAGCACAAGTACATTTCCTATGCTTACCTAGCAAATAAGCAGTATCTCCTCTTTGCTAAAGAGGGACCTCGCTATGTCCACCTAGATGGAGATCCTCACCAGAACAGGAACTTCCGGGTCATTACAATGACTCATTTCTGGGTCAGAAGGTGAAACCATGCTCTTTTGATTGTAGCTGCTAATATTTGATCAAAACCAGGATTAGCATTTTTTTATTATTGTTTATTTGCATATATGCAAATCTGTATTTCTACATACAGTATCTCACAAAAGTGAGTACACCCCTCACATTTTTGTAACTATCTTAGTATATCTTTTCATGTGACAACACTGAATAAATGACACTTTGCTACAATGTAAAGTAGTGAGTGTACAGCTTGTATAACAGTGTCAATTTGCTGTCCCCTCAAAATAACTCAACACACAGCCATTAATGTCTAAACCACTGGCAACAAAAGCGAGTACACACCTAAGTGAAAATGTTCAAATGGGGCTCAATTAGCAATTTTCCCTCCCCAGTGTCATGTGACTTGATAGTGTTACAAGCCCTTAGGTGTGAATGGGGAGCAGGTGTGTTAAACTTGGTGTTATCACTCTTACTCTCTCATACTGGTCACTGGAAGTTCAACATGGCACCTGATGGCAAATAACTCTCCAAGAATCTTAAAAAAATAATTGTTGCTCTACATAAAGATGGCCTAGGTTATAAGGAAGATTGCCTGAAACTGAGCTGCAGCATGCTGGCCAAGACCATACAGCGGTTTAACAGGACAGGTTCCACTCAGAACAGCCCTCGCCATGGTCGACCAAAGCAGTTGAGTGCACGCGCCCAACGTCATATCAAGAGGTTGTCTTTGGGAAATAGACGTATAAGTGCTGCCAGCATTGCTGCAGAGGTTGGAGGGGTGGGGGGGTCAGCCTGTCAGTGCTCAGACCATACTCCGCACACTGCATCAAATTGGTCTGCATGGCTGTCATCCCAGAAGAAAGCCTCTTCTAAAGATAGATAGCTAGAGTTCATTGAGGGAACCATGAATGCCAACATGTACTGTCACATACCGAAGCAGAGCATGATCCCCTCCCTTCGGACTGGGCTTCAGGGCACTATTCCAACATGACAATGACCCCCAAACACCCCTCCAAAATTACCACTGCCTAAAAATTACCACTGCTAAAAAAGCTGAGGGTAAAGGTGATGGACTGGCCAAGCAGGTCTCTAGACCTAAACCCTATTTAACATTTGTGGGGCATCCTCAAATGGAGGATCCTCAAATGGAAGGTGGATGAGCACATGGTCTCTAACATCCACCAGCTCCGTGATGTCATCATGGAGGAGTGGAAGAGAACTCCAGTGGCAACCTGTGAAGTTCTGATGAACTCCATACCCAAGAGGGTTAAAATATAAGGAAAATAATGGTGGCCACACAAAATATTGACACTCTGGGCCCAATGTGAACATTTTCACTTAGGGGTGTACTCACTTTTCTTTGCCAGAGGTTTAGACATTAATCGCTGTGTGTTGAGTTATTTTGAGGGGACAGCAAATTTACACTGCTATACAAGCTGTACACTCACTACTTTACATTGTAGCAAAGTGTCATTTTTTCAGTGTTGTCACATGAAAAGATATAATAAAATATTTACAAAAATGTGAGAGGTGTACTCACTTTTGTGAGATACTTTATAATGATATTTTAAGGTAATCTTAAGGGAGTTGGATAAGAAATTATGTCCCTGGGATAGCAGCAGGTGAATTACAAAGACAAAGGCACAGTTTGAGCCCTGTGGAAAAAATGATCCACACTCCGGTTGTTGCTCCTAAAATTTCTTCATTTTATTGAATAGCCACAGTGAACAAATGCAGATTAAGTCAGTTGATGCGTTTCAGCCTATACAGCCTTAGCCATAACCACATTACAGACATAAAACTTTGAAACAAATAGTAGCTGTGAAGATCACAGGCTCCACCCATTGATTGTCTTAATTGACCACAGGCAATTATCCAAAAAAAGAGAATCAGCTGCAATACATATTGGGTGATCCATGTGTATGCCACTAATTTTCACACACCTTGTAGTGAAAATATGTACACGTATGCACACACACGTGAATACATTCATACACATATATACATATGCATAAGAAAGCACATCATACAATTAAAAAAAAAATAATAATAAAAAAGATGAAAATAATAATCCAGGTATGTGAAAAAAAAGAAAGGAAAAGAGAGAGAGAGAGGAGGCTCTGGGTAGAGTCATTCTTAATATAAGTGCAAGCCCAGATCCGACCTCAGGTTTAACCCCTGAGGTGATCTAGTTTTTAATCTAAAAATCCACCATGCTTCTCTCCCCAGTAGCCTTTTCTCCCTGTCACCTCCTCTGGGTGAGTGAGTCAACCATTCTATTCCACTGAAGCAAAATGAGGAAAGAACATCCCGATAACATTCTCTAAAGTAAGACATTGCATTCAAAATATTTCTAGCATTTGGGTTTTTTGTCTCACAGTAATGTCCCACTATACAGGCTCTCAGAGGACGTGTGGTATAGCCTACATATTGGAGGCTGCATGAAATACAGGTGATCAGGTAAATGACATTGTTTGTGCCACAGTTGATGTATTGCTGTATAATGAACTCTTCATCTGTGGCTGTGACAACAAATGTTTTACCTAAATTACAGCACCTACAGGTTTTTGTACTACAAGGGTAACTTCCAGAATAGGAGAGTCAGGTGGGTTGGCATTGTTTAGATGAAAAAAGACTAATGGCAACCTGCTTGCAATATCCCATTTAAATCATTATCTGTATACAGTATTGGAATTATTTTTTATTATTCTGGCTGATGATATTCTTGGGAAAATGTACTTACAAATGTAATAGGTTTATGTGTTCTTCTATTTCCAGAGTTGTAAGGTTTATTCTTATTTTAATACTCTCTCTTGGTTTTAGCCTTATCTGACAGAAATTCCTCTCTGTCCATTATCAAAACCCTTTCCAGTCCTTGGTGTATAACAGATTTGTTATAACCTTGGTCCAATAAGCGCTGATGAATGACCTTGCATTCCAGCTCAAAGGCTGTTGAACAGATTCATTTGGCTCAAATAAACTCCCCATAAGGGATGGCATTAATGGTGTCGGATGGATAAAAACTGGCTACAAAAAGTGTAGTGTTACCAGAGAATGGTTTCCTATAAGTGCATGTTAAAATATCACTCGTAGTCGGATCGCCCTTTAGGGTGATGTCTAAAAAGTTGATACTGAAAGCATCATGCTTAATTGAAAAATGTAAATTAACTGATTGTCATTAATGTGATGGTAAAGGATTGTTTTTTATTTTTTTTTAAATAACAAACATATCACACCACTGTTCAGCACGTTTTACACAGAGTGGCCCCGAAACATCCTCGTCTGGGGTCACCCATCGACACCCCACAGCGTAGTTTGAGCCCTGGTTTACACTAACAGGGGGAGGAAATCGTGCGAGTTCAGCTGACAATTTTATTCCCACATGTCAGTCCCGACTACGGGGGAATTTCAGAGATATCTGTGCAGGTTTCTGCACTGATGTCAATAAAAATCACACCCGAAGTCACCAAAAAGTAGTACAGAAATGACTTTTAGAAAATGCGGCGCCGCACCAGTTAGAATGGTGCAATTGCCACCGATTTGACATGTCAAATCACACCAATGTGAACCAGGACTGACACATATAACACTGCCTATCCACCAGCTGAATTACCTGCAAAACTCCACAGCTGTTATATATAAAGATTCCACCTTTATCATTTACTTGCAGGTGTGCTGAAGAGATTTTTTTTTTGGGTGGACAAATGCATATAGAAATTATAAGATATAAAAGAAAGATCTTGCACTTCCCCAAAACCACCACCCCCAAAACTAAATTCAAAAGAAGAAAGAAAAGAGGAACACAAAGCACAACAAACAAGCTCAATAATGTATTTTTTATTTTGCCTGTAGAAACACAATTATGTACATTAATTTACTATGTGGTGCTACATTTAGCAAAACAGTTAGCAATTGTGTTTCAGGCTTGATTCACACTAACGCGTTTTTTGATGCATTTTGCATTTTGCAGAAATGCAGGGAAATGTTTTAACATGGGATCCTATGGAACATGTTCACATCAGTGCATTTTTGTGCCTCTGTGTTTTTGGAAAGGGTCGGGGACTTTTTTTCCCGCAAAATGCAGCATTTTGCATGTAATAGAATTCAATGGGCGTGCAAGAAAAACGCAAGTCCATAATTTTTGATGTGTTTTTGATGCGTTTTGCATTTTGCATTTTTGAAATCAGCATGTGATCAAACACCTTCCCTTTAAAAAGAAAAAACCCAGGATACCTTGAGAACCAGGAAATCCCAGGTTTGAACTACAGCAATCATGGTGAGGACTGAGCATTTGATCAGCCTGGTGAGGCCAAGAGCATATTTATACACTATTGCTGATCCCCAACACAAGGATCATAAAAAACGGGACCAGGGGTGGCTGGAAATTGTCAAGGAGTTGTATCCACAGTGGGATAGTTTCTCCAAGAAACAAGCAGACATGAAATGTAAGTAAGATTGAAAAGGTTTACACACACTTGTTAACCCAACTTTTACTTCTAACCCTAACCCAACTTTTACTTCTAACCCTAACCCGACTTTTAACCCTAACCCGACTTTTACTTCTAACTCTAACCTGACTTTTACTTCTAACCCTAACCTGACTTTTATGTTTCAATATTTTTATTAAAGGTTTTCAGTACAATACAAACAAAAGTCTCATTAATGCGGCAAAGTATTACATCAAGCACAATGCATAATGGGCCAACGCACCGGTCAGTTCCGCAGACAAGCTGGCGGCAGCGAAATAGGTGCCTTATCTAATAACCCCGGATCACATAGGATCCCATCTGCCGAAGCTGTTACCTCTAGAGTGATATAAATATCCAATTGTGCAGCTAGCACCGCTAAATGAGAGATGTAAAGAAAACAGAGAACAGTGAGGAAAAGAGGAAAGACCCAATAGCAGGGGAAGAGAAAAGAATAGAGAGTAGAAAAAAGTGGAGAAAAAGAGGGAAAGGGGGAGAACTGGGCGGGAGGGGGGGGGGGGAGGGAGCCGTAGTCCTGAATCCTCAAACCCATGCTACCATGGCAACGTTAAACAGCATACCTCCCGGAACCATTAGTTAGATAGACAATCCATGGATCCCAAATTCTATAGAACATTTTCATCATGTCTTGAGACAGTGCGGATAACCGTTCGTTCAGCATTAACCATGACATTTTATGTTTAAGCTGGGCTATCGGTAGTGCGGCTGATTTCCAGTTACGAGCTATGGTGATCTTAGCTGAAATAAATATAAAGGTAAGGAGCCTCTGCTGAGGCCTGGAAGCCTCTGCCGCCTTGCCCCCCAAGAGGGCCAGCTTAGGTGATTTCCTCAGGTTCAGTCCTGTGATAGTGTAGACAAAATTAAACACTCTATTCCAAAACCTTCTGACCTTCGGGCATGACCACCAAATATGGTAGGTGGTCCCCACCTGGCCGCATCCCCTAAAACAATGGGACGTAGCTCCCGGAACAAAGGCGGCCAATCTGGCTGGGACCATGTACCACCGCAACAATACCTTGTAATTAGCCTCTATCACCGATGTGTTGGCGAGAGAGCGATATGCCGTCTCAGAGAGCGTGCACCAGTCGTCTAATTCAAAGGATTCCCGAAGGTCCTGCTCCCACTGGAAAATATAACTCAACTTCTTCCCTGGACCCCTAAGTAATGTGTAGATGGCTGATAAATGGCCTCTAATTTTGTCATATTGCAAACTCAACTGCTCCATGGGAGTCAGGGACCCCAGGTCTCCCCTACGGGCCATACTCTGTACGAAATGCCTTAATTGGGCACATCGAAACTTCTCCGAAGACGGCATATCAAATTTTTCAGTTAGAGCTTGTTCAGAAAGTATACCCCTACGGTCACATAGGTCAGCAATGCGCAATAGCCCTTTATTTGTCCACCAGCTGAACAGTTGAGGAGAGAGGCCCGGGGTGAACTCCTTGTTGTTAAACAAAGGCGCCAGCGGATTGTGGGGCGATCTGAATTTGTATATTTTTGACAGCCTGTCCCATATAGCCAGAGACAGAGACAGGGTAGGACACAATATCAGCGGTCTATCTTTCATTGGAAGCCATAATAGCTGTGAAACCTGTAAGGGGCGACAGGAATAAGATTCCATATCCATCCAAATAGCATGTGTGTGGCGTGAATGGTATCTGGTAAGGTGGGCCAGCTGAGCCGCATGATAATATTTCTGCAGATCCGGCAGGCCCAGTCCCCCCTGTTTCCTTATGGTGTACATTGTGCTCCTGTTCACCCTGGGCCTCTTGTGTCCCCAAATAAACCTAAGGATTTCATTTTGCAACATTTGTAGATCTCTACGCAGTAGAGCCACCGGTAGGGTACGGAACAGATACAGTATTCTAGGCAACACATTCATTTTGATAGAGTGTAGTCTGCCGAACCACGATGGAGGGTGTATCTGCCATTTAGCTAGGTCCTCTGTCAGTGTTTTGTAGAGTGGGGGGTAATTCTTCCTGTATAACAACTGGATAGTCGGGGTCAGATTAACACCAAGATATGGCAGTGCCTCCGGCTCCCACTTAAATTGGTATGTGCTCTCTAGAGCCTTCTGTGTGGCCTCCGACAGGGAAAGATTGAGCGCTTTAGATTTGGACTGATTAACTCTCAACCCCGAGATTTCGGAGAAGGGTTGAAGAATCGCATATACAGTGGTGTGAAAAAGTGTTTGCCCCCTTCCTCATTTCCTGTTCCTTTGCATGTTTGTCACACTTAAGTGTTTCGGAACATCAAACCAATTTAAACAATAGTCAAGGACAACACAAGTAAACACAAAATGCAATTTGTAAATGAAGGTGTTTATTATTAAAGGTGAAAAAAAATCCAAACCATCATGGCCCTGTGTGAAAAAGTGATTGCCCCCCATGTTAAAACATACTATAAGTGTGGTTGTCCACACCTGAGTTCAATTTCTCTATCCACACCCAGGCCTGATTATTGCCACACCTGTTCACAATCAAGGCATCACTTAAATAGGAGCTGCTTGACACAGTAAGGTCCACCAGAAGATCCTTAAAAGCTACACATCATGCCGAGACCCAAAGAAATTCAGGAACAATTGAGAAAGAAAGTAATTGAGATCTATCAGTCTGGAAAGGGTTATAAAGCCATTTCCAAAGCTTTGGGAATCCAGCGAACCACAGTGAGAGCCATTATCCACAAATGGCGAAGACATGGAACAGTGGTGAACCTTCCCAGGAGTGGCCGGCCGCCCAAAATTACCCCAAGAGCGCAGCGACGACTCATCCAAGAGGTCACAAAAGACCCCACAACAACGTCCAAGGAACTGCAGGCCCCACTTGCCTCAGTTAAGGTCAGCGTTCATGCCTCCACCATCAGGAAAAGACTGGGCAAAAATGGCCTGCATGGCAGAGTTCCAAGGAGAAAACCACTGCTGAGCAAAAAGAACATCAAAGCTCGTCTCAATTTCTCCACAACACATCTTGATGATCCCCAAGACTTTTGGGACAACATTCTGTGGACCGATGAGACAAAAGTGGAACTCTTTGGAAGGTGTGTGTCCAAGTATATCTGGCGTAGAAGGAACACTGCATTTCATAAAAAGAACATTATACCAACACTAAAATATGGTGGTGGTAGTGTGATGGTCTGGGGCTGTTTTGCTGCTTCAGGACCTGGAAGACTTGCCGTGATAAAAGGAACTATGAATTCTGCTGTCTACCAAGAGATCCTGAAGGAGAATGTCCAACCATCTGTTCGTGTACTCAAGCTGAAACGAACTTGGGTTCTGCAGCAGGACAATGATCCTAAACACACCAGCAAGTCCACCACCGAATGGCTGAAGAAAAACAAAATGAAGACTTTGGAGTGGCCTAGCCAAAGTCCTGACCTGAATCCTATTGAGATGTTGTGGTATGACCTTAAAAAGGCCGTTCATGCTCGAAAACCCTCTAATGTAACTGAATTAGGACAATTCTGCAAAGATGAGTGGGCCAAAATTCCTCCAGGACGCTGTAAAAGCCTCAATTCACGTTATTGCAAACGCTTGGTTGCAGTTGTTGCTGCTAAGGGTGGCCCAACCAGTTATTAGGTTTAGGGGGCAATCACTTTTTCACACAGGGCCATGATGGTTTGGATTTTTTTTCACCTTTAGTAATAAACACCTTCATTTACAAATTGCATTTTGTGTTTACTTGTGTTGTCCTTGACTATTGTTTAAATTGGTTTGATGTTCCGAAACACTTAAGTGTGACAAACATGCAAAGGAACAGGAAATGAGGAAGGGGGCAAACACTTTTTCACACCACTGTAGGTTAGGGAGGGAAGTAATTGGTGACGTCAGCGTTAGCAAGAGATCGTCAGCGAACAGTAGGCATTTATGATCCCTATTTCCACACCTAATCCCCTGAACATCCTGACATTCCCTAATCCTAATGGCCAGTGGCTCTATCGCAAGAACAAACAGGAGCGGGGACAGTGGGCAGCCCTGCCTCGTACCCCTTTTAATGGGTAGAGGCTCAGAGGAATATCCCTGCAGCATCAACGATGCTGATGGTGTGTCATAAAGCGTTCCGAGGAGAGTCAAAAAGCGCTCACCAAAACCATACCTGCGTAGGACAGCAAATAAATATTCCCAAGAAAGGGAGTCAAACGCTTTCTGAATATCCAACGATAGCAGCATTCCCCGTCTAGAACCTCCACCATCCCAGTCCGACTGCACTGCTGATATAAGATTAATTAGCCTGCGGGTCTGATCCGATGCCTGTCTAAGCGGGACAAAGCCGGCCTGGTCAGGGTGGATATAGTTCGGCAGAAAAGTGTTAAGTCTAAATGCTAAGACTTTCGTTAAAATCTTTAGGTCAGTATTGATCAGGGAGATCGGTCGGTAGTTCGCACAGTCCCCGTGATCCTTGCCCGGCTTAGGAATGACACTAAGATAAGCTACATTTTCATGTAGGGGTATCTTGCTTCCCCTCCGAAGCTCATTAAAATAAGAGCACAGGTGAGGAATCAGGACATCCTGGAATTTCCTATAATATTGGCCTGGAAAGCCATCTGGTCCAGGGGCCTTCGAGGGGTGTAGTGACTTAATCGCCATTTTAATCTCCAATTCCGTGAATTCAGCCTCCATCAGATCCGCGTGGGCTCGGGTCAGCTGAGGCAGTGGAACATCACGGAAAAAGAGATCAGCTCTACGAGAATCATACGTAGTCTGTGAGCCATAAAGTTTGGAATAGAATTTGTAAAATTCCTGCAGAATAAGTTCAGGGTTTTGTGTGGAGCGACCCGTAGAAAGCCGCAGTTTAGGTAACGTAGGCGTATGTGGTCGGGGAACCAGTTTCCTGGCTAACATAGTATTCGGTTTGTCACCCATGGTATAGTACCTATGTTTAGTCCAGCCAATATGTTTTTCCGCCTGAGTCGTCAGAGCCAAGTTCAATTCCAGTCTAACATCGTCAATCGTATGTCTAATGTCGCAGAGCGGGTGAGCATGTTGTTCCTGCAGCAGCTGGTCCAATTTGGTTTCCAGTTGTCGAATCGCATGGTCACGAGCTCGTTTTTGCCTAGAGCCTATTTGTATCATAATGCCCCTAATCGTGGCTTTGTGAGCCGCCCAATTAATCACGGGTGATGTGTCCAAGGATTTATTACCCGCAAAAAACTGTTGTAATGCTTTGTCTATTTCAGCGCACAAAACGGGGTCCTTTAACAGACTAGAATTCAAACGCCACGGGGCTGGGGAAGCTTTGGACCACAACCCAGTCAATGACATCTTGATCGGAGAATGATCCGACCAGGGGGTGGATAGTATCGATACCGACGTTAGATACGGGAGCAGAGGTGTGCGGACCAGAATATGGTCTATCCTGGAATATGTATGGTGCACCTGCGAAAAATGTGTATAATCTCTAGTCGTGGGATTGGACTCCCTCCATGCATCAATTAAATCATAGAGATGTAAAAGTCTAGCCACCCTATTACTCCCAGTCGGCGGTCTCTTGAAAGTGGGTCTGTCAGGGTTGGATTTATCCATAACTCTGTCCAGCGGGATATTGCTGCCCCCCCCCAAAATCACTTGTCCCTGGACCTTGGGCAGCAATGTCCGCAACATCTTGCTAAAAAAGTCCACCTGTCCTGAATTTGGAGCATAATAAGATACAAAGGATACAAGTTGGTCATGGATACGTCCCACGGCCATGATGTATCTGCCACCCTTATCCTTAATTATGGTGATGGGCGTAAAAGGGGTACGTCTAGAAAAAGCTATAGCTACCCCCTCCTTTTTATCGGGTCCATTAGCTAGGTAAAACTGCGGGTATTTAACATTAAGGTAACGTGGAGCTGACGTCTTCGAAAAATGTGTTTCTTGTAGTAGTAATATATCTACTTTCTGTTTGTGATAAAATTGAAAGGCTTTAGTCCTTTTAATTGGGGAATTAAAGCCATGGACATTATGTGTGATCACCGAAAAGTCGGACGAATACGACTTAGCCATCGTGGTAGGGCAGAGCACTCTTACCTTGTAGCATCATGAGGGCGGGCATAGCCTCCAATACATGGGATTCCCATTCCACAAGCTTCCAGTACCAGCGTGTGTAAGTTAGGGTCAGGACTACAGCTCGGGGAAGATAGGGGGTTGAAAGAGAGAGGAAAAAGAGAAGAAACAGAGAATTAGTTAACATAAAAGACAAGGGCCGTAGGCCCGCAAACTTATACCAGTAGACTTGTGTAAACCGTATAACAATGTGGGAAATAATCCCTGCCGGATGGAATGTCCTTTCCGGAAGTGGCAAGGGTACCCCTCTCCGAAGAGAGAAGGTAGTCTTGCAAAGGAGCAGCATGGATTTCCGATCCGGCCCAAATGGCCCTTGCTCCTAAGCATGCCAGCAGGGCGGATTCAGGTCTCGCATACTGTCGGACAGTAAGTTACACTAGCTTCGCGAGTCGTCCTACCCCGAGGGTAACAGCCCCAGGGCAAGCAGGCACCCAATGCCCCCCCCCCCCCCCGTCCCAGCACCCCCCCCGGGGGAGGCCCTACGGGCCCCACCATAGGACAAACCCCGCACCCCCATGTTATTCAGAAACAGAGTTCAAACATCAAACCATGAGGACGCTGTAAAACATGTCCAAAAAGAGAGAGTAATAATAATAAAAAAACACATTAACTTCAAGTCAGTCATGGAAGAACCGTTTCGGGTGGAATGAACCCAAAAAATAGGAAACTGCACTATGGTTGTGCTAACAGGGTGACTACGCAGTCGCGCAGGCACAGACGGACTCAGGTGTGTCCCTCAGGTCAAAAAATAGTAGTATCTCTTCTGCTGCAAGTGGTAAGTCCAGGATTTCAAGGAGGGCATAAAAGTGCATTCTCAGGACTTCTGGTCTTCCGGGGGGTTCCTCTAGGTGGGTTCCGCCTACGCTCCGTCCAAAGTGGGGAGAGTGAGCGGTGTGCTGGAATCGGAGGAGAGGAGGCTGATGAGTCTCTCGAGATAATGCCCAAACTAAGTAGTAATTCTTCGCCCTCCGGCAATGTGGAAAATGAGTAGGATTTGCCATTATAGGTGAAAGATAATCTGAAGGGGAAGGCCCACCGATATCTGATCTGCTGGTTGATGAGATGTTGTAGCAGGGGTTTCAAATTTCTACGCTTTTGCACCGTAGAAGGAGCAAGGTCAGTAAATAACTGAATAGACGACCCACAGAGAGTCAAGTCCTGCCGACTGCGGGCAGCAAGCATCAACTTCTCCTTGGTCTGGTAGTAATGTGGTTTAACAATAACATCACGAGGCAGGCCATCAGATCTAGGGGCAGTAAGGGCCCTATGGATGCGGTCAATTTCCATGTGATGCGGTGCTATGTCTGGGATCAAGTCCTTCATTAACTCCTGCATTGCCCCTTCCAGATCGGTATGCGTTTCGGGCAGGCCGCGAACACGCACATTGTATCTACGAGAGCGATTTTCCAAGTCCTCGATTTTTGTAAGGGCATCCTCCAGCCTGTCCTGGAGGTCTGTGAGCATATGGGTATTCTGGTTAACCCTTTTAACAGTGCCTTCAACTTTAGCTTCAACAATGTCAAATCTCTCACCAATACTGTGAATGTCCCTCTTAAGATCAGTGGTAATCAAAGTGCAGGCCTTAGAAAGCTCCTGTTGTAGCATCGTGGAGAACCGAGCTAGTAACACTGTGTCCCCGGAGTAATAAGCTGGTTGGGGTGCTATGGAAGCAGAGCTAAGCTGACTAGACATGGCCTCTGCCAGTTCGGCCATATTTTTATCCATAGAGGATCCAGGGGAGCCCACCAGTTCCTGTGCATCGTCATCTATGGCCGGGGAAGGGGGATGCGCACGGGACTCACCCTGCTGATCTTCCTCCATGTCCCCGGAAGATTGTGACGAGAACGGATCCCTGGGGAGTTTCAAGGGAGTTCTACTGGCTCCATCCCTCAGGAATGCTGCAGCTCTGGCCGGGCCTCGCGTGTCTCGGTGTCCCGGCGCCATCTTGGATTGCGGCATGCGCTCAGGAGAGGACCCGGACCCCCCGGTGAATTGCAGGGCTTTACGCTGACCTCTTTTCGGCTGGCCCCGAGCCCGCCTGTTCATCACCCTCACCGGAGCTTCCCTCTGCCGTTTTCGTCGCCGCTGTCCCGCTGGCTGCGCTTAATATCGCTATATTTGGGCCGGATCGTGCGGAGCTCTCTCAGAGCACGTCTGCGTCCGAGATCCCGCGCATGCGCACCTAACCTGACTTTTAACCCTAACCCTACTTTTACTTCTAACCCTAACCCGACTTTTACTTTTAACCCTAACCTGACTTTTAACCATAACCCTACTTTTAACCCTAACCCGACTTTCACTTATAACCCTAACCCGACTTTTAAAACTAACCTAACTCTAAACCAGAGTAGGGGTAGGTAATGGTACAAAATCTTGAACTCACCTTTTAATAGACATCCGTGTGTAATCCATAAACTTGTCTTCATGGGCTCAGAGGTTGTTGTAAATGATCCAGAATTGCCCTCTCTGCTCCCTATTGGCAATCACTGGATGCACCCAAAATCTTTTCTCATTTGTTCCTCTTCTTCGGCTTCCTCTTCAAGCAAAACTGCAGCAGTAGCTGTGGCTGCTGCTAGAAAAAAGGACATTGAAGCCATGATAATCTAAGCACCAAAACGCAACAAGACTAGCGAGGAAAACGGTCTTTTAAAAAATGCATTCAAAAACGCAAAACACATCGAATACGCATCAAAATGTGGTAAAACCGCATGTCCAAAAACACGGCAAGCACCGCAAAATGCACTGCAAAAACGCTCAAAAGCAACATCCATAGGCGTGAATCGAGCCTTAAGGGCCTTGCTCATAGGAGCTTAAAATCTAAAATTTGATTAAACCTTAGAGTGGACACAGCTTTACTTTCAGTGTATAATGAGTAACATTTCATACTCCAGCCACTCACCCACCAAGCCACATATTTATCTGCAAGATTATAGAAACATACTTAACAGACATTATTCTTACAAAGCATTCCAACATAATATTAAAAAAGGCACATTTTCAAAATATAACACCCTCCACCAGCCCACAATCCACACACACACACAGATGACCATGTTCTGCTGGAAGCTGCATTGGTGTGTACATGATTAAGCAATGAGATCAAAGAATAGAAGGCCAGCAGATGCTCCCAAACCATGTTTGCATGGTCAGACAGAAACAATACACACACAACATTGACAGCATGGCCACATAAACCCACTTTTGATGGAAAAAATGCCCAAGAATTTCAGCAAACAGCCCTAGTTGGGCGTTTGTCAATATGCACAATACCATTCCTTCTCCCCAATAAATCACAGCAAAAAATATGGCCTTCTCAGGCCAAACAAACCCCCCACTGCAGCCCTTTATATAAGCTAAGTTGTATTGTTAGCACACTGACACGCGCCCAATAGTGCCCACCCACCAGTATCTTTCAATCTGTCTCTTCATGTATGTCTAAAGTGATTGCACCTGATAAGCAGGAACACATAACACTATTTGCAACTGTGTTAGCCCTTGGCTATGTACAGCAAATCTCCAACTACAGGACAAAGATTGAAGTTCATTTGCATGCACATAAACAAAGCAACAGTTTTCTAAGCATATGTACCTGTGGAGTGTAAACCCTACAGTTGAATTATGTCCAAGTCCCTGGGCATGATTAGTGCTAACAAACATTAACATCAGTCCCTGGCTGCAATGAGCTTCCAATCTAAAGTCCAAAACTAACTTTCTTACATTAAAGTCTATTTTGACAGGAGACAAATAAAATAGCAGCATGTCACTGGATTGTTGTGAGAAACACACAGGGAGAACATAGAAACTTCAACGCATGCACTAGGATGTTAGGGGCAGCCTCACACATGTTGTCTGCATCACTGTGGTATGAACCAGCCCTAAGTCCATAGCCATGCTCAGTGTCAAAAGCAATATACAATATATTGTCCGAAGTATTGGCATCCCAGTTTTAGTCTGTAGGGTTCAAAATTCATTTGGCCCACATTTTGCAGCTATAACAGCTTCAACTCTTCTGGGAAGGCTGTCCACAATGTTTAGGAGTGTGTTTATGTGAATGTTTGACCATTCTTCCAGAAGTGCATTTGTGATATCAGGCACTGATGTTGGATGAGAAAGCCTGGCGTACAGTCTCAGCTCTAATTCATCCACAAGGTGTTCTGTTGTGTTGAGGTCAGGACTCTGTGCAGGCCAGTCAAGTTCCTCTACCCCATACTAACTCATCCATGTCTTTATGGACCTTGCTTTGTGAACTCTTCCAAATCATTTGATGGAGGGGGGATTATGATGTGGGTTTGTTTTTCAGGGGTTAGGCTTTGCCTCTTACTTCCAGTGAAGGGAACTCTTAAGGCATTTGCATGCCAAGACATTTTGGATAATTTCATGCTCCCAACTTTTTGGGAACAGTTTGGGGATGGCCCATTCCTGTTCCAACATGACTGCACACCAGTGTACAAAGCAAGGTCCATAAAGACATGGATGAGCAAGTTTGGGTTGGAATAACGTGACTGGCCTGCACCTGACCTGACCTCAACCCAATAGAACACTTTTTGGATGAATTAGAGAAGAGACTGCAAACCAGGCCTTCTCATCCAATATCAGTGTCTAGCCCCACAAATGCACTGGTCAAACTTTCCCAAGGACACACTAAACCTTGTTGCCAGCCTTCCTAGCCTTCCCAGAAGCTGTTCTGGCTGCAAAGAGTGGGCTGGTACAATTTTTGGCCGACCACGTGTCTGATTTTTGTCAAAAGGGCATGTGTCGGGATCTTGTCTTGCATACTAACGGTACACAACACGAACATAGTGACTTACTAGACGTACTACGAGACTATCAAGAAGAATTTAATTTCTCAAGTGCCACCCTTTTGATTCCTTCTGCTAATTTTGTGTTAGTAGAAATCTGGTGAGTGTTACATAGCTACATGGTTAGTAAGGTTGAATAAAGACACCAGTCTATCCAATTAAATCTGAGTGAGTGTCTACAATTGTCCCTATCCCTGTACATTGCACACTTACACAGGGGCAGATCCAGGGGGGGCAAGGGGGAAATTGCCCCCTCCGAGAATGTGAGTGAGTGGGCGGGCAGGTGTCGCCGCGGGTGAGAAAGCCGGCGGGCACCTCTACAGCTGAGAGCAAGGGCGGCTCCGTTGGTGAGAGACAGCGGGTGGCTCCGCGGGCAGCCCGGCTCAGTGACAGTGTATGAGCAGCTGCTGGCCAATCAGGGAGCCAGCAGGCAGGGGAGCAGAGAAATGACATCATCTCTCACTGCCCAGCTCCCACCCTGCATCCCTGCAGTTCCGCCCTCACTGTGCAGTGTGCAGGCAGCTGCGGAAGAGAGATTACTTCATCTCTCTGCTGCTTGACTGGTAATCTGCTGTCTGGGACAGAGCAAGAGACAATTATAGCAGGCAAGTGACAATCTGCATCATGTGGCATGGGACGTGGCAAGTGACAATCTGCATTGTGTGGCATGGGACGTAGCAAGTGACAATCTGCATCGTGTGGCATGGGATGTGGCAAGTGACGTGGCAAGTGACAATCTGCAACGTGTGGCATGGGACGTGGCAAGTGACAATCTGCAATGTGTGGCATAGGATTTGGTAAGTGACAATCTGCATCTGGTGATAGGTGACGTGGCAAGTGACAATCTGCAACATGTATTTAGATGAGGGCGTGTATCTGTCACAGGGTGCTGTCTGTGGATACACTAAAAGGTCAAAACAACCGATTGCCACGTCCTAGTTATGACTTTAAAAGAAAAACATTTTTTTATAGGGAAATGGGGAAAAAAAAAAAATGAAGGAACCTTCACACAAAAGACCTCAAAGAAAAGTGTAGGTTCAATTGGACTTTTTAGGCAAGAGAAAAAGTTGTAGAAACAACCAATATATTAAAAAATATTATTTATTATTTTAAAAAGAATTAATATTACTGTAAAAAATCTGAATTAAAAAAGAAAAAATGTATAATATACATTAAGTCCCATTTGATATCCTGTCAGGATTGATACAGTCTAAACATAATTCAAATTCATTTCTATATATATCCAAAGATTAACAGTTTGTACAAATATAGGATGTAGAGGATATCAAATATATAACTGAAACTTAAGTTTGTTCTGGTGCTCTACATGTTTCGCGTTTTTTTGAGTAACGCTTCTTCAGGAGCTTTAGCAATATTATTTCTTCGTGGATATGCCCCAGCGGTCCCATATCTGCATGAAATGAACTACTATAGGGGTGAATAGGGTTTTTCCTCCCCCTCTTCTTTACTTTGCACAACTGTGGGAAGCCTGTTTATCTACTCACCTATACTAGGAAATCGCTGGAAGTGACCACTTCATTTAAAGTGCACGGGGCACCAGAACTTCTACCACTATGTGATCTTTGGCCACAGCACATCATAAATAATTATCTGAAACCCTTATGTGAAACTACAGGGTCCAACATAGATTGAAGTGGTTTCACTAAATTAACCTTTATTATTCTAACTCCTTCGGGAAAACATTCCCCCTTTTTTCAATCCTCCTGTTCCTTTTTGGTCCTTTCCTCTTTTGGGGCATATCCACGAAGAAATAATATTGCTAAAGCTCCTGAAGAAGCGTTACTCAAAAAAACGCGAAACATGTAGAGCACCAGAATATACTTAAGTTTCAGTTATATATTTGATATCCTCTACATCCTATATTTGTACAAACTGTTAATCTTTGGATATATATAGAAATGAATATGAATTATGTTTAGACTGTATCAATCCTGACAGGATATCAAATGGGACTTAATGTATATTTATACATTTTTTCTTTTTTAATTCAGATTTTTTACAGTAATATTAATTCTTTTTAAAATAATAAATAATATTTTTGAATATATTGGTTGTTTCTACAACTTTTTCTCTTGCCTAAAAAGTCCAATTGAACCTACACTTTTCTTTGAGGTCTTTTGTGTGAAGGTTCCTTCATTTATTTTATTTTTTTCCCCAATTCCCTATAAAAAAAATATTTTAAAATCTGCAACGTGGCATAGGGCGTGGCAAATGACAATCTGCAACATGTGGCATGGGACGTGGCAAATGACAATCTGCATTGTGTGGCATGGGATGTGGCAAGTGACAATCTGCATCGTGTGGCATGGGACGTGGCAAGTGAAAATCTGCATCTGGTGACAGGTGACGTGGCAAGTGACAATCTGCATCTGGTGACAGGTAACGTGGCAAGTGACAATCTGCAATGTGTGGCAGGGGACGTGGCAAGTGACACTCTGCATTGTGTGGCATGGGACATGGCAAGTGACAATCTGCAACATGTGGCATGGGACCTGGCAAGTGACAATCTGCATCTGGTGACAGGTGATGTAGTAAGTGACAATCTGCAACATGTGGCATGGGACATGGCAAGTGACAATCTGCATTTGGTGACAGGTGATGTGGTAAGTGACAATCTGCAACATGTGGCATGGGACATGGCAAGTGACAATCTGCAATGTGTGCCATGGGATGTGGTAAGTGACAATCTGCATCTGGTGATAGGTGACGTGGCAAGTGACAATCTGAAACATTTGCCATGGGGTGTGGCGAGTGACAATCTGCAACGTGTGGCATGGGACGTGGTAAGTGATAATCTGCATCTGGTGACAGGTGATGTGGCAAGTGACAATCCACAACGTGTGGCAGGTGATAGTGGCAGGTGACACCCTCAGAGCTCCCACTGATTCTGCATTATGGTGAGTTGAACCATTTAATTTTTTATAACAATGTAATAATAGTAATGCGCTTCAATCATCCTGACACCATAACAACCATGATGCCGTGATGATTGAAGCGCTAACACCAGCCATTTCCCTGATAAATTTACCCCAAAAAAATATTTTCTGGCAGCGCCCTTCCCGAGACTAGGCTCTGAATCCGCCCCGGCACTCACATTGGTCCTTACACCCTCAAGGAACCCACAATCCAAGGTCCCCATTCATATACTAGGGCCAATTTTGGACAGAAGACAATTAACCTACTAGCATGTATTTGGAGTGTGGGAGGAAACCGGAGTACCAGGCACAGAGAGAACATGCAAACTCCAGGCAGGTAGTGTCGTGGTTGAGATTCAGACCAGCCACCCTTTTTACTGCTAGGAGAGAGTGTTAACCACTACACCACTGTGCCGCCCACAGTGGTGCTTTTCAGTTTGTGCTTTTCAGTTTGTTTTTGAATGCCCGTTCATGCATGAGGCTTTCCATCACTCCAGAGCAAAGGCTCATAGCCAACTTGCGGTACTTGCTGACGGGGAGAAGTCTGCAGGAACTCAAGTTTATGAATGGGATCTCACCCCAGGCTCTGGGAGTCATTATTACAGAGACCTAATCAGCCATTATTCAAGTCCTGCAGAAGGACTATATTAGGGTAAGGTTTTACCTTTAAGATCACATTCTATGTATTTATGTTTGCTAATGTATTGTATTAATTTTGTGATTACATAATTCTCAATATTGTAATATGCTGTGAATGTCCTCTTTGTCCCTGTGCATGCTGTAAGCTTTTCCTTTTTCCTCTTTTTTTGGCCTACATGCATATTTTCCTTCACTAACCTCCCAGCATGCTATGCTGGGCCCATACACACCTAGCCTAGTAACTTAACAATGTTTTTTGTCAGCTACATTTTGGGGCTTACCCTAAACAACCCCTAAAATGTGTACAAATGTTATCATTGTCCTCAAATTCAGAAGTGCAAGAGGCATTTTTTTGTGGCCTAAACTCATTTGGAACCCCCCAAAAATGCTAAGTCAACAGATCCAAATACTAAATCTGCTCACTTTGCAAAACCCATGCACACTATTCCTCTTTGTGTTCATATTTCTGTATAAATTCCCCAAACCATGTAGTACAAGAGCCTGCCTGATTACCTACAAATTGAAACTTATTATTTTTTTGGCAGCTATTATATTGATAGGTTAAATCATAATGTCAAAATGTGCTGCGATTTGAACAGTGTGTATCCAGCTTTTTCAATTATGACACTTCTTATATGTCCAGTGGGCTGCCAATATTGTAAGTAAGGAGGGGCTAGCCAAAGTATCACCGATTATTTATGCAAACAGCTCTCATGGAAGTGGAGAGGGTTACCTGTCTAACACATCTTCCCATTACCCCCCAATATTTGTCTAATGGCCACCAGAGAGGGGGAATCAAATAAGTTGACCTTCCACTTTTTTCTTTAAATACTCATTTATGTGTATCCTTATATTGGCTAAGCATGTGTGTGTCAAATCTTCTTGCAATGTTATGTGCAAAAGTAGTAATTTCTTCTTTTCTCTTTTTTTAATCCACAGTTTCCTTCCAACCCAGAGCAATGGCAGGATGTTGCAGTCTAGTTCCATCATTAGTTGGATTTTACCAACTGAGGTGGTGCTATTGATGGCAAGCATGTCCGGATTATACCACCACCCAACTTTAATTATAAGGGCTTTTGCAGCATAGTCATGCTAGCTGTAGTGTCTGCCAACTACGACTTCCTGTAGCTGGATGTTGGGCAGAGTGGCTGCAACTCGGACGGAGGAGTGATTATGTAGACAAAGCTCTACAAGCGGCTCCAGAATGGCACCTTAAACTTGCCACCTGCTGAGGAGAATGTTGAGGGCCTGAATTTTGTTTTTGTAGAAGAAGCGGCCTTTGCTTTAGGGGAATATCTGATCAAGCCATTTCCTATGAGGAACCTCACCCCAGAGCAGAGAATCTTTAATTACAGGCTCTCTCATGCCAGAAGGGTGGTTTAAAACTCCCTTGGCATCCTATTGAGTCATTTCAGGCTACTTTTGACTCCAATCAACCTGGAACTCTACTAGATAAATCATGTGGTGCTGTGATGCCGTATTCACCATATTGTTTTAAGGAGAAAATCCACCAGCTACCTAGCCTCACTGCCAAGTGATGTGGGACCTGCAGTGGCAGGCCCAGCTGAAGAGGCTGCAGCTCGTCCGTCTGTGGGCGTGCTGACAGCTATTGAAAATGCCCGTGCTGGATTGCCCTCCTAAATTGCCAGAGATTTACGGCAGAAATACCTGGAATATTTTGTGGGTAGAGGGGCAGTGTCTTGGCAACAAATTTTAGCTGATAATTTTTTATTTTTTTGGAAGATCATAAACTCCTATTCCATTTTAACTACTGTTGTCTGTGTTTCTTATATGTCTAATATGTTCCCAAATGGGTTTTATTTTGGTCACTTGCGCCAATAGTACAAATGTACCTTAATTGCTACATGAGGTGACAATATCTTCTTCATCTAACTAATATGGTGTGCTGTGGGTTTGCTACACACACACAATGTTTTTGTTCTTAATGGATCTAATGCACGAGGTTCAAAAACATTATGCCTTTACAACTCCTTTATTTTTTGATGCCTAAAAATTTCAGGAGCACATTGTCACTGTACCTAAACCAACTTACGCAATACACTGGTAATGAGCGATGAAATAATAAGCCACACATTGTTTAGTAAAAAACATTTTACTCAAAGCACATTCACATGTACATTTTTCCGGTTTTAAAACATGTATGTTTTGCATTCTTTCTCCTTTTTTGTGGCTAAACAGGCATGTTCTAAAACATTAGATACACATCCCAAACTCAGAAACTTACAAAGTTTGAGTTTGGTAAAGTGAAGGCCAAATGAGACATTAGTATCCCAAAACTGTGTGGATGCTGCCTTCCTCAGATGGGGTGATCTGACCCCTCTAAAAGCCAAAATTTGAAGCCATGTACACATAGAGGCATAACAATTAAATGCCCCTTATGATCCCATGCCTAAAATGTGCGTAGTTACAAGCATCTATTTTTTTAAACCTACAAAACACACAGTGTGTCAACATGTGTTATCTCCCATCACGGGGTATCAATGGACGCATTTCGGGAGTGCAACCCCTTCCTCTGAACTAGTTACGAGGAAGGGGTTGCACCCCCAAAATGCATCCATTGATACCCTGTGATGGGAGATAGCACATGTTGACACACTGTGTGTTATGTGGTCTTTAAAAAATAGATGTAAGGAACTACACACATTTTAGGCATGGGATCATGGAGGAAAATAAGAATTTTAAGACCCAATTTGGGGTCTTCAAATTTTGGGTTTTAGATTCTAAAAAACACATAAACATTACAATTTACATTAGTAAGAGCAATGTTTCCCAACCCTCCTCCTCAAGATGCAAACCTAGATCATGTTTTCGAAATTTCTTGAATTTAGCACAGGTGCTGTTGTAATTTTCACTGTTAGTAATTCGCATTTTTAGACTGATAAAAACCTAGAAAACAGGACCTGCTGGTGCACCATGAGGAGTGGAGTGTAGAAACACTGAGTTCTGTCCCTAAACTTTCACATTTAAAAGTCATAAAAACATGGTAATTATTAAAAGGGGAAACAGGAGCCAACACGTGGAACAATAAACTTCAGACCAGGCAAGAGGAAATAAAAATTTGGCAAGCATTTCCACAAAATCTTGTATTCTTCATTGTAAAGCAGTGGCAGCCTCCTTGATTTGCTCCTTCAAACAATGCAACATATGTGCATTCATTCTGCCAATAGTACATTGTTGGAGATCATGAACTAGTTAGAAGAGTAAAAAGTAAAAGGGAACAATGGTCAAGTGGCTGAGGCAATAAATTGTGAGTTATGGTCAAGTTACTAGTCAAATTCATGAAATACGTACCTACCCAGTCTATTGTTGCTTGCAACCTGCTTGCCCTTGAGACACCTACACTACTAGGAATGTACACACTACAACTACTCTATAATCTTGGCCCCTTAGTGCCTGGGTCTCCCAAACTCGGGTACCTTGCAACACTGCCAGCTCCTTCCACCTCTTCATTCTCCATGCTAATGTTAAGGCACTACATACTTTGGTAATGTGTGGAGTGGGTGTTTGGTTTGGACATCTAAACACTAGGAACACTCTAAAACAGAGGAAAGAACCCAGTGTAGAAAGAAAAGAGAAACATTTATAAAATATATATTCGTTCATCTCCAGACACTGCCATGAAAATAAATATTATGGTGGCAGTACATATCAACATAGCACAAAATACAATAAATAAACCCTATAATGTATAAATAATACAAAAATACATGCATGTATATCAAACAAGCAAAACACCCTTTATACAGGTAAGAAGGACCTAAATTAAGGGACATCATTCAACCCCAGGGCAAATGTTCCCCTAAGTGAATGTATCTACCTAATTTCTCTCTGTAGGATACACCTGTCCCAATCTCCCCCTCGCGGACCCTGTGGGATATGTTCCAAAGTCAAAAATGTTACTTTAAAGGGACGGTATGCATAGTCGTGAGCAGTGTGCCTTCCTATGGGGGAATAGAGATCTCCGATCTCAGTGACATATATATAGTCAACCAAAATATAGGTGCATCAAAATTTGTTTCTAATAATGAACAAATAATTAATTCCATGTAGCGCTATTTCTGTGTGAATATTAATCGACACAATCTATCTAAAACATAGCGCTACGTGGAATTAATTATTTGTTCATTATTAGAAACAAATTTTGATGCACCTATATTTTGTTTAATATTTTTGTTTAAGTAGCAGTTGAGTTTTAGGGTGCGGGTAATTTGAGCGCTGTGATGATACACTAGGTGGAGGGATTGAAATTTGTGTATCCATATAAATATATATATGGTCATGTATACATTTCCAAAATTCTCTAAAAGTCTAAAAGTTTTCCCCACATAGAATGAAAGGTCATAGCAATATGCTGGACCACCATAGGATAGCTCAAAGGGGATCCACAGTCTCTACTCTTTTTATTTACAGGCTGCTATTGGTCACTGCAGTATCCCTGTGCAGCAACAGCCAGGGGATTGGATCATAAAGGAGAACAGCTGATTGGGAAAAATTGGCGGTTTGTAAGCCAGTGTGGAGGGAGCCAATAAAAGGGCCTGGAACAGTGTTTGGACCAGACCGCAGCGCACCCCACCGCCCTCCCAATCTTCAGCAAGTCATGTAGTGGTCCAAGGGTGGAGTAGTCCTCCAACATTGTCTGGATGGACACCACTTAATTTTGCTTAATATGTATTTTAGCCAAGATGGCTTTATATTTATTTAAATGTGTAATGTTCAAGCTAGCCCCCCATGGATAACACTGTGGCCATATAATTCCAATTAATAAATATTTTGAATTATTAATAACGTGTTGTCTCTTTCATTACAGAGTACCTTTGTGCTAGCCCATGCACCGTATTCACAGGTCAAGAGGTACCCCTTGAGTTTGACAGTTAACAAATTTCTTGGGAAATATTTTTTTTCCTATTTGGTAAAATAATATTTTTGCCAGTATTAATATATTTACAATAAGACCAACCACCACATTTGAAGGTGCCCTTTAATGGGTTTCTGTTAAGACTTGGCCTTGAGAGGTGGCTATGCACCAACTTGTCCTTCAAAGATGAAGCCTGTCTATAGACAACAGTTGGTTGGGGGGGGGGGGACTAACCTAGAGGTAGCCGGATCTTGAGTTAAGAGATACCAGTGTTTCTGTAAAATACATCAGTACAGTTAGATTTATCACCCGTTACACTTCTTAACATGATCATGTTGAGAATTGTAACGGGTGATAAATCTAACTGTACTGATGGATTTGACAGTCTTTTTGTGAAAAATGTAT
Organism: Lithobates pipiens; assembly: GCF_037356315.1. Lineage (NCBI taxonomy): Eukaryota > Metazoa > Chordata > Amphibia > Anura > Ranidae > Lithobates > Lithobates pipiens. The sequence continues at coordinate 401,108,111 of NW_027507903.1, read as the reverse complement.
GAGTCTCTAGATTGGCCTTTAGTATGGTTATAGGTTCTAGCCAAACACTTTTTGCTATATTCTCTTGCCCTAAGTCTGTCCCTTAAAAGACAAGCTTCCACCTCAAATGTTTCAAAGTGATGCAGTTGTGTTTTAGCTGAAGATAGTGTCCATATGGAATGGAGCATATAAGTGGTGCGGAATGTGCACTAGTAGCATGCAGAATAGTGTTGCTTACAGTGTGCTTCTGATATAGGTGTCCGTTTATGAAGCAGTGAAATCTATTCCCTGCTTCATTCTCCATCATTCCCGGAGGAGATCTTTCTTGGAGGAGTGAAGCGATCTACAAACGCTTCCAACAGTGGAGAATGGCCCCTGATACTGGAATCTCATGAGACTTTATGAGATTACAGTACCAAAAATTCACAGAAACACAGAGATGTCAGTTTATTAAGCAGTGATAAATTATTACTGCTTAGCACATGGACAGACGGTGTTGTTAATGTTAATAAAATAACGAGTCCCCCTACATTCTCTTCACTCCCTAATTTTCCACCTCTGAGCTGGTGAATTGGGGAGGGTGAATTCTGACTCAGATCGCCAGTGAAGCTGGTCGTTACTGTGTCATTCAATGAGGATTCTCCATATGCGGAGATAATTGGCGGGAGAACATGTTCAAACACTTCTCCCCTGGTTATTTCTGTTTCATAAACTGTTTATGGACTGTGATCAGCGGCGATCCTCAGGATCACTACTGATCACTGCTTCATAAATGGACACCATAGTGCACTTGAGATGTATTCCTTACTATCCTTCTGAACCGTAATATCCAAGAATATAATTTTTCATGTGTCATTGTAAACTGTAAGTTCTAAACTGTATGTTTAAGTAACACCTTTCCAGACTCTGATAGGTTTCAGTCTCATGGAAAAGGTAGTTTTTGAGGCTTCTGTTGATTAAAAGAGGAGCGGTGGAGAAGGGGGCTGCCTAAGTGATGCATTTAAAAAGTTCTCGGCACCCAGGGCTATCAGCTTCCACATCCCATTGGCCGTGTCTGCATCATATGGTGGAAGATTATCTAGGGGCGAAAATAGACATTGAGAGCTTTCCAATAGATGATCCACTGGGTCACTGGATTGTTAGAATAGATCTGTCCACTGATCCCCGCTGAGCAGGCGGATGACATGGCTGTGTGATCCCTACTGATGCAGAGTAGACACAGACAGAGATCTCTGTTATCTATGGGGTGGTCAAATAGAAACAGACCACTTGTCTGTTTCCATCCGATTCTCATCCATTTTGATCTCCTAGGTGGATAGGGAACAAATCCCTAGCCCTCTGTTTTTGCCAGATCAGATGCAGGCAGGTGTAAACGGATATATGTCCATTTACATGAGCCTCTCCATAGAGAAAAATGGGTGGTCCGATCAAGTTCACCTGAAAAACAGACAGGCAGACCCGATTGGTCTGCTAGTGTGAAAGTGGCCTAAGGCCTTGTTTACACAGGACATACACAGCGTACACCCATGAAAGACCGTGTTTACCTGTACTGGTGTCATTTGGGATGTAGCAAGGATATATTAATAAGTGTTCAGGTGCCAGACAGCCATCCCTAGAGTGTATTCGGAATACTCTGTGAGAAAATGCACAAGAGGAAAGGAAGGAGGTGCACCTGTAGTATTAAAATTATTATTTATTGGCACAAAGTAATGAACTTACATAAAAGAAGACATCAAAGGCATATCTGTGTAGTGACAAGTCCTTCTCGAGGGGTGCCAGCAATCCAGTTTCCCAGCACTCAAGGGCTGTCTGTGCCTATTGCAGGAAGCTGAATCCAGGACAGGATGTGAAGAGGATCCAGGCTGCCTGGCATGGAACATACTGAGGAAATTACATCATCGGGTGGGCGGACCTCGGTCTAGCAAGAACAGGAAGCTAGGCTGCGTTGCTCGGAGCATACAGCTGCTTCTACTGGCCTGTCAATTTCTGAATACAAGCATCCTAAATACCATCTGGCCATAGGACTAGAAGGGCCAGCCGACCAAGGACATATATGACTAACAAATGAGTGGAACCATTACAATAGCTGATATTGAGCATAATTATCATTAAAATCATTAAAAACATTAGAATATCAATATAAGTATCATGACACATTTGGATATAAACAAATGGGTATGTAAAGGATAAGTGTATGAAAGGAATGAGAGGAGAAATAGGGGGGGGGGATAGAGATGGAAAGAAGAAAGGGAAGGGGGAGGGGGGTGTGTTGGGAAGGTTTATTTACCTGTCTGATATGAAATATTATTATATAAAAAAATTATTATATAATTTTTTTTTATTAATATTTAAAAGCGTCCATATACCTTAAAGGTAAGGGGGAAAAAACACACATGAATCTTCTGTAAATGCACTTGTGAACAGTTTACATACTGATCTCAGTACTACCACCCCCAAGATAGAGCTATGCGATATCCCATATGTCATGTGACCATAAGGGTCCGCTGTAGGGAATAATACATGGAATTGTGAGAAAAGGAACAACAAAGAACATTGGGCAATACAAGCAATGTAATAGTACTGTACATGTTACAATATCATGTGAATTTCTATCTCCTCGTTAAGTCCACAGGAGTAAGGGTATGGAATAAATTCAGAATGTTTCTTGTTGGCATAAACGTTTGCAGCGTTCTGCAGTGGGCAAGCTATTAGGAATTTCTTCAATCATCCACACTTTTAGACCTGCTGTGGATTTTTGAAGGTTAGTTAAAAAGTGTTTGGGGACACTATGCTGGTCACAACTTTCCTAAATGAAACGCCTGTGCTCACCAAAGTGTTTGCGTAAGGTACGGATGGTCCTCCCTACGTATAATAAACCATAAAGACAGGTTGAACAGTATACTACATAATCACTAGAGCAGTTATGGAATTCTTTGATTGTATAAAACTTGCCTTTGGCTGTGAAGCTTTTTTGACCATGTGCTACAAATTGACAAGTCAAGCAGAGTTTTTTTGCGGCATTGGAAAATACCTACAAGAAGTATCAGGGGAATTTGGTTTCAGTGTATAGATTGAAGAGGTTTCAATTTACTTGGTGCAATTTTCCTTTTTATATTTTTGGCGATATGATACTTTGGGTTTGGGTGGAATAACAGCTTTTAAGAAGGTTGTATAAAAAAATACTAAAGTGCTGATGTGAATGATTGTATCAAATTGTGAACCAAAAATGATATTAAGGTGAACAAATGATAGCGACTGCTATTATTGTGTTATGTGCTGGTATCACAAAAAAGTAAATATATAAAACATGAATAAAGTGCTACCATCAACCTTAATATAGCACAGTGATCCAATAAATAATGTGATCCAATAAAAAAAATAAACTAATCATATATATGTGTCCAGTAAGCCACATTAGATATAAATGAATTACTGTTCTGTCAAAATGCTTGTAGATTTCTGGAGATACTAGGAAAAAAGTCAAATACCACGCATTTGTAAGATAAAACACAAAAGGACAATGATACCCAAATGATCAGGTGTATAGTCTCTGATGATGTTCAGATATGGTGGATTGCTTTCAAACCTTCATTGCTTTTAATCCTTCATAGATCGATATTGCTCAAATAAAAGAAAGGACATAACTCATTGTGCAAATAAAAAAAAATAAAAAAACGACATATGGGTAATAAAACACAATTGCACTCACACATTCCTTGCAATAAGATCGCATTTAGGAAGGTCAGTTGCATATATTCAGAGACAATCTCCTCACTTGGCTGTTCCTGCTCACACAACACTGGGGTTACTGACTCCTCCTACGATCTCCCATCACTGGCACCTTGAAAAAGTCACATGCCAGTGATGTAAGCCTGGATGACGACCTTACCCGCCAGAGAGGAATATATCAACAAGATTACCCCTCTCTGAACCATGGTGTGCGAGCACCAATGCTCGTATGGGGTGATTTTAGGTGGTTCATTCCTGTCAGTCCAAATTGAGTTAAGGAAGTGGGCAATTTGGGAGAAGTGGAACATTTCCGAATTGGGCATTTCCAATGTCTTTCTACAGTGTTTCAAAGTGAGGGGGCCTGCCGGGGTTAGAAAGTGGCCAATGCGATACAGGCCTTTGTTAGTCCACCAGCAGAAAGCCTTGATATTTAGGCCTGGGGGGAACTTTGGATTGTGGAAGATATGTGACAGATGGTGTTTATGTAGTGTGTTGCAGAGTGCCACCGAGTGAGAGAGAGTAGGGGACATTATCGCCGGTCTGGATTTGGTATCACTCCATGAGAGGTGTTCTATGGTATTTAAGGGATAGCTTGCCTTTCTATGGAGAGCCAGTCAGGCTTAGAACCCCTAGAGTAAGCTGTTGAAATTTGGGTGAGTTGACCAGCTTGATAATACCCTCCTCCTGTGATTTTATCCTGAATAGGACCTCTTTGGGGCATTTGTAGCCTTTGTTTCCCCAGACAAATTGTACTATTTGGGAATGTAATTTAAAAATAAATAGTTTCTTTACAGGGATCGGGACAGAGGGGAACAAGTATAGCATTCGCGGGAGAAGGGTCATTTAACTCTTTAATTTAAGGGTAGTTTAACTCTTTGGCTTGATGAATGGATTAAATATGATCACAGGAAATCTACTTATTTTGCATAGGTGTATTGTCAGCACCACTACACACCTGTGTATACATTAGGCACTTGACACTTTAAACACATTTATTAATTTTGTTGCTTATGATTTTATTAATTGTATTGGGAGTATAATATAGGGGCACCCAGATTGTTATACAGAGATATGCAATATTGCACCCCAGAACAGCGCTACACATACCTCTTTCCATGTACACCTCTAAAAACTGTAAGTGAACAATGAAACTTCCAGATTTTTAGAGAGATTTTTGCTAATGTCCAATTTTCACCATTTCTTTAAAAGGAGCAATTCAAAATTTACAAATATTTGTTATTTATTAACTCTATACAAGTTTAGCTTTTATATTTGGTAGGAATTTTAACTTTTACTTTGGTAAAATGTGCTGTGTTTCTATCTTCTCATAATGATTTTAGTGTATTTTTAGTGAAAATATTGTTTTGGTAAACATTTGTGCAAATATTGTGGGGCCTTAAAAATAAGTAGCACCTTCCTTTTGTTCTACTGGTCCTGGTGAAAGCTGAAAGTGAAAAATAAAAACCTCCAGATGTTTATAGAAATTTTGTTATTTATAGTTTTGTTTATGTTCAACTTTCACCATTTCGCAAGAAGGTGCAATTTAAAATTTACAAATAATTGTTATTTATTAACTCAATACTGGTTAAGTTTTTATATTTGATATGAATTTAGTAATATTTGCTGTGTTTGTATCAGCTAATAATGATTTTAGTGCATTTTTAGGGAAAATATTTATTTAGTAAAAATTCACGCAAATATTGTGGGGCCTTAAAAATCAGTAGCACCTTCCCTTTATTCTATTCTAGTCATATGCTTTCAGAAAATATAGGGTTTGGTGGAGGGTCTTTTACAAACTTTGAAATCTGTAAGGGAAAAACGAAAGCCTTCAGATTTTTTGAGAAATTTAGTTATTCAGTTTTGTTTACGTTCAATTTTCACCATTTCACAAAAATTTACAATTTAATTAATAACGCAATACAGGTTAAGCTTTTCAGATTTAGCAGGAATTTAGCAGAAATTTTATTAAGTTTGCTGTGTATCTGCTAATAAGGATTTTAGAGTGTTTTTAGCAAATATATGGTTTTGATAAACATTTGCATAAATATCGCAGTGCCATAAAATTAGTAGCAACTTATTTTTGTTCTAAAGGTCATGTTTTTTCAGAAGATATATGTTTTGGGGGTGTCTTTAACAAACTTTGATAGCTATAAGTGATAAATTAAAACCTATTTCCATTTTTGCATATATTCGATTGTCACCATTTCGCAAAGACGCGCAATTTAAAATTTACAAATATTTGTTATTTATTAACAAATTACAAGTTAGCTATTATATTTAGGAGGGATTTTGTAAAATGTACTGTGTTTTTATCCGCTAATAATGATTTTAGTTAATTTTTAGAAAAATATTGTTGTTTTTTTTACATGCTCTAAAAGCTGTATGGGAAAAATAAAAAAAGCAATGGAAAAATTGCTAAGCTAAGTTAAAAGTGGAGCTCCAGGCCTGATAGTGAAAGGTTAAAGGCTTTTTTTTTAAATAAGTTTTACTATATCCTCTGACTAACAGGCATTCCTGCAGGGCTTTTGACTCAATGGTACAGTTGAGTCTATCAATTAGGTACTGGCTGTAGTGAATGCTTTTCTCAAGTGGTACCGAGTGTGAGCAAGTGGTGTATAATACTGTGTTACCTGTGGAATGATACTGAACACAGAATACCTTCCTCATTCACAAAGATTTTCGCAAAAATGTCCAAAAATTGTATCCATTCAAAGCCATAGTTGTACCGTATATACTCGAGTATAAGCCGAGATTTTCAGCCTCTTTTTTGAGGCTGAAAGTGCCCCCTCGGCTTATACTCGAGTCATCGCTGTCTGCCCGCTCGATCAGCGTGTCGAGCAGACAGACAGCGGCCATTCTATAGTTCAAAAGCCGCGCCTCCGGCTCCGCCTTCGCCTGTGATAGGCGGAACACTGAATTTCCCAGCAGCCTGTGTTCCGCCTATCACGGACATCGTATCATCCTCGTACTACGGACGAGGATGATACGATGTACGTGATAGGCGGAACACAGGCTGCTGGGAAATTCAGTGTTCCGCCTATCACAGGCGAAGGCGGCGGCGCAGCTTTTGAATTTTACAATGGCCGCCGAGGCGCCGACGAAGAGGGAACGGGACGGAGGCAAGGCAAGGCACGGCACGGGACGGGACGGGACGGGACGGAGGCAAGGCACGGCGGCGAGGCACGGAGGCGAGGCACGGAGGCAAGGAGGCAAGGCACGGGACGGAGGCTCGGGACAAAGGCTCGGGACACAGGTAGGCTGGACACACACACACACACACACACACACACACACACGGATGGATACACACACACACAGGGATGGATGGATGGATGGAGACACACACACACAGGGATGGATGGATGGATGGATGGAGACACACACACACAGGGATGGATGGATGGATGGACACACACACACACAGGGATGGATGGACGGACACACAGGGATGGACGGACACACAGGGATGGACGGACACACAGGGATGGACGGACACACACACAGGGATGGACAGGCATGTCTTACCCTCGGCTTATACACGAGTCAATAAGTTTGCCAGTTTTTTTGGGGGTAAATTGGGGGCCTCGGCTTATATTCGGGTCGGCCTATACTCGAGTATATACGGTAATTCAGATTGTATTCTGTTAAAAAAAAAATCCTAGGAACACACTATCCTTTGATATTCTTTGATCCTTCCCAAATCATGAAAATATCATCACTATATCGATGCCTTGATATTTGTTATATGTTGCTCAAGTCATCAATTTGATCATCACAGGAAAAAAAAGTTTGCACTCCCACCCTCCCAGGTACAAGTTGGCATATGAGGAGCACATTGTGTTTCCATAGCAATGCCCTGCACCTGGAGGTAGTGTGAGCACTTGAACATAAATATCTCTCACTAGCACTTTTTAGTCTGTACTACTCAAAGCCCAGGCTTCAATTCCATGAAGAATCTATAGGAAGACTGAAAATTTCTGTTCAAAAACAGACATCATCTAACTAAACAGAGCTATTGTCATATTTACAAATAGATCAGGCAACCAATTTAGAAAATAGATGTGCAAAGCTGAGACTTTCCTAAAAGACTTACATCTGTAAATGTGGTCAAATCTGGTTCCACTGAGTACTGACTCAGACAAGTATCTGGTATTGTATGATTACCTAAATATGTTTTGCACAGATTGCTAAATATGTTGTGTAAATGGTGTGTCAATTGGCAAAAATCTATTCTTTTCTCTCATAAATCTGGAATAATGTTTCATGCCCTGACTGTCTGCTTACCTCACTGGTCTTTGTATCATCTTTAGAGACCATGCTCTCACACCAGCGTATTTAGGTATCTTCTCCCAGCATTGTTCCCCCTCAGCTTCTAACAGGAAACACTATTTTACACAACACACTGCAAGCCAGCTTTGCCCAAGCAACATTTGTGTAAAGGTTTTCCTGAGTGATTCTTGCTGTGTGTACGTTTGATTCCCATGTACTGACTTTGGCTTGTTCTCCTGACCATCCCTGTCTGCATGTTGCCACAACCTTCGGCGCATTCTTCTGACCATCCCTGTTTGCTTGTTGCCTCAACTTTTGGCTTGTCTTCTGAATATTCCTTGTCCTGGACTGCTGCTTCCTCTCCATCCACCAGAGTCAGCCATGAGCATGAGCTGGGAGACCCTGGAGGTCCACAACCTGGAGTCAGCTGCAGCCAAGTCTATCCTCACCATCAGAAGATCTGGTGAAAACCTGCTGGCTCTTAGCCCTTGTACACATGGTCAGAGAATCCGTCGGAATGTGTCCTATTGGACCGTGTCGTCGGATAATTCGACTGTGTGTGGTATGCAGGGGACTGATTCCGTCCGAATCTCCGTCGGACCCAATTTTCCAACATGTTGGAAATATTTCCCGACCAACTGGGCCGGTCGGACCTAATCCGATCATGTGTAGAGCATTTTGATTGGACCAAGTGCCACGCATGCTCACATTCAAATTCCGACATGGAAGTGCTCGTTCAGGTAAAACTACTGTTCATAAGCGATATAGCACATTCGTCGCGCTGCAATGTTAAAAATTCTTTCATCAAGCGCATTCTCTTGTTCTTTACAATGCTGCAAGAACGAACTTCTTTTGATGCTCATAGTCACACACACTTCTCCCGAACGGATTTCATTACTCTTTTTTAACCATTTCAGCAATACAATTTTAGTTTGCATCACATCTACACAATTTTAGATTCGTTTTTTTCTTTTTTGGATGTTTTGGGGGGGGGGGGGATTCCCTAAAAATCTCCTTTACAGACAGTTTGCTAATTTCTCCTTATTTATTTTTATATTTTTTGTGTGTAAACTTACAACAACATTATTGTATTTTTTATATTTTCTTTTTCTTTTTTAATCTACAGGAGGTTGTTTAGTGTTGTTACCCCTTGTTATTTAGTTCACTTTGTATTTTTGAAATGTACCTGCCTGCTCACAAATAAACTGTACTTTTTGAAGGAAAACACATTACACAAGTATTTCATCAAACAAAAAAAAAATTTATTTTGTTCGCTAGAAACTAAAAATAGGAACGCAGCACTGGAGAAACTTCTTAACTTTGGTGCAGCCTTTGGCCCCCAGGGCAGACATGACTAAATTAGATATTAAAAAATTGGTGGCCTGAGGAGTAGATATCTCAGGGAGAGAAGTCTGGTCCCGAAGTCCTAGAGAGCAGGAAATTCAGATGCCATTTCTGTCCCCAGGATGTGGATCTTCAAGAGGCTGCATCTTCTGGCACACCAGACTCAACCCAGGCAATCACTCTCTGGTCTTCCTTCGGGACTTCCCACCAGGCATCCTTCCAGGCTGTGGCTGGGATCCTGTAAATGGGGCAGGAGAAGGAGGGTGTTGGTCAACCCCCTGGCTGCCACCTGCCACAGCCTCCCTCCAACTGAGGTCATCCTGTGTATGAAAAGGGGACATAGTTTTAGTTTTTTGCTCATCAATCACACCATTTTGTGCTCCTGGCTTTTGCTAATTGAATGTTACCAAATAGAACAGACTATCATTCTGACACCAGCATTTTTCTTTCCCGTCCTAATCATTTTTGGTCACTACTGTCTCTTGAGATGTAAACCACTTTGAGAAATCACAACTTACTGATCAATAAGAACATCTAGTTAACATCATTATCCTCCCTGGCGGTACGATTATTTCGGATTTTAGGTGCTAAAAGCGGTACAATTATTTTGCATGAAAATTTGGCGTTTTATATTGTAGTCCTGTAATTCTTAGAAATAACTCTCTTAAATCTGTCCAAACCAGAGTCTAGCAGACATCCCGGGTATGATAAAGTTTGAAAAATGAAATCATAAATTATAATATAATAAATAACTATAAATAATTGTACCAAATAATAATATAACAATAATAAAAATTATTCAATAATGTAATCAAATCAAAAACACTGAAATTTGATTAGTTGCAGAATTGTCACTGTCATTACTTTTCAATATTTGATGACGGATCTCCCCACAAATCGCTGTTGCTCAATTCTGCGAGTGATTCTAATTTATTATCGCTGTTTTCTAGCTGGTCTAAAACCATTTTTGATGTAAAGGGACAGTTTTGGTTGCTATGGACAATCTCCAGTATACAGTATACAATATATTCGATTGTCACCATTTCGCAAAGACGCGCAATTTAAAATTTACAAATATTTGTTATTTATTAACAAATTACAAGTTAGCTATTATATTTAGGAGGGATTTTGTAAAATGTACTGTGTTTTTATCCGCTAATAATGATTTTAGTTAATTTTTAGAAAAATATTGTTGTTTTTTTTACATGCTCTAAAAGCTGTATGGGAAAAATAAAAAAAGCAATGGAAAAATTGCTAAGCTAAGTTAAAAGTCGAGCTCCAGGCCTGATAGTGAAAAGGCTAAAGGCTTTTTTTTTAAATAAGTTTTACTATATCCTCTGACTAACAGGCATTCCTGCAGGGCTTTTGACTCAATGGTACAGTTGAGTCTATCAATTAGGTACCGGCTGTAGGGAATGCTTTTCTCAAGTGGTACCGAGTGTGAGCAAGTGGTGTATAATACTGTGTTACCTGTGGAATGATACTGAACACAGAATACCTTCCTTATTCACAAAGATTTTCGCAAAAATGTCCAAAAATTGTATCCATTCGAAGCCATAGTTGTAATTCAGATTGTATTCTGTTAAAAAAAAATCCTAGGAACACACTATCCTTTGATATTCTTTGATTGTTCCCAAATCATGAAAATATCATCACTATATCGATGCCTTGATATTTGTTATATGTTGCTCAAGTCATCAATTTGATCATCACAGGAAAAAAAAGTTTGCACTCCCACCCTCCCAGGTACAAGTTGGCATATGAGGAGCACATTGTGTTTCCATAGCAATGCCCTGCACCTGGAGGTAGTGTGAGCACTTGAACATAAATATCTCTCACTAGCACTTTTTAGTTTGTACTACTCAAAGCCCAGGCTTCAATTCCATGAAGAATCTATAGGAAGACTGAAAATTTCTGTTCAAAAACAGACATCATCCAACTAAACAGAGCTATTGTCATATTTACAAATAGATCAGGCAACCAATTTAGAAAATAGATGTGCAAAGCTGAGACTTTCCTAAAAGACTTACATCTGTAAATGTGGTCAAATCTGGTTCCACTGAGTACTGACTCAGACAAGTATCTGGTATCGTATGATTACCTAAACATGTTTTGCACAGATTGCTAAATATGTTGTGTAAATGGTGTGTCAATTGGCAAAAATCTATTCTTTTCTCTCATAAATCTGGAATAATGTTTCATGCCCTGACTGTCTGCTTACCTCACTGGTCTTTGTATCATCTTTAGAGACCATGCTCTCACACCAGCGTATTTAGGTATCTTCTCCCAGCATTGTTCCCCCTCAGCTTCTAACAGGAAACACTATTTAACACAACACACTGCAAGCCAGCCTTGCCCAAGCAACATTTGTGTAAAGGTTTTCCTGAGTGATTCTTGCTGTGTGTACGTTTGATTCCCATGTACTGACTTTGGCTTGTTCTCCTGACCATCCCTGTCTGCTTGTTGCCATAACCTTCGGCGCATTCTTCTGACCATCCCTGTTTGCTTGTTGCCTCAACTTTTGGCTTGTCTTCTGAATATTCCTTGTCCTGGACTGCTGCTTCCTCTCCATCCACCAGAGTCAGCCATGAGCATGAGCTGGGAGACCCTGGAGGTCCACAACCTGGAGTCAGCTGCAGCCAAGTCTATCCTCACCATCAGAAGATCTGGTGAAAACCTGCTGGCTCTTAGCCCTTGTACACATGGTCGGAGAATCCGTCGGAATGTGTCCTATTGGACCGTGTCGTCGGATAATCCGACTGTGTGTGGTATGCATCGGACTGATTCTGTCCGAATCTCCGTCGGACCCAATTTTCCAACATGTTGGAAATATTTCCCGACCAACTGGGCCGGTCGGACCTAATCCGATCATGTGTAGAGCATTTTGATTGGACCAAGTGCCACGCATGCTCACATTCAAATTCCGACATGGAAGTGCTCGTTCAGGTAAAACTACTGCTCGTAAGCGATATAGCACATTCGTCGCGCTGCAATGTTAAAAATTCCTTTATCAAGCGCATTCTCTTGTTCTTTACAATGCTGCAAGAACGAACTTCTTTTGATGCTCATAGTCACACACACTTCTCCCGAACGGATTTCATTACTCTTTTTTAACCATTTCAGCAATACAATTTTAGTTTGCATCACATCTACACAATTTTAGATTTGTTTTTTTCTTTTTGTGATGTTTTTTGGGGGGGGGGATTCCCTAAAAATCTCCTTTACAGACAGTTTGCTCATTTCTCCTTATTTATTTTTATTTTTTTGTGTGTAAACTTACAACAACATTATTGTATTTTTTATATTTTCTTTTTCTTTTTTAATCTACAGGAGGTTGTTTAGTGTTATTACCCCTTGTTATTTAGTTCACTTTGTATTTTTGAAATGTACCTGCCTGCTCACAAATAAACTGTACTTTTTGAAGGAAAACACATTACACAAGTATTTCATCAAACAAAAAAAAAATTATTTTGTTCGCTAGAAACTAAAAATAGGAACGCAGCACTGGAGAAACTTCTTAACTTTGGTGCAGCCTTTGGCCCCCAGGGCAGACATGACTAAATTAGATATAAAAAAATTGGTGGCCTGAGGAGAGAGAAGTCTGGTCCCGAAGTCCTAGAGAGCAGGAAATTCAGATGCCATTTCTGTCCCCAGGATGTGGATCTTCAAGAGGCTGCATCTTCTGGAACACCAGACTCAACCCAGGCAATCACTCTCTGGTCTTCCTTCGGGACTTCCCACCAGGCATCCTTCCAGGCTGTGGCTGGGCTCCTGTAGCTGGGGCAGGAGAAGGAGGGCATTGGTCAACCTCCTGGCTGCCACTTGCCAAAGCCTCCCCCCGACAGGTCATCCTGTGTATGAAAAGGGGACATAGTTTTAGTTTTTTGCTCATCAGTCACACCATTTTGTGCTCCTGGCTTTTGCTAATTGAATGTTACCAAATAGAACAGACTATCATTCTGACACCAGCATTTTTCTTTCCCGTCCTAATCATTTTTGGTCACTACTGTCTCTTGAGATGTAAACCACTTTGAGAAATCACAACTTACTGATCAATAAGAACATCTAGTTAACATCATTATCCTCCCTGGCGGTACGATCATTTCGGATTTTAGGTGCTAAAAGCGGGACAATTATTTTGCATGAAAATTTGGTGTTTTATATTGTAGTCCTGTAATTCATAGGAATAACTCTCTTAAATCTGTCCAAACCAGAGTCTAGCAGACATCCTGGGTATGATAAAGTTTGAAAAATGAAATCATAATTTATAATATAAGAAATAACTATAAATAATTGTACCAAATAATAATATAACAATAATAAAAATTATTCAATAATGTAATCAAATCAAAAACACTGAAATTTGCTTAGTTGCAGAATTGTCACTGTCATTACTTTTCAATATTTGATGACGGATCTCCCCACAAATCGCTGTTGCTCAATTCTGCGAGTGATTATAATTTATTATCGCTGTTTTCTAGCTGGTCTAAAATCATTTTTGATGTAAAGGGACAGTTTTGGTTGTTATGGACAATCTCCAGTTTCCAGGCATAAAGAACAGTTTTTATAATATAAAACTGCATGCAGGACACTGGGCAGACCACTAGGGACAAAGGGGATGTGAAATATTTACATACATTATACTGTATGTATACTGTGTGTTTCACTTTTTGAATTTGGCGCCGATCTCCGTCCCCGTGCGTCGCAACGCTCGCAGGGAATGGAGATCGGCTCCGTGATAGATCGAGCGAGACACGGGCAGGCAATGCTGGATCCGGGGGAGAAGGTAAGTAAACGTCCTCCTGGATCCAGTGATGCAGTCACGGGTCTGGCTTGGGGTTACCGCTAATGGTACAAAAATTCCACCCCGAGCCAGACTCGGGAAGACCATCAGGGGGGTTAAATGTAACACAAGAAATATGTTCAACAATGCAATACCTGTCTCAAGCTGGGCCCCACCACATGGTGCTGCCTGGAAGGCCCAGGTTGGACATCAGAAGCCTCAGCTGGGGGTGAATGATGCCTTGGAGGAAGCCTGGAGAGTGGTGGCCTGAGTGGTGGCCTGGGTACACCTTGGTCTACCAGAAAATGCAGCCTGTCAAAGTGCACCATCCTGGGGTAATAAACAGCATCTGTATCTCCTGCTCTCAAGGACTTCAGGTGCTTCTTTATCTCCCTGAGATATGTCATCTTCATGGCCACAATTTTGCAATTCAGATAGGTCATGTCTCCGTGGGGACCATGATCGCAACAAAGCAAGCAGTTTCTCCAGTGCTGTGTTCCTCTTTGATCTGTCAGTATAAAACTTGTTGTGGAACTGCCACAGGCAGGGCATCTCCATGTACAGTTCTATGAATAGCCCCATAAAGTTGGCATTTGTGAATGGATCCATTGTCTGCAAGACACAACACAAGACAAACCCTCAAATACTAATAATGCAATTAAAATCCCTCCTAATCTTGTCCCAACATCGGCCTAGATAGAAGCAGTCTAGTCTAGTGAAGCACCAAGTTAAAAATGTTACCTTCGTTTCCACGTTCGTCACGTCCGTGCCTCACACTCTCCTCCCAGATTGTACGGACGATACACACGTGTTGCTTTTATATACAGTGCCCATGCGTGAAACTCCGCCCGCCCCTGATGTTCTTTCCAGACTATTCTCCGCCCCTTCGCTTCCCGCGCAGTGGGGAGAGCACATGGCGGA
Source organism: Lithobates pipiens (assembly GCF_037356315.1). Lineage (NCBI taxonomy): Eukaryota > Metazoa > Chordata > Amphibia > Anura > Ranidae > Lithobates > Lithobates pipiens. The sequence continues at coordinate 401,093,086 of NW_027507903.1, read as the reverse complement.
GAGAACGCAGGTGCGCACTAATAGTTCCACTAACGAGGAGGAGGGTGAGGAAAGCCCGGAGCCTGAAACGTCCCGATCCAGAAAGACAAGATTTAAGGCCTCAAATATGTATTTTGGAGAGATGTTTGGAGATGGTGGACATATTGAACAGGACCGACTATGATGGGAAGTATGGACCTTACCCAAACCCAAATATCAGAAAGGCCAAGACTGCTGCTTCCTCTCCATCCACCAGAGTCAGCCATGAGCATGAGCTGGGAGACCCTGGAGGTCCACAACCTGGAGTCAGCTGCAGCCAAGTCTATCCTCACCATCAGAAGATCTGGTGAAAACCTGCTGGCTCTTAGCCCTTGTACACATGGTCGGAGAATCCGTCGGAATGTGTCCTATTGGACCGTGTCGTCGGATAATCCGACTGTGTGTGGTATGCATCGGACTGATTCTGTCCGAATCTCCGTCGGACCCAATTTTCCAACATGTTGGAAATATTTCCCGACCAACTGGGCTGGTCGGACCTAATCCGATCATGTGTAGAGCATTTTGATTGGACCAAGTGCCACGCATGCTCACATTCAAATTCCGACATGGAAGTGCTCGTTCAGGTAAAACTACTGCTCGTAAGCGATATAGCACATTCGTCGCGCTGCAATGTTAAAAATTCCTTTATCAAGCGCATTCTCTTGTTCTTTACAATGCTGCAAGAACGAACTTCTTTTGATGCTCATAGTCACACACACTTCTCCCGAACGGATTTCATTACTCTTTTTTAACCATTTCAGCAATACAATTTTAGTTTGCATCACATCTACACAATTTTAGATTTGTTTTTTTCTTTTTGTGATGTTTTTTGGGGGGGGGGGATTCCCTAAAAATCTCCTTTACAGACAGTTTGCTCATTTCTCCTTATTTATTTTTATTTTTTTGTGTGTAAACTTACAACAACATTATTGTATTTTTTATATTTTCTTTTTCTTTTTTAATCTACAGGAGGTTGTTTAGTGTTATTACCCCTTGTTATTTAGTTCACTTTGTATTTTTGAAATGTACCTGCCTGCTCACAAATAAACTGTACTTTTTGAAGGAAAACACATTACACAAGTATTTCATCAAACAAAAAAAAAAATTATTTTGTTCGCTAGAAACTAAAAATAGGAACGCAGCACTGGAGAAACTTCTTAACTTTGGTGCAGCCTTTGGCCCCCAGGGCAGACATGACTAAATTAGATATTAAAAAATTGGTGGCCTGAGGAGAGAGAAGTCTGGTCCCGAAGTCCTAGAGAGCAGGAAATTCAGATGCCATTTCTGTCCCCAGGATGTGGATCTTCAAGAGGCTGCATCTTCTGGAACACCAGACTCAACCCAGGCAATCACTCTCTGGTCTTCCTTCGGGACTTCCCACCAGGCATCCTTCCAGGCTGTGGCTGGGCTCCTGTAGCTGGGGCAGGAGAAGGAGGGCATTGGTCAACCTCCTGGCTGCCACTTGCCAAAGCCTCCCCCCGACAGGTCATCCTGTGTATGAAAAGGGGACATAGTTTTAGTTTTTTGCTCATCAGTCACACCATTTTGTGCTCCTGGCTTTTGCTAATTGAATGTTACCAAATAGAACAGACTATCATTCTGACACCAGCATTTTTCTTTCCCGTCCTAATCATTTTTGGTCACTACTGTCTCTTGAGATGTAAACCACTTTGAGAAATCACAACTTACTGATCAATAAGAACATCTAGTTAACATCATTATCCTCCCTGGCGGTACGATCATTTCGGATTTTAGGTGCTAAAAGCGGGACAATTATTTTGCATGAAAATTTGGTGTTTTATATTGTAGTCCTGTAATTCATAGGAATAACTCTCTTAAATCTGTCCAAACCAGAGTCTAGCAGACATCCTGGGTATGATAAAGTTTGAAAAATGAAATCATAATTTATAATATAAGAAATAACTATAAATAATTGTACCAAATAATAATATAACAATAATAAAAATTATTCAATAATGTAATCAAATCAAAAACACTGAAATTTGCTTAGTTGCAGAATTGTCACTGTCATTACTTTTCAATATTTGATGACGGATCTCCCCACAAATCGCTGTTGCTCAATTCTGCGAGTGATTATAATTTATTATCGCTGTTTTCTAGCTGGTCTAAAATCATTTTTGATGTAAAGGGACAGTTTTGGTTGTTATGGACAATCTCCAGTTTCCAGGCATAAAGAACAGTTTTTATAATATAAAACTGCATGCAGGACACTGGGCAGACCACTAGGGACAAAGGGGATGTGAAATATTTACATACATTATACTGTATGTATACTGTGTGTTTCACTTTTTGAATTTGGCGCCGATCTCCGTCCCCGTGCGTCGCAACGCTCGCAGGGAATGGAGATCGGCTCCGTGATAGATCGAGCGAGACACGGGCAGGCAATGCTGGATCCGGGGGAGAAGGTAAGTAAACGTCCTCCTGGATCCAGTGATGCAGTCACGGGTCTGGCTTGGGGTTACCGCTAATGGTACAAAAATTCCACCCCGAGCCAGACTCGGGAAGACCATCAGGGGGGTTAAATGTAACACAAGAAATATGTTCAACAATGCAATACCTGTCTCAAGCTGGGCCCCACCACATGGTGCTGCCTGGAAGGCCCAGGTTGGACATCAGAAGCCTCAGCTGGGGGTGAATGATGCCTTGGAGGAAGCCTGGAGAGTGGTGGCCTGAGTGGTGGCCTGGGTACACCTTGGTCTACCAGAAAATGCAGCCTGTCAAAGTGCACCATCCTGGGGTAATAAACAGCATCTGTATCTCCTGCTCTCAAGGACTTCAGGTGCTTCTTTATCTCCCTGAGATATGTCATCTTCATGGCCACAATTTTGCAATTCAGATAGGTCATGTCTCCGTGGGGACCATGATCGCAACAAAGCAAGCAGTTTCTCCAGTGCTGTGTTCCTCTTTGATCTGTCAGTATAAAACTTGTTGTGGAACTGCCACAGGCAGGGCATCTCCATGTACAGTTCTATGAATAGCCCCATAAAGTTGGCATTTGTGAATGGATCCATTGTCTGCAAGACACAACACAAGACAAACCCTCAAATACTAATAATGCAATTAAAATCCCTCCTAATCTTGTCCCAACATCGGCCTAGATAGAAGCAGTCTAGTCTAGTGAAGCACCAAGTTAAAAATGTTACCTTCGTTTCCACGTTCGTCACGTCCGTGCCTCACACTCTCCTCCCAGATTGTACGGACGATACACACGTGTTGCTTTTATATACAGTGCCCATGCGTGAAACTCCGCCCGCCCCTGATGTTCTTTCCAGACTATTCTCCGCCCCTTCGCTTCCCGCGCAGTGGGGAGAGCACATGGCGGAGAGAACGCAGGTGCGCACTAATAGTTCCACTAACGAGGAGGAGGGTGAGGAAAGCCCGGAGCCTGAAACGTCCCGATCCAGAAAGACAAGATTTAAGGCCTCAAATATGTATTTTGGAGAGATGTTGGAGATGGTGGACATATTGAACAGGACCGACTATGATGGGAAGTATGGACCTTACCCAAACCCAAATATCAGAAAGGCCAAGATCATGAATAAAGTTGTGAAGAGTCTTCTGAAAGGAAGTTAGTGAGGCAAATATGCATGAGGACAAAGGGGCAGAGCATATGAATTAGAGCATATTGCAATGATGGTAATTAGGGAATGAGGAAAGAAATGCAAGACATTAGCAATCATGAAATACATAGAATGTGATGTTTAAGGATAAAACTTAGCATAATATAGTCCTTCTGCAGGAGCTGAATGATGGCAGAACAGGTCTCTGGAATAATGATCCCCAGAGCCTGGGGGAGATGCCTGTAGAGAACTTGAGGTCCTGAAGACTTCTCCCTGTCTCCAAGTAGCGCAACGTGGCGATGAGCCTCTGCTCCGGAGTGATGGCTTGCCACATGCAGGTATCCTGCCTGGTGATATAAAGGGTCAGCAAAGCCAGCAGACGGTGAAAAAGGGGGTCCGTTATCCTGAGAAAAATCCTGAAATGATCAGGATTATTCTCGCGGATCTCACGGAGCAAAGGCATGTGGGAGAACTGGTGATGCTGGCGCAACCAATTCTTGGTCCACAAACGCCTCCCCTCCCTGTTCATGGACCGGGCTTGTGTCAAAGTAAGAACCCCAACACGAAGCCCCTGCACAGCACAAACTGTAGGATGAGTACGTAGATGAAACATGTTTGGAAAACGGTCGGCTGGTCAGAACGGACACCAGAAAGCACCGATAAACAGCAAGGCCTGAAAGGACGACCTGAATAGCAGAAGCAAGCATACAATAAAAAATGCCTTTCAAAGCGTACTATACCAAGATATAGTCCACAATGAGAAGCAAATACTTAATGACTGCACCCACTGATTATCAGATACGCAAAGACAAGCACAAACTGAAGAGCGGTAGCGATCTGAATCACTAATCTGAAAAGCGCGAATCGTCTCTCACCAAACTTCTACTAAAACACGAGATCAGCAGAAGGAGCCCAAAGGGTGCCGGACGTGGTGCTGGACTTCCTTTTTCTAGTCCTGCCGTACACGGCTTACGTCACCGCGTTCTTGGCAACCGCTAAATCAGATAACTTGGTCCGACCTTGTGTTTGCAACAGTTTCGGACACAATCCGTCGGACTAAATCCGACGGACAAAATCCGATGGATTTGGTTGGCAAAATCTCCGACCGTGTGTACAGGGGCTTAGACTCCGCACCCTGTGGAATCTTATGCTCTAACTCACTGTCCAGGGCTGTGGCTGTGACCCTTTGTAGCTTCTTCTCAGAACCATCGACCCTCAGTAGTCAGACGTTGGGTCCACAACCCCCGTGGTGCACTCCAAGTCACTTGGTCCCATAGGTAACCTGACACTTTCCATATTTCAATATAGCAAAAAGTGGAAAATTCCATGGGAAAGAAGGTGAATGCTTATGCAAAACATTATAAATAAACTTTAAATGAACAATGTCTTTTAGGAAAATATTAAAAAAGCTGTATTAGTTATTGCTTAACTATAGCAAAGACTTAAAAGTGAAATGTACGTATGTATCATTTAGCAGAGTGTTGAATAATGAATTTGACATTTAAAACCCCAAACTTGCTGCTAAGGAAATATATGCATAGTCAATGTCTCTCTCAGTATAATTTGAGCATGTCTCTGTTGACTGTAAAAAGAAAACAGGAGTAAATTTGTATTTAAAAGACAATCTATGATATCCCTCTGTGCATAACATTGGCAGGCCACTTTTCTTTAAGCCTGTCTTCCAGAGCTGAAAGAAGCTTGAATAATTCAATATGCTGGGTAATCAGAAAAATATTTTCAGAATCTGCTGTCACAGTGGTTAATGGGAGTATCTTTAATCTCTAAGTGGCAATAATGCCTGGCACATGATATGCCTGAAGATATACTGTAGCAAATCAGGGACCTTCACAATGACCTCTAAGTAGGTGTTAGAAGCATTTATTGTATGAAGGGGGAAACTTAGTCTGAAGCAACAGCTAGGGGTGCAATCATATATATTTCTCATGGGTAAAAATCATTATTAAAACCTCGGTCCAACTAAAATAAAAGTATTCCCCTTCTATATTCTGTAATAACAAAACTATAGTAAAATATAGACTAAATAATCAAGGCCAAAGATAAAAAGATTGTGGAAACTATTGTTTTTGTTTTGACACACAGAAAAAATACAATATATGAATCACAAATGGCTAACAAAAAGTGAAATTAAATAAAAGTTGCCACTGCAAAGACAGTTAAATCTCTAGCTTCCATCCATCGCTAACATTAGATTCATCTTAATGAGAAGATCAGTTTCAGTAAAAAATAGGGCAGCTTTTATAAATGAATGCCCCTATTTTAGAGTCAACTGCCTTTATTATTTTTAACTACAAGTGGTTTGACATGATTTTTCACTATTGCAGTTAAATAATAAACTTGAGCTAGAAATGAAGGAAAGTGAGGTGTAATGAAAATAGTCTGCCAAGGTCCACAATAAAAATAATAAACATCTAAATGCATGTGATGCACAATGAACCCCTCATGGACTGTAAGGCAGACTCATAATGTAGAATAAAAAACATATTTTTATGTGAACATCAACATCATTAAAATTAGAAAGTAAGATGTAGAAAAACATGTACAAACATTGATATGTTACATATAAATACCCTTAACACAAAGTCATAGCATCGGAAAAGCTACCCATAATGGTTTCGGAATAACTGCCATGAACAGTTGTGATGAATCTGACATATTTCAGACTATTTAGAGTCCTTCTTCAGAGGTTATATATTGGGTATTATTTTTCTAGAATACAAATATATATTATATTAGTAAGCATCATAACAGACATATCTGTATTACTATAGCTGTCTTGCATACATAGTGTAATAATGTTGTATATTGCATCTGTCACAGAGATAGTTTGAACACATATAGTGTGTATAAAAAACGCATTAGTTCCTGCTGGATGCGGTGATGTGCAAATGAGCCCCGTGATAGATGGACAAGAAGAATGCCACCCAGGCCAGATTCACATACACAAGGATCGAGAAGGGGCAATAAGCTCCTTGGGGTCGGGGTGGATGCGATCCAATGATAAAACTCTAATGCCCCGTACACACGATTGGAATTTTGGTCGGAAAAATCTCTGATGGTTTTCCAGACAGAATTCCGCCAGAATTTCGCTCAAGCTGTCTTGCATACACACGGTCACACAAATTCCGGCCGTCAAGAATGCGGTGACGTACAACACGTATGATGGGACTAGAAAAAGGAAGTTCGGTAACCAGTAGCCAATAGCTTTTGTCTCGTAGTTGAATCTGAGCATGCGTGAGTTTTTACATGTCAGAATTGCATACACACGATCAGAATTCATGATAGAAACTTTTTCCATAGGAAAAATTGAGAAAATGCTCTTAATCATTCCGCCAGCAAAATTCGGATGGAGCATACACACGGTCACATTTTCTGACAAAAAGCTCTCATCAGTCTTTTGCTGGCCGAAATTCTAACCGTGTGTATGCGGCATCACTTTAGGCATGTATTTACTGTGTAACAGAGCACTATTTTTACCCAAGGGCAGATAAGGAAGGAGGGCTTTGTTATACACACTGACACTCTCTCTGTTTATTATCATTAGGGATGAGCTTTGTGTTGGAGTCGAACCCATGTTCGACTTGAACACCATCTGTTCAACTGTTCGGAGAATTCCGAATGTTATGGGCCGTTCGCGCCAAATTCGAGTGGCGCGTCACGGCCCATAATTCACTGCAGCATCGCAGTGCATTGCTGGCTGATGATTGGCCAAGCATACGCTATGAACCGCATGCTTTGGCCTATCACAGCACAGAAAAAACGGAGAGCCATGATTGGCCAAAGCCAGGCGGCTTTGGCCAGTTATGTCTCAGGGGGTTTAGTACACGACCCGCACTATATAAGGCCGCCTACGTGGCCTTGTGTAGTGTGTTGCGGTGGCGGAGAGAGATAGACAGAGAGACAGTGTCATTTGATTTAAGTTAGATAGAATAGGCAGGCGAGTCAGTTAGCTTCAGTTACAGTGTTTAGAGGATATATATGCATCCCAGGAGTGTTGTATATATATTTATACATTGTATTCAGTTTAGCTAGATCCGTTCCTGTTATTCTCGTCATAATATACTGAAAGGCAGGGAGCTGCACTATTTTAACTTAGTGTACTGTGTCCTTTGCACAGTGTGCACCTAATGCATTACCTGAATACAATTGCCGGTGTTCTCATACAAATACAGGCAGGGAGCTGCAGCAGTTTGTTTTAGTGTCCTTTGCACAGTGTGCACCTAAAGCATTACCTGAATACAATTGCCAGCATTCTCATACAAATACAAGCAGGGAGCTGCAGTATTTTGTTTTAGTGTCCTTTGCACAGTGTGCACCTAAAGCTTTACCTGAATACAAATGCTGGCATTCTCATACAAATACAGGCAGCGAGCTGCAGTATTTTGTTTTAGTGTCCTTTGCACAGTTTGCACCTAAAGCGTTAGCTGAATACAATTGCCAGCGTTCTCATACAAATACAGGCAGGGACCTGCAGTATTTTGTTTTAGTGTCCTTTGCACAGTGTGCACCTAAAGCTTTACCTGAATACAATTGCCAGTGTTCTCATACAAATACAGACAGCGAGCTGCAGCATTTTTTTTGTGTCCCTTGCACAATTGCACCTAAAGCTTTACCTGAATACAATTGCCGGCTTTCTCAAACAAATACAGGCAGGGAGCTGCAGTATTTTGTTTTAGTGTCTTTTGCACAGTGTGCACCTAAAACTTTACCTGAATACAATTGCCGGTGTTCTCATACAAATACTGTACAGGCAGGGAGCTGCAGTATTTTTTTTAGTGTCCTTTGCACAAAGTGCACCTAAAGCTTTACCTAAATACAATTGCCGGTGTTCTCATACAAATATAGGCAGCGAGCTGCAGTGTTTTGTTTTAGTGTCCTTTGAACAGTGTGCACCTAAAGCTTTACCTGAATAAAATTGCCGGTGTTCCCATACAAATACAGGCAGGGAGCTGCAGTATTTTGTTTTAGTGTCCTTTGCACAGTGTTCACCTAAAGCTTTACCTGAATACAATTGCCGGTGTTCTCATATAAATATAGGCAGGGAGCTGCAGTATGTTGTTTTAGTGTCCTTTGCACAGTTTGTACCTAAAGCTTTACCTGAATACAATTGCCGGTGTTCTCATACAAATACAGTCAGAGAGCTGCAGTATTTTGTTTTAGTGTCCTTTCCACAGTGTGCACCTAAAGCTTTACCTGAATACAATTGCCGGTGTTCTTATACTGATAATACTACAGGCAGGCAGTTGTTTCTGCTAGCTGCAGTATAATCAGTATATATATATATATATATATATATATATATATATATATATATATATATATATATATTGTGAGGGGTTAGCTCGGCAGCGGGTGTGTGTGACCCCCTGGATGGGTTCACAACACAAAATCAGGCACAGCAGACAGCGTTGTAGGTGCAAAAAACAAAAGATGCGGTTTATTTATGCTACATGCAGTGAAACATATAACAGCCAAACAAAAATAAAACATGAAAATAAATCCTGGTCAGCTTGACCTCTAATTACACACTTAGATTCCCTGTCTAACAACTGAGTGCAGCCTTGTGCTGCACCAGTCCCTGTCTCTGTTGTAGAGGTTTGCCACACAGGCGTTAACTCACCGCACAGAACAGGTGTCAAACTCCCCAGTCTATACAACACAAAACTGGTTCCAGGATGGAGCATCTCCCTAAGCATGCTGGGGTTTTTTGTAGAGGTCTTAATGAGCCCACTTCAGCTGGACTCATTAACTCTTCCCCTCTAGTTGTACAAGTCTGCATAAAGACTGAATCTAGGGCACACATATTTCCCATCCTGGATACAACCAGGTGACTTTACCTGCCTGCTGCCACATACCCCCCCCCCCCCTCTTGTTTCAACCTTGGGGTTGTAACACAAGCAGTCAGACACGCATGTATCCGAGACAAAGCATCCACATTCCCCATTTTAACACCAGGGCGATGCTTAACTGTAAAGTTAAATTCCTGTAGGGCCAGGAACCAGCTATTTACCCTTCTATTGGTCTCCTTGTTTTGAGCCATCCACTTTAAAGGAGCGTGATCAGTCACCAGGTCAAAGTGCCTACCTAGCAGATAGTACCGAAGGGAATCTAGAGCCCACTTCACTGCTAAACATTCCTTCTCAATCGTGGCGTAATTTACCTCATGGGACTTCAACTTCCTGCTGAGGTAAATGACTGGGTGCTCTTCCCCGTTCCAGACCTGGGATAACACTGCTCCTAACCCAACGTCTGATGCATCAGTTTGTACAACGAAGTCCTTAGAGAAGTCTGGTGAGTACAACACTGGCTGGCTACATAAGGCTGTTTTTAAGGACTGAAATGCTTCTTCAGCCTCTGGGGACCATTTAACCATGACCGACTCTTTCCCTTTTGTCAGGTTGGTGAGGGGCACAGCCTGAGAAGCAAAATGGGGAATGAATCGTCGATAATAGCCAGCGATTCCCAGAAAGGCTCGTACCTGTTTCTTGCTGTTGGGACGTGGCCAACTCTGTATGGCCTCGACTTTATTGACTTGGGGTTTTATCACCCCCCTCCCAATAGTGTACCCAAGATATTTGGCCTCCTCCTGTCCAAAGGTACACTTCTTTAGATTGGCCGTAAACCCAGCTTCCCGGATAGAGTCTAGGACTGCTTGTACTTTTGGCAAATGTGAGACCCAGTCTGTGCTATGGATAATCACATCATCCAGGTAAGCTGCAGCATATTTCTGATGGGGCCTCAGAATCGTATCCATTTTCCGCTGGAATGTTGCCGGTGCATTCTGTAACCCAAACGGCATTCTCTTATATTGGAATGCCCCATCTGGGGTTACAAACGCAGTTTTCTCCTTGGCCGACTCGGCCAGGGGAATTTGCCAATACCCTTTGGTGAGATCAAGAGTTGTCATATATCGGGCTGTTCCCAGCCGGTCAATCAACTCATCTACATGCGGCATGGGGTAGGTGTCAAATTTTGTAACTTTATTCAATTGTCAAAAATCGTTACAAAACCGCCAGCTCCCATCAGGTTTGGGCACTAGTACGATAGGACTGGACCAGTCACTCTGGGACTCCTCTATCACACCCAATTCCAGCATCCTTTGAACCTCCCCACGTATTGCCTCCCGTCGGGCCTCTGGTATTCTATAAGGTTTTAGTTTTACCCTTTCTCCTGGCGGGGTGATAATGTCATGCTCTATGCCAGATGTTTGTCCCGGCAGCTCAGAGAAAATCTCTTTGTTACGAAGTACAAACTCTTTAACCTCCTGTTGTTGGGCTTTCGATAAGGTGTCTGCTATTCCAACCTCAGGAACTAAGCAATCAGGCTGTGCTTGTGACAAAGTCTCTGCGACTAGGGATTCCCTATCCTTCCAGGCTTTCAGCAGATTGACGTGATAGATCTGCTCCGGCTTTCGCCTTCCTGGCTGTCTAACCCTGTAGTTCACCTCACTAATTTTTTCAATTACTTCGTATGGACCTTGCCATTTGGTCAGAAATTTGCTTTCAGCCGTAGGGACTAGCACCAAGACCCTATCCCCCGGGGAAAAAGTACGGGTCTTGGCTCCACGGTTGTACACTCTCTGCTGTGCTAACTGCTCTTGGGTCAAATGTTCCTTTACGATTGGCATTACCTGTGCAATTCTATCTTGCATCAGGGCGACATGCTCAATCACGCTCCTGTGAGGAGAACTCTCATTTTCCCAAGTTTCCTTGGCGATATCCAGCAGCCCTCTTGGGTGTCTCCCATAGAGCAACTCGAAGGGTGAGAAACCCGTAGAGGATTGGGGTACCTCCCTAATGGCAAACATCAGATAGGGTATTAGACAGTCCCAAATCTTTCCATCTCTATCCACCACCTTCTTTAACATTTGTTTTAGGGTTTTGTTGAATCTTTCAACCAACCCATCTGTTTGGGGGTGATACACAGATGTACGCAATTGTGTCACTTTGTACAACTTGCATAATTCTTTCATAACCCTGGACATAAAGGGTGTACCTTGGTCCGTAAGCAGTTCCTTACAAATACCCACGCGGCTAAAAACAAGAGATAGCTCTTTGGCTATGGTTTTGGCCGAGGTATTTCGAAGAGGAATTGCTTCCGGATAACGGGTGGCATAGTCCAATATATCCAAAATGTACTGATGCCCCCTAGCAGACTTCATTATCGACCTACCAAATCCATTGCGATCCTCTCAAAGGGGACCTCAATGATAGGAAGAGGTACCAGCGGGTTACGGAAATGTGGCATAGGTGCCGACTTCTGACACACAGGGCAGGAGGAACAATAATTTTCTGTTTCCTTCATGACCCCAGGCCAATAGAATCTCTGCAGTACCCTCTCTCTGGTTTTCTCGGCCCCCAGATGACCTCCCAGAATGTGCCCATGGGCCAATTCTAACACCAACTTCCTGTAAGGTTTGGGCACTACAAGTTGCTCAATGGTTTCTTCTGCCCTTTGAGCCACTCGATATAGCAGGTCCCTTTCCATAGTGAAGTAAGGATAAGTGCAAGTCTTATCTGGGTTCACTAACTCGCCATCTATTTTCACCACATTTTCCCGTGCCTTTATTAGGGTGGGGTCTTTTAACTGTTCTGTGTCAAAATTTTCCCTGTGAACCTCAAGATCCGAAAACTCCACAGACTGCATGTTTTCATCTGAGGATGTTGGCTCCTCCCCAGTTTCTCGAATTTCCCCCGCCAATACCGACAAGGGAAATTCAGGAGAGTTTTCACCACTCCCAGAGGAATTCTGGTCATCTTCCTGGTCTATAGGGGCACCAGTGGGGGGCTCAGGACAATCCCAGAGTTCCCAGAATTTTGGAAAATCCCTTCCCACAATAGCATCATGTGGTAAGTGAGACACTAACCCCACCTGATGAGAGAGGTTACCTTTGGGAGTCTCAAAAAACACTGAAGTTACAGGATACTCTCGGGTGTCCCCATGCACACAAATAACAGCCACCTTGTTCTTCCCAGAGAACTTTGTAGTAACTAATTCAGCTTTTATCAATGTTACCAGGCTACCTGAATCCAGCAACACATCAACATTTCTACCATTAATACACATTTTACATAAATGTTTCTCAGGTCCCCGAATGGCAGTGCATGCAACTGTCGCAAACAGTGACTGACGTCTCTCCCTTATAAAGTCACATTGCATAGGCTCATCCACAACTGGGCAATTGGCTGCAATATGTCCCTCTTGGCGGCAGCGGTAGCAAATAATCTTTTTCGCTGCTCCCTCCAGACCTTAGGTAGAACTCCCACTCTCTCACTCTCTCCACCCTCACCCCTTGGAGTCATCTTACCCGCCACTGGAAATGATCTGGTCTTAGGGTGGAAAGTCCGTGAGTCCCTGGAAGAGGTGGTCAGGTTCTCTGTAGCCAAGTACCTCTCAACCAGATCCACAAGTTTATCTGCATTTTCTGGATCTCCATGGCTTACCCATTTTTGGATGGCAGTAGGAAGAGCTCTCAGGAAACGATCCATAACAACACGTTCCACAATGTTTGGTGCGGTCAAAATCTCTGGCTGCAGCCACTTCCTGCTCAGGTGAATGAGATCATACATTTGAGACCTGGGTGGTTTTCCAACCTGAAAAGTCCAATTATGCACACGCTGAGCCCGGACGGCCAGGGTAACACCCAGCCGTGCCAATATTTCTGTTTTTAGCACCACATAGTCTTTTGCTTGGTCAGGCTCTAGGTCATAATAAGCTTTCTGCGATTCCCCAGTTAACAGAGGGGCCACCAGTCCAGCCCATTGCTCCTTAGGCCACTTTTCCCTTTCAGCAGTCCTTTCAAATGTGGTCAAAAACACCTCCGGATCATCCTCTCCAGTCATTTTTGTCAGTAAACGGCTCACACCAAAGGATGCGGTATTATTTTAACCACTTGCTTCATTGGTCTGCGGACGTTGCTGTATTAATGTCTCTATTTGCTGTTGAAAACTCTGCTCTTGCTTCTGCAACAGGTCTATAAAGCGGGCTTCAGATTGCTGCTGGGCTTGTTGCTGAGCTTCCAGACTCTGCTGGTGAGCCTTCTGCTGAGCTTCCAGACTCTGCTGCAAAGTTGCATTTGTCTGCTGCTGGGCTGCAAGGCTCTTTTGTAAACCCGCATTTGTTTGCTGCTGATTTGCATTTGCTAGAGCCAGCTGTCTCAGTATCTCCTCCATGCTGGCTTTAACAAAAAAAAAAAAAACTGCCAAAATTCTCCACCAACTGTGAGGGGTTAACTCGGCAGCGGGTGTGTGTGACCCCCTGGATGGGTTCACAACACAAAATCAGGCACAGCAGACAGCGTTGTAGGTGCAAAAAACAAAAGATGCGGTTTATTTATGCTACATGCAGTGAAACATATAACAGCCAAACAAAAATAAAACATGAAAATAAATCCTGGTCAGCTTGACCTCTAATTACACACTTAGATTCCCTGTCTAACAACTGAGTGCAGCCTTGTGCTGCACCAGTCCCTGTCTCTGTTGTAGAGGTTTGCCACACAGGCGTTAACTCACCGCACAGAACAGGTGTCACACTCCCCAGTCTATACAACACAAAACTGGTTCCAGGATGGAGCATCTCCCTAAGCATGCTGGGGTTTTTTGTAGAGGTCTTAATGAGCCCACTTCAGCTGGGCTCATTAACTCTTCCCCTCTAGTTGTACAAGTCTGCATAAAGACTGAATCTAGGGCACACATATTTCCCATCCTGGATACAACCAGGTGACTTTACCTGCCTGCTGCCACAATATATATATATATATATATATATATATATATATATATATATATATATACGTCCCAGCTTTGTGCAGCTACATCTCCCTGCAGGCCATTAGTATGTCTGGAAGGCCAACAAGGAGAGGCAGACAGTCACGAGCCATTAAAAGAGGGCAAGCAGGTTCCGTGTCTAGAGGCAACAGTGCTGATCGTGGACACAGTGCATCCTCATCAGCACGTGGCCATAGGGCATGCTCGTCCTTTTTATCGGCAGCTGGTTGAGCCGCAACATGCCGAAGACTTGGTAGAGTGGATGACCAAGCCATCCTCATCCTCCTCATCCTTTCTCACCCAGGCTTAGGGTACTTTGTCTGGCAAAGCAGCTGCCAATGCAGCCTCTTCCCTAGGCTCAATGGCATCAGTCACTCCTTCCCTAGCCCTACCATGTCCTCCTGAGGAGTCCCCCAAACTGTTTGACCACAGTGTTGGGTACATGCTCCAGGAGGATGCCCAGCATTTTGAAGGCTCTGTTGATGGTACCCAGCTAGAGGAAGGCAGTAACGTGAGCCCAGAGAGAGGGGGTGCCCAAGAAGGACAGCAATCCGTTAGTCATGTTCCCCCAGCTGCAGCATACTGCCAGGTTTGCTCCAGTGATGAGGAGGGAGGGGATGATGAGGTCACGGACTCAAGGTGGGTGCCTGATAGGAGAGAGGAGGAGAAGGAGCAGGAGGAGGCACATCTCCAATGAGGCAGGATGCCCTCCAGGGACCAGCTTAAGGGAAGCACACCGACTGCTTCACACTGCAGAGCTCCGCATGTGCAGGGCGCTGCTGTCTCTGCGCGTTATTCCAACAGTTCTTTGGTGTGGGCCTTTTTTAAGACGAGTGTATCAGATCGCACCGCTGCTATTTGCAACATATGTCTCAAACGTATCTCACGTGGCAAAACATCAGCTGCTTGGGCACCACATGCTTGACCAGACATATGTCTACATGTCATGCAGTTCATTGGCAAGCGTACCTAAAAGACCCACACCAAAGAACAATGTGGACCTCTCCTTGCTCCTCATCAGCTGGGATCTCCAACCCCACTATACCTTCAGTCCTCTCTGCAACCTGCACTAAGAGGAATGAAGGTGTAGAATTAGGTGTGTCACAACAATCTGATATCGGTACATCTATGTCAGATTGTACCAGACAAATTTCCCTGCCCCAGCTGCTGCACCACCGAAAGAAGTTCACACCCAGCGATCCACATGCCCAGCAGTTGAATGCTAAGCTTGGCTAAATTGCTAGCACTTCAACTGCTGCCTTTTCAGTTGGTAGCTTATGCCCCCTTCCGTGAGTTTGTGGAATGTGCGGTTCCTCAGTGGCAGGTTCCCAAGTGACACTTTTTCACACAGAAGGTGATTCTGGTTCTCTACCGGCATGTGGAAGTAATGTCTTGGCCTCACCGGACAGGGCAGTCAGTGGCAAGGTGCATATTACCGCTGACTCATGGTCCAGCAGGCATGGACAGGGACATTACCTATCTTTCACGGTGCATTGGGTGACACACCTCTCTCCTCCACCCCCTCCTCTTCTTCTTCCTCCATGGCCTCTTCCTGTGCTTTGTACTCAGAACCAGCAGTGCTCTGTAGACATTCAAGGGGCTACGCAAGACAAAAAGATGCCATGCCGTGCTTGCGCTAGTTTGTTTGGGGGACAGGAGCCACACTGGGGCAGATATTTTGTCAGCTCTGCAGGGGCAGGCTGAGAGGTGGTTGACACCATGCCAGCTTAGGCCAGGAATGGTGGTTTGCGAAATGGCACCAACCTCCTCTCTGCTCTCCGACAGGGATGACTGACCCATGTGCCCTGTGTGGCTCATGTCCTTAACCTGTTGGTGCAGCGGTTCTTGTGCAGGTACCCGGGCTTACAGGATGTCCTGAGGCAGGCCAGGAAAGTCTGTGTGCATTTCCGCCGATCATTTAATGTCATTGCTTGGCTGGCTGAGCTCCAAAAGGAGTTAAACCTGCCCAAGAACTGCCTTTTATGTGACATGCCCACCAGGTGGAACTCAACGTTGGCCATGCTGCAGCAGCTGCACATGCAGCAGAGGGTCATCAATGAGTACCTGTGCGACTATGGCACCAGGACAGGGTCAGGGGAGCTTTTTTTTCACCACACCAGTGGGGCATGATCAGGGATGCATGCACTGTCCTGTCACCATTTGAGGAGGCCACTAGGATGGTGAGCAGTGACAGTGCATGCATCAGTGACACTGTACTTCTTGTCCACATATTGGAGCATACGCTGCGTTGAATAATGGACAGGGCACTTGAGGCAGAACAGAGGCAGAAAGAGGAGGACTTCCTTGCCTCTCAAGGCCCCCTTTATCCAGACAGTGTTCCTGCTGTCCCACCCATCAGACAGGAAGAGGGGGAGGGGGAGGAGGAGGAGGCTTGTGTCAGCATGGAGGTGGAGCCTGGCACTCAGCATCAGCAGTCTTTTAGGGATGATTTACAGTCCCAAGAAACACGTGGACTTGTACATGGCTGGGAGGAGGTGGCTGCAGATCATGTTGTCCCAGAGGACTCCGGACCAAATGCCTCAGCTAACCTACGCTGCATGGCCTCCCTGATCCTGCAAAGCCTGCGGAAGGATCCTCATATTTGTCGGATCAATAAGAGGGATCATTACTGGCTGGCAACCCTCCTTGATCCACGTTAAAAGGGTAAGGTGCCATTGCAGAGGCCTTGCAGAAAGGTCTGTGCAACACGTTCCTAGAGCCTGGGAGGTTACAAATTCCTGGTCCTGGACAACACGTTGCTGAGGCTTCGGTCAGCCACAGAAGGAGCGCTTAGAAGGTGGTCATCTGACCGATGCGTTCAGACAATTTTTTAGTCCGCAGCCCCAAGGTATGATCGGTTCCAGCAACCATCGCCAGTGTCTGATTTACATGGTGCAGGAATACCTAGGAGCAAGATTAGACTTGGACACCTTTCCCACCAAAAATCCTCTGGGTTACTGGGTCTTGAGGATGGATCACTGGCCAGAGCTTGCACAGTATGCAATTGAGCTACTGGCCTGTCCTGCATCCAGCATTCTTTCGGAATGCACATTCAGTGCTGCTGGAGACTTTGTAACCGATCACAGGGTACGCCTGTTCACCGACTCACCTTCATAAAAATGAATCAGTCTTGGATCACTACCAGCTACCAAGCACCTGATGCTAATGTAACCAAATCATTTTTTTTTAAATTTCAGATCCCTTCAAGACTGCCTATGCTGATGATGAGTGTCTATCCTGTTATGCTGAGGGACTATCCTCTTCCTCCTCAATGATCATGCTGATAGCTTGCAAGAACATTTTTGGTTCTGGGCGCCGCACCAGTGGCTAAGGCCTAATTTTTCAGCCCCTGTTTATCAGAGACACGTAATTACAATTTTTTATGCAATATTTTGCAAGAGGGTTTGTTGCTGCGCTTGACTACAATATCTGTGAGGGGTTGCAGTGTTGTAGCACCAGCCCCAGTGCCTAAGGCCCAATTTTTCAGCCCCTTTTTAACAGGGGTGTGTAATTACAATTTTTGATGCAATACTTTGCAGCAAAGCTCATTCCTGCGCTCCAATTCGATTTTCTGTTAGGTGTTGCTGTGTTGTGGCACCAGTGCCTAAGGTCTGCCCCTGTCCAACAGGGACATGTAATTACAATTCTTGATCTAATATTTCACAGCAGGGCCCAGTTCTGTGCCCACCAAAAGTAATTGTGAGGGCTTACAGTGTTGTGGCAACACCACCACCACCATCATCACCAAAGCCCCAATTTTTTTGCCCCTGTTCAACAGGTGTATGTAATTACACTTCTTGATATAATATTTCACAGCAGGGCCCGTTCCAGCGCCCACCAAGAGTAACTGTGAGGACTTACAGTGTTGTGCACCACCACCACCACCACCACCAAAGGCCCAATTTTTCTACCACTGCTCAACAATGGCATGTAATTACAATTGTTGATATAATAGTTCACAGCGGGGCATTCCAGCTCCCACCAAGAGTAACTGTGAGGGCTTACAGTGTTGTGGCAACACCAACACCTTAGGCCCAAATTTCTGCAAAGCATATAGAGCAGGCATCTACTTTCAAACATCCAACTTATAAACATCTCCTACTTGCAAACGGAAGGCGACAACAGGAAGTGAGGTGAAATGTACTTCTAGGAAGGGAAATTATCTCCTGTAAGAGTTGGCATGGGAAAACGTGTCTCCTCTCCACTGATGCTTTATCACCAATCCTTGTTTCACTAAAACCCCCAAATTTTCAAAAAACATTTGTCATTGGGACAGAAAGTGAGGTAAAATTTTTTGAAGAGGTACACAGACAGCAAAAAAAAGTGTTAAATGTTACAGGGGTGATAACCCTTCCCTATGTTTTCCAAAAAGCTTAAAAATAGATTTTTTGACTGGAGCTGCACTTTAAAAATGTACCGCCTGTATACTGTATTATTACAATATGTATGCAAGACAGCTATAGTAATACAGATATGTCTGTTATGATGTGCTTAGATTTTTATTAAGTTATAAACTTGGTCCCTGTACATAGCCTATGCTTGGATAGTGAAGTGAGAACCAGCAGTTAAAAGAAAAAAAAATATCAGTAAGAGGCACTGGAGTTTGAACACTTACTACTTTGGAAGGATGGATTATTCAAATGTATCCAACAAGCTGATCTGTTCTGGAAAGGTTGCTCACATATAACAAAGTTCCCCTCTGGGTTGAACCCAGAAAGTTCAAAGAATAAGACAAACAGGTGCACAAAACGGAATGTTAAAGATGTCCAAATTGCTTTTAGGTATTAAACCCCTAACCGAAAATGTAATATATTGCAGCTATCCAATCATTAGATGTGGTGGCTGCTTTTGTTTTTTAGGCTTTTTCCATTTATTTCACTTGATGATCCAGCCAGTAACATTTTTCCTGTCTTCGAGTGTCTGCTGGACGAAGTAGTAAGTCTGACACCTTTGGACAGCAGCATTGTCAGTCTGGGTAGAGGGTAGTTTTAAGCTGACCATACACGTATTGTGCTTGCGGTAATTGTAGCCTTAAATTGCAGTAGTGCTAGGAGCGTAGTATCTTTGAGCACTTTTCCAACATTTTTATGCCCGATTCTGGCACGTTTTTATGCGTGACTTGTGCATTTTTTTACAGCATCTTTGAGCTTTGCCTTTTTTTTTTTAGCCAATAGAGATAACTATTATCTATTGCATTATTTGTTGCTAGGTATTTCTGCGTTTTTAGCTTTTCCACTAGATTGTATTTCTTCTTTTACTATTATTATTAATTTGTTATTATGTTTTTTCATTAGGATAAGGGGTTAGAGTTCAGTTTAGGTTTGGCTTAGGATTAGGAATTTTGGTTAGGCCCCTTTCACAACGGGGCAGTTTTCAGGCAATACAGCACTAAAAATAGCGATTGTGTAGCGCCTGAAAAAACAGGCCTCTTTCACTCCAGTGTGAAAGCCGGAAGGCTTTCACACTGGAGCGGTGCTCTAACAGGATGGTGAAAGAAGTCCTGCTAGCCGCATATTTGGAGTGGTGAAGGAGCGGTGTATTCACCGCTCCTAAACCGCTCCTACCCATTGAAATCAATTGGGGCAGCGCGGCTATACCGCCGACAAAGCGCTGCTGCAGTGGCGCTTTGCGGGTGGTTTTAACCCTTTTTCGGCCGCTAAAAATAGCGGCGCTTTACCGCCGATGGCCACACCGCCCCAGTGAGAAAGGGGCCTTAGGGTTATTTATTATTACTACTACTACTACTACTACTGCTAATACTACTACTACTAATAATAATAATAATAAATAAAAAATAAATACATTTAAAAAATTAATACGAATTAACAATACATAATTAACCCTTAACTTTAACCCCTACCCCTAAAAAATAAATAAATAATAATATATAACTAAACACCCTAACCCTAACACAAAATAAATGAATAAATTTTTTGTTTGTCTTTGGATATTTATTGTTGTTTTATTATTATTAGTAGTAGTAGTAGTAGTATTAGTGTTATTATTATTATTATTATTATTATTATTAATAGTAATACTAATAATAACAATTTAATATTTTTTTAAGGTTAGGGGTTAATTATTATTTGTTCATGTATTATTACATATTATTAATTTATTTTATTTATTTATGATGATTTTTTAGCTATTTGAGTATTTATTTTACATTTGATTATGCATATATTATTACTATTTCATTTTTTACTCTTTTTCAATTAAGCAGAAAATCACGCAAAAGCGCGTGACAAAACATAAGGATACGCACAAAAATGTGTGAATGGTGCATTTCCATTCATTTCTATGAGGATAAAAACGTGCCAAAAAAACACTCAAATCTGCCCAATTCAGGCTACAAAAAAATGTCCAGAACTTTTTTGAGTGCAAATAAAAAATGTATCACAGATAGTTCTCGACTGTTTCATACACATATCAAAATTCAAGTGGCTCAGCAGGAAGAAGCCAAATTTTGATCCATGCATGAATCTAGTGAATGACTTCTAATGAACAGGTTTTTTGTCACATGGTGACCCCGCCCCCTTACGATGTCGCAGTCCCGGAGGATGATGGGACTATGACGTCGTAAGGGGGCGGGGTCACCATGTGACATCAACCGGTGACCCCGCCCCTTGTCCCTATATAAGTCGCCATGCACCGCGTCCCTGGCATTGCGGCCGGAGAGAGTGTCGAGTCAACATCTCCAGAAAAAGAAGAAGAAGAAGACATTTGGAAGGCAACAGCGGTGGCGACGGCGGCAGCGACAGTGACAGAAGACCGGGCCACCGCTAGTAAAAGAGCTGGAAGAAGAAGCAGTGGCCCGGCAAGAAGAACTGAAGAGGGGGACAAGACCCCCGAAGTCAGAAGAAGAGGGCGGCGACGAAGAAGAAAGCCGGGCTCCTCCGCTAGCAAAAGAGCTAGCAGAAGATAGCGGAGGAGCCTGGCGAGAAGACCCCCAAAGACGGAAGACCCCCGGAGCTTTGCAATAAACTATTTTAACCCTTGTGTGTTGTGTTTTTTTGTACATTTTTTTCACAGGTGAATGGGTAGGGGTACATTGTACCCCATACTCATTCACATAGGGTGGGGGGCCGGGATCCGGGGGCCCCCTTATTAAAGGGGGCTCCCGGATTTCGATAAGCCCCCCGCCCGCAGAGCCGGACAACCAATGGCCAGGGTTGTCGGGAAGAGGCCCTTGTCCTCTTCAACATGGGGACAAGGTGCTTTGGGGTGGGGGGCCGCGCGGCCCCCCCTCCCCAAAGCACCCCCCATGTTGAGGGCACGCGGCCTGGTACGGCTCAGGAAGGGGGCGCTCGCTCGTCCCCACCCCCTTTCTTGACCGGCCGGGCTGCGTGCTCGGATAGGGGTCTGGTATGGATTTTGGGGGGGGCCCCACGCCGTTTTTTCGGCGAAGGGGATTCCCCTTAAAATTCCTACCGGACCTAAGGATCTGGTATGCCCCCGAGAAGGCATGCAGGCTTCATGAGTGAGGCGACATTATCGCCTCGCTCTGGCTGCTATAGGAAAATGACATTTTCCTATTGCAGCCAGCGCAACGGTATTGCGCTGGTTAGAGAAGCCTGTCGCCGGCAACCAGCGTGATACTGTCGCGCTGGAAACACAATATCGGCGGGACCTACTGTACAATATATAGGGTGCTGGTGTAGGGCTGTGCTGCAGATTACTGCCCTATTCTGCAGCAGTCCTTTATCAGTGTAGTGACTGACGGACAGTCTGCAAATCACTAGCTACTAGGTCCACAAAGGTCCTTGTAAGGACTGGTATAGGTGTACAATATATAGGGTTGTGGTGCACTGCTGCTGACTGCTGCCCTATTCTGCAGCAGTCTTTTATCAGTGTAGGGACTGAGGGACAGTCTGCAAATCACTAGCTACTAGATCCACAAAGGCCCTTGTAAGGACTGGTATAGGTGTACAATATATAGGGTGCTGGTGCAGAGCTGTACGGCAGATTACTGCCCTATTCTGCAGCAGTCTTTTATCAGTGTAGGGACTGAGGGACAGTCTTCAAATCATTAGCTACTAGGTCCACAAAGGTCCTTTTAAGGACTGGTATAGGTGTACTATTTGGTGTGCAGTATATAGGTGTGTAATACACGTATAGAATACTTGCACATATAGAAAGCATAGTATAGTGTGTTTCCACTGTGCAGCATTGTGGCTGCTGAGCGGTTCTGCAGCAATACTACAAAGAGTGACAAACGCAATAAAAAAAGTATTATAACTAGTGGGGTAGACCAGTGGCCCCCAAAAACGATAGATTGAAGCGAGGTGTTATATACTTTCTTCCACATACATACTTTTGTCACAGGGTCATTAAAAAAATTACAGGCAGAGGAAGAGGCAGGCCCTTCTGCAGGGGTGGTAGGGGTAGGACAGGAGCAACAGGCTTGAGCCAAAGTGGCAAATTGCAGAAGGTGCGTGCGATTACGTCAAAGGACGCACCAGACTTGGTTGAGTGGCTCACTCAGCCTTACTCTTCTGCATCCTCCTCATCCTCTCGATCTGCACCCTCTTCTTCACTCTCTGCTGTATGCACCCCCAAAGCCACTACCCCCAACACCACCACCACCACCATATACCTTCCGCTTGAGTCACAGGAATTATTTTTCAATGCTTATGAAGACATTTCCGATGCGCAGCCACTCTTGGCATTGGATCAGGAAGAGGAGGTAGCAACAACCGTCACTCAGCAGTCTGACGACAGTTACCCAGATCAGCCCAAGGAAGAGGTTGGCCCCTGCTGTTGCTGCCTAGTCCGAGATCTCTAATTATAGCGGTGGGGAAGGTGACGTCGATGATGATGTGTCTAGTGATGTCACGTGGGTGCCCACAAGAGAGGAAGAGGAGGGGAGTTCAGAGGGAGATATGACCAGCAGATAGGGAGGAGAAGCAGGAAGAACTTACATTGCACAGGAGGGACAAAGCAGACTGCGTATGTATCAGGAGCGAGGCATCAACCATGTATGGTCACATCTGGCGCTCCCAGGATGCCGGTACATGGCTCTTTTTAACGTGTCCGCTGCTGACAATAGTGTTGCCATCTGCAGTCAATGCATAAGTCGCATTAAGCCCAACACTCACCTAGGGATGACTGCCTTAAGAAGGCACATGAGCTGCCATCCCTGAGCCCAGTGGGAGCAACGGAACACACAAAGCCACACTCCAGGCTCTCACCGTCCAGCCTCGTCTTCTACTTCTCCTTCTCCTCTCTCCTCACAATTGTCCTCCACTCCACTTTCCATCACGCCATCCTCACGTTTTTCTGCAAAAAGCAGGCTTCCGTGGGCCAAATGTTCGAGCGTAAAAAAATGATGACACCAGATAACCCTCTTGCCCAACGGTTGAAGGCTGGCTTGTCAGAACTGATAGCCTGCCAACTACTGCCATATAAACTGGGGGACTCGGAGGCCTTTCGAAAATTTGTGGCCATTGGAACACCACAATGGAAGGTCCCAGGAAGGAAGTATTTCTCACAGAAGGGTATCCCAGAGCTATATGTTCAGCGGCAAGTGAATGTATCTCTGGCACACAGTGTCGGTGCCAAGATACATCTCACCACAGACACGTGGTCTAGCAAACACGGGCAGGGAAGGTATATTACTTTTACTGCCCACTGGGTGAACCTTGTGACGGCCGTCAAGCATGTAACCCGTGGCACCCGTGTAGATTTTTTTTTTCTTCTCCTCCTCCTACTTCATCCTCCTCCCTCTCCTCCTCGGCTGACTCCTCCTTTTCTGCTGCTAGCGTCTCTTCCGCTGTGCCGCCCAAGCTCCCCAGAACCTATTCGAGATGCCAGGTGAGACATTTCCATGCTGTGCTCCGTCTGTTGTGCCTGTAAGCCAAAAGCCACACTCCTTTCAGCTTTGCGTTCATAGGCAAATCAGTGGCTAACACCTCTCAATTTGATAGTTGGTAAAGTGGTGTGACAACGGTGCCAATCTGTTTAGCGCATTGAAACAGGGAAAAATAACGCACGTGCCATGCATGGCACACGTCTTAAACTTTGTCGTGCAGCGATTCGTTGTCAAATACCCTGGGGTCCAGGACATCTTGCGGCAGGCAAGGAAATTCTCAGCCCATTTCAGAAGATCTTACACGGCCATGGCTCGCCTTGCTGACATTCAGCGGTGACACAATCTGCCGGTCAGATGTCTTATTCGTGATTGCCCGACGCGATGGAACTCAACCTTCTATATGCTTGATAGGCTGCTCCAACAGAAATGTGCAGTTAACGTCTACCTGTATGAACTCTGCGGCAGAACAGGTTCTGGGGATCTGGGGGTTTTTTCACCGTGCCAGTGGCTGCTCATGCGCGACGCACGCAGACTTCTGCGGCCATTTGATGAGATCACCAAACTGGTCAGTCGCAGCCATGGCGCCATCAGTGACATGGTACCTTATGCCTCCTTTATGGAGCATGCATTGCGTGTGATTGATCAAGCCGTGGAGGAGCAGGAGTGGGAAGATGAGGAAGTCGCAATGCTGGATGAATTCCCAGGGGGAGCTACTCTATCTGAGACAAGTCAACAACAGGAGTCTGAAGAGGAGTCAGAGGGGGATGGTGCCGGGGCGGATGAGGAGGAGCAAGAAGAGCATGCTTAAAACCTTTCTGGGATCCCTGTTGTTGTGCGTGGATGGGGAAAAGAGAACAAGGAGGACAACATTATCCTGGATGATGAGCAGGAGCCAGGCCACCACACCGCTTCCAGTTTAGTGCAAATGGGGGCCTTCATGCTCCAGTGTTTTAACAGGGACCCCCATATAAAAAACATAAGGGTCAAGGACCAGTACTGGGTGGCAACGTACTTAGATCCCCGGTACAAACACAAAATGGCGGAAATGTTACCACCGTCACAGAGTACTGTCAGAGTGGAGCACTTCCAGGCCTTGCTTCGAGAAATGCTGCATTCTGCTTTTGCGTACGCTGGCAGAGGAGGAATTCCCACTCCCAGAGAAAGCGTTACGGGTACCAATCCAACAGCGCCTGCAAGAAGAGGGCGGTTTGAAGATGTGTTGGTGACTTCTGATATGATGTCATTCTTTCTTTGAAGATGTGTTGGTGACTTCTGATATGATGTCATTTTTTCAGCTGACCCATCGACAGGTCTCATCCAGATCCAGCATCAGGGAATGCCTAGACCGACAGGTGTCCGACTACATTGCGTTAACGGCCGATGTGGACACTCTGAGGAGTGATGAACCCCTGGACTACTGGGTGGGCAAGCTTGACCTGTCTGAAAGGACGTTCAGCGCAGCAGGGGGGATCGTGACTGATAAGCACACTCACCTAGCTCATATTTCTAAAAATGAATGAGGCATGGATCTCGGAGGAACACATGTGACCAGTAGACCATGTATATCTCTATAAACGATTAGTTAGTAAGGTTGAATAAAAACACCAGTCCATCCAGTTCAACCTGAGTGAGTGTCTACAATTGTCCCTATCCCTGTACATTGCACACTCACATAGGTCCCTACCCTCAAGGAGCCCACAATCCAAGGTCCCCATTCATATACTAGGGTCAATTTTGGACAGAAGCCAATTAACCTACCTGCATGTCTTTGGAGTGTAGGAGGAAACCAGAGTACCCAGAGGAAACCCATGCAGGCACAGGAAGAACATGCAAACTCCAGGCAGGTAGTGTCATGGTTGGGATTCAAACCAGCGACCATTCTTACTGCTAGGTGAGAGTGCTAACCACTACACCACTGTGCCGTCACGGTGCTGGTGTCAGTGCTCTCTATCACGGTGCTGGTGATCATCTCCTGCACCCTCCTCATAGCTTACCCTGACCTTTCCTCTCCTCCATTGCCTTCATGCACTCCTGAGTCCTGAATTGTCAAAATTTCACAGATAAAAAAAGAATACCTGTAGTTGTCGATCCCAGATTCACTTCATACTTCATACATGTGTTATGTCAGTGGCTATGTGGTGGGACTATGTGTGCACAGCTAGTAAGTATTTTGTGGCTGGAAACATGACCTGTAGGTTTTTAATGTTTGCCTGCCATTGAAGTCAATGGGGCCCTCCGCGAACTTTGTGGTTTGCGAACTTTTGGCCGCATTCTCAGTTCGCGTTCGCAAAACGTCCCATCGGAAGTTCGTCCATCTCTAACCGCTAATTCTAGCGCCGCTTTACCGCTGTTATAGCAGCTAGCAGATGCTTTTAACCCCCGTTAGCGGCCAAAGAAAGGGTTATTAAGGCGCTGTCAAAGCGCTTTACAGATACTTCAGCACTGCTGCCCATTCATTTCAATGGGCAGCGCCCCAAAGATGCTGCCTGGAGGACTTTTTTCCCGTCCTGCAAGCGCACCGCTCCAATGTGAAAGCACTCGAGTTTTCATACTGGGGTGTCTTAAAAAGAACTTTTCAGGTGCTTTACAGGCACTATTTTTAGCGCTAAAATGCCTGAAAAGCACCCTGGTGTGAAAGGGGTCTTACAGCAAATGTTTTACATAAACTAACCCTTTCAGACCTATTAAAATCAGTATTTTATAATAAAATCCGTATTTTTTTGCTAGAAAATCACTTAGAAACCCCAATCATTATATATATATTTTTTAGCAGAGACCCTAGAGAAGAAAAGATCATTGCAATATTTTTAAACAGTATTTGCGCAGCAATCTTTCAGACACATTTTGTTTGGGGAAAAAAGACACTTTCATGAATAAAAAAAAAAAAAAAACAGTAAAGTTAGCCCAATTTTATTGTATAATGTGAAAGATAATGTTATGCCGTGTAAATAAATACCTAGCATGTCATGGTTTGAAATTGTGCACACTCATGGAATGGCAACAAACTATGGTACCTAAAAATCTCCATAGGCGACCCTTTAAATTATTTTTTTTTTTTTACGGTTACAAGGTTAGAGTTACAGAGGAGGTATTTTCCGAGAATTATTGCACTCACTCTAACGATCACGACGATACCTCACATGTGTGATTTGAACACCGTTTACATTTGCGGACATGACTTACATATGTGCTTTCTTTGCAGCACGAGCACGCGGGGATGGGGAAACTTTAAACTAATATTTTTTTCTTATTTATTTTATTTATTTGTTTATTTTTTTTACATTGTCCCTTTAAAAAAAAAATTCTGATCACTTTTATTGCTGTCACAAGGAATGTACATATCCCTTGTTACATAGTTACATAGTTAGTCAGGTTGAAAAAAGACACAAGTCCATTTAGTTCAACCATAAAAGAAAAAAATCATACAATCCCATATACCCAATCCTATACCCACAGTTGATCAAGAGGAAGGCAAAAAAATCCCAGAAAAGCAGGATCCAATTTTCTACAGCAGGGGAGAAAATTCCTTCCTGATCCCAGAGAGGCAATGGGATTTTCCCTGAAATAACTTTACCTATAAATGTTAGTACTCGGTTATATTATGTACATTTAGGAAAGAATCCAAGCATTTCTTAAAGCAATCTACTGAGCTGGCCAGAACCATATTTGGACAGAGTCTATTCCACATTTTCACAGATCTTACAGTCAAGAAACTTTTCTGTATTTGGAGATGTTTCCTTACCCTCACTTATCAAAGACACAATACATTTTTGAAAAACAATTGAAGAACTTCCAATGAACTTATAATAAAAACAATTGAAGCCCTGTATAGCTCAATGCCCCACTCAGGGTTGGAGACCATATAAAAAATCCTGCAACAAGGCTCAAGATATGATCAGGCTCTGAATGAGTTTGTCATAAAAGGACTAAACTACATTCTCAATCACAATTACTTTCTGTTTGATGGTTCCCACTACCTCCAGGTGCAGGGTATAGCGATGGGGACTTGTTGTACCCCATCCTATGCCAATTTGTACCTGGTGGAGTGGGAACAATGGTGAGGCCCTTGTCAAGTACCTGGGCCACATAAAAAATGTGGCTCAGGTACATCAACTACATTTTCGTCATTTGGCAAGGGCCTGAGGACTCCCTTCGGGATATATAAATATATATAAATATATATATATATATATAAAATCGACCATTATGACTTCAATTTGAAGTTTACCATGACACATGACAATAACAATAACCTTTTTGGATATTCAGGTGAACTGTGACTTGGAGGGCAATCTGCACAGCACTTTATTTCACAAAGACACAGCAGAAATTATTTTTTACTTCAATTCAACTTTAGTTTCAGTTCACCTTTCACTGTTTGTTTTTTATTTTTTGTTCACATAGTTATTTATGTTGACCTTAGTTATCATTCCATTTCCATCACTCATTTCCACTTTTTCACTGGACACACATTTTTTAGCACTTCGCACGTTACACATATATTGTTTATCACTTCATTTTGATCCCAACACCTTCCCTTATCAAACTACACGCCCG
The DNA here is from genome assembly GCF_037356315.1 of Lithobates pipiens. Taxonomy (NCBI): domain Eukaryota; kingdom Metazoa; phylum Chordata; class Amphibia; order Anura; family Ranidae; genus Lithobates; species Lithobates pipiens. The sequence goes on along the minus strand of NW_027507903.1, from coordinate 401,064,335 downwards.
CACAGTCACCACAAAAACTCACATTATTTTGTTACATTCAATAGGTTCTTTGTATATATTTGTTTAAAAAAAGGAATTACATATTTTGTTCACTAATTAATCTACTACTACTAATAGCCAATTATGTGAATTTATATGTGCACAACTTGGCCTTAAGCTGATCAATGGATTATGCCTAAATGAAAAGATGATTATTTATTTTTAACATATTTTATATATATTACCATTTGGCCATGTGGGTGTGCGCATATACACTTATTGGCTAAACAATTATTAAATAACTCAAGCTAATTAGACATAACATTGCCATTTCCATGACATGAATTAGTAGGCCATAAATGATCTCTCTGTGACACTCTTTGAGTTTACTGTAATTGAAATAAAATCTTTTTTAATCTTGTGATATAGAAAATTGAGGGTGCCACTGTGCCCTCTTGTTCAAGACCCCATTTTTCCCCTAGTCAACCTTTTGCCACATTTCAGGCTTCAAACATAAAGATATAAAAAAATATTTTTTGTGAAGAATCACCAACAAGTGGGACACAATTGTGAAGTGGAACGAAATCTATTGGATAATTTAAACTTTTTTAGCAAATAAAAAACTGAAAAGTGGTGCGTGCAAAATTATTCGGCCCCTTTACTTTCAGTGCAGCAAACTCACTCCAGAAGTTCAGCGAGGATCTCTGAATGATCCAATGTTGTCCTAAATGACTGATGGTGATAAATAGAATCCACCTGTGTGTAATCAAGTCTCTGTATAAATGCACCTGCTCTGTCTCAGGGTTCTGTTGAAAGCGCAGAGAGCATCATGAAGACCAAGGAACACACCAGGCAGGTCCGTAATATTGTTGTTAAGAAGTTTAAAGCCGAATTTGGATACAAAAAGATTTCCCAAGCTTTAAACATCCCAAGGAGCACTGTGCAAGCGATCATTTTGAAATGGAAGGAGTATCAGACCACTGCAAATCTACCAAGACCTGGCCGTCCCTCTAAACTTTCAGCTCAGAGAAGGAGAAGACTGATCAGAGATGCAGCCAAGAGGCCCATGATCACTCTGGATGAACTGCAGAGAACTACAGCTGAGGTGGGAGAGTCTGTCCATAGGACAACAATCAGTCGTACACTGCACAAATCTGGCCTTTATGGAAGAGTGGCAAGAAGAAAGCCATTTCTCAAAGATATCCATAAAAAGTTTTGTCTAAAGTTTGCCACAAGCCACCCGGGAGACACACCAAACATGTGGAAGAAGGTGCCCTGGTCAGATGAAATCAAAATCAAACTTTTTGCCCACAATGCAAAACGATATGTTTGGCGTAAAAGCAACACAGCTCATCACCCTCAACACACCATCCCTACTGTCAAACATGGTGGTGGCAGCATCATGGTTTGGGCCTGCTATTCTTCAGCAGGGACAGGGAAGATGGTTAAAATTGAGGGGAAGATGGATGCAGCCAAATACAGGACCATTCTGGATGAAAACCTGTTGGAGGCTGCAAAAGACCTGAAACTGGGACGGAGATTTATCTTCCAACAAGACAATGATCCCAAACATACAGCAACATCTACAAAGGAATGGTTCACAAATAAACGTATCCAAGTGTTAGAATGGCCAAGTCAAAGTCCAGACCTGAATCCAATCGACAATCTGTGGAAAGAGCTGAAAACTGCTGTTCACAAACGCTCTCCATCCAACCTCACTGAGCTCGAGCTGTTTTGCAAGGAAGAATGGGCAAGAATTTCAGTCTCTTGATGTGCAAAACTGATAGAGACATACCCCAAGCGACTTGCAGCTGTAATCGCAGCAAAAGGTGGCTCTACAAAGTATTAACGCAAGGGGGCCGAATAATTTTGCACGCCCCACTTTTCATTTTTTTATTAGTTAAAAAAGTTTCAAAAATCCAATAGATTTCGTTCCACTTCACAATTGTGTCCCACTTGGTTGGTGATTCTTCACAAAAAATAAAAATGTTATATCTTTATGTTTGAAGCCTGAAATGTGGCAAAAGGTTGAAAAGTTCAAGGAGGCCGAATACTTTCGCAAGGCACTGTATGTGTTATCTATTCTACATACAGAGGCCCAACATGCAGGGAGCAACATGAGACATTCTAGGGACATAAAGTACTGATTCAATTTTTTTACTACCTCTTACACTTTTGAAGGCCCTGGAGCACCAGAACAATGGAAACGTCCACAAAATGCCCCCATTTTAGAAAGTAAACACCCCAACATATATTCTATAAGGTATAATGAGTCTTTTGAACATGTCATTTTTTTTTACACAAGTTTTTGGAAAACATGGAAAGAAAATGAAAACACATATTTTTTTTACACAAAGTTGTCCATTTATAATTATATTTCTAACACATAGCGTGTCCGTAGCAAAAATTACACCCCAATATATATTCTGCTTCTCCTCCTCATGTGTGCATGGATGGGCACACATGAGGCATGTTTTTAGCACATGTGGAGCATGGATGGGCACAGATCAGCACTGTGGGCACTCCAGAGACAGCCCACAGCGATTCTGCACCCGGATCCCTCCTCTCCTCACACACTGTATGGATTGCGAGAAGAGGGGAGGAGCTGCACCGGACAAGCTCCGGTTTGTTGACCAGTGATAGCTCTGTCATTGGATGGAGCGATCACTTGGTAAAGGGCTGCTGTGACTGGCCCTTTACCCCAGTCCGTGATGCGCCAGGTCCGGAGGACCCGAAGGTCATGGACATTCCTGGGGTTGCACGGGAGTGCGATTCTTTAAGAGCATCCATGGACATCCACCCAGAATAAGCCAGATCTCGCTGTAGCTGCATTTCAGCTATGGCCCGGTCGGCATGTGGTTAATCTCCTCTTCTCAAGTGTGAATAAATTCAGTTCCTCTAATCTTTCCTCAAAGCTGAGCTCCTTCATGCCTCTTATCAATTTGACATAATACGTGGTGACAGGTACTCTTTATGGAGGGATCGGAGGGATGGAGGGATCAGGGGCATAAAAGACCCCAAATATCTATTTTGCACTTAAAAGTATTCATATCACCAAAATAAGCAATTCTGATTACTGTATTTAAAAAAAAAAATCTGCGCCATTGGCAGCTGAGTAAACCTACATCGGAGACTCAATCAAAGCCAAGTTCGGCTTTGTTTGGGTCTCAGCCTAGGCGATGGCTGGTGGTTTGGGTCTCCAGGTGGGACAGGAGGCCTGGGAAGAGTGGTGGAAGGCGGCGGGATGGGGGATGTCCCCTCCTGTTCCTTTAGGATAACAGCAGGAGCAGCTTTTATCTGCATCGGTGATTATTACTAAAAAGCCAACCGCTGGCTCTAAAAAACGGTATTGGGGTGATGCCTGCAGCTGCAGTCATCACTCTGTTAAACCCCTTCAGGCTATGAATGCAAATTTGCGTACGGACGGCGTAAAGGGGTTAATAAAAGTGGCCCATCATAATCACAACTGTCAGTAGTAAATGGTTTGCCTAAACTACTTCTGGATTGCTTGGTCTGTTAGAATAAGTTGAAAAATAACAAATTTACTGGTCAGATCACCAGGTGAAAATAAAAGGAAGAAACCTAAAAAAGTAAACTAATGCAACTAGAACATCTAAGAACTGGTGAGCTGCATTTTATTATACTTTTGTTTTGCGCTTTAATACTGCTTTAATTTTTCAAAATGTGATCCCGCAAAATAGCCAATGCATTTCAGAAGCCAACAACACTCCCTTTTATCAGGGATGAGTGCATTTTAACATGGCTTAGAAAGTATCAGTGAAAAAGAACAGTTGTGCATGCTTTTTCAGCTTAAGCAAGGACAGCAAACCTGCTATCTAAATTGACCTATGCTGCAGAACGTTCTAGTGACTATATTTCTCTTTTTACTAAGTTTCGCTAACCTTTGTTAAAGCTCACTAAGCCTTGATAAGGGGGAGGGGGGGGGGTTGCTGTTGGCCCCTACAATGCATGCATTCTCTGTTTAACAACTTCAGCCCCGGACCATTTTGCTGGATTAAGACCAGACCACTTTTTGTGATTCGGCACTGCGTCGCTTTAACTGACAATTGCGCGGTCGTGCGACATGGCACCCAAACAAAATTGTCATCCTTTTTTTCCCACAAATAGAGCTTTCTTTTGGTGGTATTTGATCACCCCTGCGGTTTTTATTTTTTCTGCTATAAACAAAAATAGAGCGCATTATTTTTTACTTTTTGTTATAATAAATATCCCCCAAAAATATAAAAAAAAAAAATTTTTCCCTCAGTTTAGGCCGATATGTATTGTTCTACATATTTTTGGTAAAAAAAATTGCAAAAAGCAATCTTTGATTGGTTTGCGCAAAAGTTATAGCGTTTACAAAATAGGGGATAGTTTTATGGCATTTTTATTAATAATTTTTTTCTTACTAGTAATGACGGCGATCAGCGATTTTTATTGTGACTGCGACATTGTGGTGGACACATCGGACATTTTTCACACATTTTTGGGACCATTGTCATTTATACAGCAATCACTGCTATACAAATACAGTGATTCCTGTGTAAATGACACTGGCAGTGAAGGGGTTAACCAGTGGGTGGCAGTGTAGGGGTTAAGTGTTCCTAGGAGCGTGTTACTAACTGTTGGGGGCTGGGCTTTCTTTTAGTGAACACTGATCTCTGCTCCAATCACATGGAGCAGAGATCAGCATTACTTGTTGCTAGGCAGAACTGGGAGATGCTGTTTACAACGGCATCTCCTAGTTCAGCCGCCCCGTGAGATTATTGTGGGTAGTATGCCTGCGGCGATCGAGTCCGCGGGACCTGCGACCGGACTCACGGGGTCCCGACTGGCACGTAGGCGTGCCCCGCCAGCGGCAAATTTAAAGAGACGCCCAGGTACGCCCATTTGCCTGCCCGTGCCATTCTGCCAACGTACATCGGCCTGCGCCGGTCAGGAAGTGGTTAATAATGAACAATCAAAAAAATGTGGACTCAACAATTCATATTCATGATATGTGCCTGCTGTACTATGTACTTGTTTGAAAAAATGTCCTGTTCTTTTTGTATTGCTTCCTTTGTGTGAAATTCCTGGTATTCTTGCTAGCCCCTCTGCGTTCCTATTAAAAACTGACTGCACTAAGCAGGAGAACACACCATGGTCAGTTCTCTAGCTATGCTGGGAACTCAGCCTGATCTCCTCCAATGATAATGATCAAATTTGTCCTGACATGCCACTTGCACAGCCTTTGACTGGGAAGATCAGTGTGCTGCTGCTTCTCTTTCATGCAGCTGAGAGCAGACCGAACAGGGGGGCATTTGATCACTTATAAAAAAGGAAAAAAAGTATTTAAAACCTTTTTTACTATCTATACACAAATGTTTTGCCTTTCATTTATATTTTAAACTGAATGGGTTGTTTTACAAGGTGATCGTTTACAATCGAATACCAAATCAAATTCAGATACTTAAATTAGTTCCTTGTAAAAATACACATTTTTGTATGGGTACATCCTGCATAAATTACTGTATTTTATTGTGCTTTTTGAGTTCAGCAATTATATTAAATGAATATTAAATAGAAATACAGGCATTCAGTGAAAATTCTACAATTAGAATAGTTAACCTATGTAAATGTTTAATAAGACAGCAGCACTCACAATGTTGTACACATCAACAATAACCAAAAATAAGAAAAATGTGTTGCACTGTCAATTTGTAAACAAAATACAAACAACTCTGAGTGCCTTAATGAAAATGTGCATATAAGTTACCATACAATTTCATAGTATTATAAACATGTCCACACTATTCTAAGAAGTCATACAGCATGAAAGTTACTATGGTGAATGATAAAACAAAAATAAAGTCCAAACAGGAAAACTACCGCAATGAAATTCCAATTGTGAAGAAAGAAATCTCCTTTAGCCCACATTCACATTGAGCCAATTTGGCATGCGATTTTTCTTGTCAAATTGCATGCCAAATTGGTGGCTATTGCTGGCAATAGCACTGACCGAATCGATGTGGCCGACCTAAAGATCAAATGGTCATAGCCTCTTACCAGGGCATTAGACCAGTCATGGTCAGTATTTGTCTTAGTGAGCTTCACCTCTCACCACAGGTATGGGCTACCTCAGCTTTTCCAGCCGCCTCTTGGATGCCATTAATGGGGAATGGAGAACGCAGGAATCTCAGACCGGATGTTTCACCATAATAATAAAGAGGTAAAGGAAAACGTATTGTTGTTATTATTGCGCAACATCCAGTTCCATTTAAAAAGGTTTAATAAAATTCTACTCACAGTAGTGAAGATAAAAACAAGCACTGGAAACAGACAAATGTCCTACTCCCTTCACTGCCATGTTTACGTCACCGCTATTTCTGTGCCTTATGAGGTATGTTTCATCATAACAGATTTCTACTATGAGGCCACTGCCTCATAAAAGAAGTCTGCTATGACAAAATGTATTTCAGACACGACATGGAAAAATTGGTGATGTCAGCCCGCCTGTGGAGGGTGTAGGACGATTGTTTTCGGTGCTTGTTTTGCTGTTGGTGGGTGATCTGGAAGTGGTTCAAATATTTTTCTTGTTTTCTTCTTTTTTTATCCCAGTGTTTCTGATCTCCTGTTTACATGCCTGTGCTCCAGTTATGATCGCAAAGCATTTGAGTTGCTAATGATTGGGTTTACATATACTTTAATAAACGAAAGCTAGGAAAGTCCTCTTATTTTTTTTTTCTTCATATTAAAGTGTCTAAAATAAGATCTCATGTGGAAAATGACAGATGGACTTTAAACAATAGAATCCAATTGGTTGCTGTGGAAAAAACAAAGCAATAATGAAAATGAGACTGAATGGGGGCATGACCGGATGCAGGAGGAGGAGGTTGTGCGCGTGTGAGTGAGCCGGCGTCTCGCTCTCCCCTCCATGCCTCCTCATTGAGCGGCGTCTTCCCCATCAGCCCCGCCTGTACACGGATGGATAGCAGTCTGGGATATGGATCCCACGCCGAACAGATATTCTTTCCTCCCCCCGCTTGCCATTCCGCCGAGCGGCGGAGATTGTGATTCGGCGGCAGTGGGTGGAATTCTGGATGGGACAGCTCTCTCCCCGTCTCCCATGGAGTGGCTAGATCTGGAGACTGACCCGGGACCTGAACGCTGAGACTGGAGAAGCAAGCAATGGGAGGAGCAGGCTTTTTGCATATCCACCGCTAGAGAAACAGGACATGAGAAGCATGCAGGTGATCTCAAGAGAGTGTGGTGAGAAACAGCTGAGTGAAGTGGAATAGCTTTGTCTTAAACAGGGTGGTGAGTGTTTATCGTCCAGTGAACTTTGAACTGAACTGTGAATTGTGATTAAGATTTCATATGCTGTGGAAGGACGCTGAATAGATCTTTAAACTCCCACCCTATATATTTGCTTGTTTGGTGCTCCCCCCTGCCTCAGCTCTGACAAATAAGCAGCGTGCTTAAGAGATAATATAAGGAACTGTTTCTTTTGGAGGAGTTATTAATTTATTTTAAAGAGCCTGTCTGTGTGCATAAGTATTGAGTGGAGTTATTTCTACTAGATTCACTTCGATCTATTGAGGCATTGTCCTCCCCCAGGGTTTGATTTACTCTGGGGTAGCACACCAGGCTATGAAAGCTGCCATGGGACATCTTGTAAACTGAACCCAAACAGATTTTTAAAATCCCACTTTATATACCTGCTTGCTTGGCGCTTTTCCCTTGCCTCAGCTCTGACAACTAAGAATTTTGCTTAAGAGAATAATATAAAGAACTGTATCTTCTGGAGGAGTTGTTAACCTAATTTAAAGAGCCTGTCTGTTTGTATAGTATTGATAGTAATTGTCGTATCCTCCTCCAGGGTTTGATTTACTCTGGGGTAACACACCAGGCTATTAAGCTACTACGAGATATCGTGAGAACTGAACTCAAATAGATATATTACTATTTGCCTTGGGAGAAGATAAAGGTGAAGAAAGGATACCTGTCTTGTCGTGTATGCTCTCCTTTTCCTTTCCTCCCCCGCTCTCCCTTTCTTTTTTGAAGGATAGTTGGCATATTATCCGATCGGACTTGGGGTTGAGAAGGATACTAAGTGTTTCTATTTATTTATTTATTTGAATACTAGTCCTGCACAAAGGTAAAGTCACTATGCCGTCGCATCGTGCGACTAAAGCAAGCCAAGCAGCCGTGGCCGCAAAATTTGAAAAATATGCCCATAATCCTGGTCAGGGGCTTAGCCAGACCCCCCCGAAGGGTATCCAACAGGGACAGCAAAATCAAACTAATAGGCTATCAGGGGCCAAGGGCACTAGGAAAAGTCACGGGTTAAACCATCCCGTGATGACATTGGAAGGAGGTGAAGATATGGAAAGCACCCAGGGTCAGGCCACTGCTGTAAGCTTGGAAGGAGCACTTGGCCCACTTGAGAAGGGGCCCCGGGGAGTGTTGGAATCTGAACCTGAGCCAATGTTAAAAGAGGTTCTGACGGCAGTCAATTTATGTAGAGAATCCCTAGGAGAAATGAGTGCTCAACTTATCACCATCCAGGAGGAACTATCCTATGTTAGACAGGACATCCAAAAAATTCAGGAAAGGACTACAGCCTTAGAGGGCCGTGTTGGTCGGGTTGAAGACGACCTGGCTCCTTTGATACAGGAAGTCAGGTCTATGCAAGATCAGCTAACCAAACAGGAAAATAAATTAGATGAAATGGAGAACAAGATGAGGAGGAAGAATATCCGGATAGTGGGTTTGCCAGAACACTGCGAAGGATCAGACCCCATAGCTTTTTTAGTGAAATGGTTTGGAGATATGTTTGGTCAAGATATTTTTTCACCACTCTTCGCCATTGAAAGGGCACAAGCAAGACCTCCACAAACTGGCCAAATTATTGTTTTATTGTTTTATAAAGACAAAGAGAGTATTACACGCAAAGCTAGAGAGATGGGTAAGATTGTATATAATGGCTCTCGAGTATCGATTTTTTAAGACTTTTCGCCAGATCTTCAAAGGAGGAGAGCTAAATTTGGGGAAGTAAAACGCAAACTTCGTCAGATAAATGTGACCTATGCTTTATTATATCCAGCAAGATTGCGGTTAAATACCCCTGTAGGGGCCATGATATTCGATAATGATGATATTCGATAACCCTAGAAGTGTTGAGGAGTGGTTGGAGTCCCATTCTCAGAGACTATAGTAATGGCGGACTGTTACGTCTGTTCTCTTCTTTGGTTTTTCCCTCTCCCTGTTTTGGGGGGGGGGGAGTGAAAATATGGGTTCATTTTTGTTGTAGGGGGGGGAAGGGGGGGATGATTGGTAAGATGTTGCTTCTATTACTGGTGGGGGAGAGAGGGGAGGGCGAGATAGAGAAGGAGGGGAACGGCACGCATGATACCCCTTTATATGGGGAGGCTAGCATGCTGCTCTCCACCTATGTTTGTTGTATGGGGCACGTTTTGTGTTTGGTGGGTTTTTGGGGTGGGGGGGTGGAGGGGAGGGGGCGAGGGAAGGGATTAACCCACGGAAGTATGGTGTGGAAAGTTTTTGTATGGGAAGGTCACATTAGAAGGCCCCAGGAGGTGCCTAGAGAGGCAACGGGAGAAGTGTGTGAGTTGGGTGGTGGGTGTGATAGGAGAGATGGGGGGGAAGTGGTATAAGGGTTGGTTGGTATATAGGATGTAGAGAAGGGTGGGAGAAGCACATTCTAACTAGAAGAGCACTGTATAAAGCATATTTAACCACAATGAAACAATGGGTAAAAGATAACCACATAAAACTAAATAACAAAGGTGGATTATACAAATTTTATAATAAGGATGGACACTATAATTATCAATGAGTGAATTCACAGGGTTAAAAGGGAAAAGTTTCACCTTATATTCTTGGAATGTTAGAGGTTTGGGAGATCCGAGGAAGAGGATGGCGGTTAAGTCAATGGCTAGGTCACATGGGGTAACGTTCTTTTGCTTGCAGGAGACACACTTTACAAATGCTTCTATTTCGCAGTTAAGTTGGGGGGAGTATCCTATTCAATATCACTCAGTATACACCTCCTTTTATAGGGGGGTTAGCATTGTGATCAAAGCAGGGACACCCTTTAACTGTTTCCAGGCTAAGATTGATGAACAGGGGAGGTATGTTTTTTTATATGGTAAGATAGAGGAAAAAACTTTGATTTTGGCCAATATCTATATACCGCCACCCTCTTCCATGGATATTCTATATGCACTGGTTGAGTTTGTGTTGGATAAGCCGGGAGTCCCATTGATAGTAACGGGGGACTTTAACATGGTTATTGATAAAATAATGGACAGGTTTTCCAACGGGAGGATACAACAAGGAGGTACAACGGAAAGCCGTCTTCCGCAGTTTATGGGAGAAATGGGCCTGAAGGACCTCTGGAGAATTCAGAACCCAAAATCCCGGTCTTTTTCGTGTCTCTCTACTACACATTCAACCTTGTCAAGGATAGACATGATCTTGGGGAATGACGAGGCAGTTGCATTAGTAAGTAAAATAAAATATATGCCAAGGAGCCTTTCTGACCACTCGGCAATGATAGCCTCCTTGGAGTTAGGGGAGGGAAATCAGCAACGAGGGTGGAGACTTAGTCCCCCATGGTTGGAGCTTATGAGAGAACCAAAAGATTTACTTGATGCATTAAGGGAATATGTAGATTTAAATACAGGCACGGCTTCGCCGGGGGATTGTTTGGGATACATTAAAAGCCTATCTTCGAGGCCTCTTAATACAACAGATCTCTAAAATTAAAAAACGGTTTGGGGAAAGGGAGGAAATCGCCTCAAGGAGAGTGGTAAAGTTAGAAATCCAGTATATAAATGCCCCAACACCTGATAACCAGAGACAATGGTTAAAAGCGCAGCAGGAATACCGCCATATAATGTTAGAGAAAGCCGAAAATAAATATATATTCCAGAAACAACTAGCATTCGGGGAAGGTGAAAGGGTTGGTCGGATGCTAGCGTACTTAGTGAAAACAAACTCAGCACCATCTATGGTACCAAGGATTAGTATGGCAGAGAGTAGGATATCCACAAATAAGTTAGACATATTAGAGAGATTTAGAGCCTATTACGAGGATTTATACCAATCTAATCAGGCTGAGAAGGGGGAAGAAATGGATACATTTTTCAGTGAGTTGACAATGCCTTGCCTCTCTAAGGAAGATAGTGATACCCTTGATGGCCCTATAACGATAGAAGAGATTCAGCGTATCGTGCAGGAAATGGCAGGACAAAAAGCCCCAGGCCCAGATAGCCTCCCGGTAGAGGTTTACCGCCATTTTGGCGAGGTGCTAATCCCGGAACTGCTAAAAGTTTTTAATTGGGCGATAAGAACAGTTGAGCTTCCGTCTTCAATGATGGAATCAACTATAATAGTGATACCGAAAGAAAACAAGGATCCCCTCAACCCCTCATCATATAGACCTATCTCTTTATTGAATCTGGATGTAAAGATCCTAGCAAAGGTCTTAAACCTTCAAATACCCGCGGATGGAGATGGTCAGAGAGCTGTCCTATCTTTGGATGCCGCCAAGGCCTTTGATACCCTAGAGTGGAGTTATTTGTAGAGGGTTTTGAGGGAATTCCATGTGGGTCCGGTATTTATAAAATGGGTGAAAATGCTATATAGATCCCCAGAAGCAAGGATAAGAATAAATAACGATAGCTCGGCCGGGATTCGACTGAAGAGAGGTACGACGCAGGGATGCCCTCTGTCCCCCCTCTTGTTTGCCATGGCAATTGAACCCTTGGCCGTGTCCCTTAGATCAAACATGGGGATAAAGGGATTTAGGAGAGGGAACGAGGAAGAAAAAATAGTATTATTTGCAGACGATCTCCTTCTGCTTCTCGGAGATGTACAGCATTCTATAGGGGAAGTAATGTATAGAATTAAAGACTTTGGACATCTCGCGGGATTAAAGATAAATTGGGAGAAATCCTGTATATTGCTTATTGATCCCCTGGATAGTCCTTTACCTTGCGAAGCTGCACATATCCAGATAGTGAGCCAAATGAAATACCTAGGCATATGCATCACTAACGACCCCAAACAGTACATAGTGAATAACCTGGTCCCATTGTTATCTAAACTCAAATATAAAATTAATATCTGGAAGAAAGTATCTTTATCTATAGCAGGTCGATGTAATTTAATTATTTTTACCGCAGCTTTTGTATGTTTTACACAATTCTACAGTATGCATCTACAAAAAATGGTTCTATAAGGTGGATTCCATATTTAGAGAATTGATTTGGAAAGGGGGTAAAGCACGTATTAGCTTAAAGACGTTGCAACTTCCAAGCAATGGAGGGGGAGTGGCACTTCCACATCCATTTAATTATTTTATAGCGGCCCAGCTACAACACCTGTCGGGAGAGGGCTTAGAGGATGGGGGACGGAAAAAGAAAACCCCCCTTGAACAACTTCTTGGTAGAACGTTGGTAGTGACACTAGAGTCAGGGATCTCTATGCGAGATATCCCTACTCTAGGGTTGATGACAAAGGTGTGGGAAGCAACCAAAAGAATATTGGGATATAGGGGATTCACGGAGTACTCCCCCCTTTGGGATAATAATAACTTGGATGAGATACAAAAAATAGGACAAATAAGGGAATGGGAAAGATGTGGCATAAAGTTTATTTACCAGATCTACCAGAATGGTAATCTGAAACAATTTCAAGAGCTAAGGGATCAGTTTGCAATCCCGAAAAAGTCTTTTTTCAGATATTTGCAGGTTAGACACGCTTTGGAAAAACAGTTTGGGGAGGATGCAATAGAATGGTGTGAGATGCCAGTAATTGGATATATTATGAGTAAAATCGGGGAAAGGGTTAATATCTAAAATCTATGTAAATTTGTGTAAGAAGACTCAGGTAAGAACGCAGGAGCAAACAAATAGAAAAAAATGGGAAACAGATGTAGGAAGCATTTCGGAAGATCAGTGGGAGAGGATTCTTGAGTTGGCACCTTGGGTGTCCTTCTCCCCTCCTCAAAAGCTTTCTCACCTATTTTTACTGTACAGAGCATATTACACCCCCAAGAGGCTCTTTCTGTTTGGTAGAAGGCGTGATGCAGCTTGCCCTAGGTGTGGAAGGACAGAAGGAGATATGATACACATGTTTTGGAGATGCCCCAAGTTATATCCGTACTGGAGCGAGGTAGTGATGATAATCAATCAAGTATTCGAGATGGTAGTAGAAGTGGAACCTATGGGGTGTGTATTGGGTTGGATTGAGGGGAGTAGTGATCCCAAAGATAGTAAATGAGCAAAACTAAGATGCCTTTTTCAAGCCAGGAAACTTATAGCTCAGAAATGGCAGTCCCCTACACCCCCTACTAGTGGAGAGTGGGTGCAGAATATGAATAAGGTTATCCTTAAGGAAAGGGTAGCATACATAAGACAGGGTGGTACTAAAAAAATTGATAAGATCTGGAAGTTGTGGTATGAGAAAATGAATGAAGGTGCTTATATTTAAAAGGGGAAGAGCTGCCAGTCAAGAAACAGTGTGAGGAGTGGGTTTGAGTGAGTGGGGAAATGAGATGAATGTGGGGAATGGAAAGGGTGTAAAAGGGTTATATGAAATCTGTATGGTGTCTTTGTTTTATATGGGAATGTTGTATGTTATGTTTAAATTGGAAAAAATAAATCAATAAAGAGATAAAGTACAAAAAAAAAGAAAATGAGACTGAAAACACCAGACTATATCAACAGAACCTACTCATACAAATAAGTATTTTACTGGATATGAAATGCTAGATATAATGACCAGCTTCCCTCAAGCAGTCAGGCTATTTAGTACTTAGCTTCTGCCCACACTGATATTATTAATTGTCGCCTTTATGATACACAAAATGACTCTGGGGCATTGAACTGACAGCAGATGATGCTGATGATGATAAAACTCACAGATGGATCTTTTATTCAGCTTACAAGACAACATATTTTGCATGACAGAATACCCTGATCCATACTTGTCTAAATGTTGCAGTCCATTTGAAAGGCAAACTTACAGTAATTAGACTATTCAGCTTATTGCTTTATTAGAGAGGTTACAGTCTCTCCCTATTATACCTAGTACCCATTACATGACAGTTCTAAAAAATTATCTGTAGACTTATTTGGCACAGTTCACAGATTATTATACTTTTTCTTTTGTCTACAAACATTTTTTTTTTTTATTATTAGATTGTTAAGCAAACATGACATTCAATACAAACCACATTTGAAGTTTCAATGAGTCATAAAGTCATACAGTTAAAACAGAAAAAAATCTAAGAGTGGATCAGAACCTAACAACCTTAAAATAAGACAAGTGATAAAGGTGACTAATAGGAGGACATGCACCAGAACAGTTACTGCCACCTCGCGGGGGTCTAGGTGGATAATGAGAATGACTGTCCTCATAATAATTGTATTCTGATGGTCTATTTTCCAGTGGTGTAAACCTATTGTATGTAGGTACTGGATAAGGCTGTTGGTATGTCTGGTGAGGGTAATAATTAGGGGCAGAATAATTTTTTATATTATGCCCTCCTTTATTATTTTTCTTGGGAGTACTGGAATGGGCTTTTGGTTTGCTAGCCCTTGTGGCTGCAATGGTATGTGTTTTAACTACCCTGTCCGCTATTGACTCTTGTATTAAAGATGTCTGAATGTTGTCCTGCCACTTATAAACCTTATTCTCTTCTAAATCTTTTATATCCCTCTGATACTTCTTTCATTTTTTATCTTTAATCTATCCGTCATACTTGGATAGGTGAATCTGCAGACACTTTTAACCACAAAACCAAAAAAAGAGTACAAAGGGGAGACAGCCTTCCTCTTCTGGTTTTCATTGTAGTGTTTGATTTATCATATGTATCATTGCGCAAATATGCTGTGATCGTATTTTTCATTTTTATTGTTTTTTTATTTTTTTTATTTTGTATGTAGCATGTATCCTGGATGGCATGTAAGTATACACCAGGTTTGCCTCTTACTCTCTCTAGTGGCGGAAACCAGGTAAGACATACAAGTACTCTTAGAAGAAATCCATAATATGTAATATATAGGATTATCTTCACTTACCTGTCCTCGCCGCAGAAACTGCTGAAAACAGACAGATTCCAGCCTTCACACATCATGACGAGCAGTGTTGTGCAAACCTTCAGGGATTATGTGTTCCTATTGCAGGATCCTCTTACCTGGACCTGTAAAAGACTCTGCCAGAAACTTTCATGCCACTGTTGTATAGTACACCAAGTCTGGTTCTCCCAGAGCCCAGTCCCCCAAAGAGAGACATTACAGGCAAAACCTTGTTTCTTCCAAACACAAGGCCTGGGTACCATACCATCTTGGGCGTCCGAAATATGGATCCGGTTTGTATAGCTCCTAGACCTCTGCAGGGATCATCAAGCAGAGCTCTCTTCATTGTACATATTTTACGTGACCAACCACCTTAGACACTGGTGAAAAAACTGAGGTGCTCTCCATAAGGGAGGGCTTATATAGAGGAGGATCTCTCCTTAATTAGGGTCAACCAGTGTCAAATCCCCACAGATGACTATCTAACCCACTAAGTAATGAAGGCTGTGTGTCCTGTGATGTATAAACAAGAAAAAATGTTATGGTCTCTGCACTCCTTGCTCCAATCTGATATGCACAACTACTTTCAGAAGTTCTCAACTGAAATTCAAGATCTGGGTGACACGGTCAATCATCTAGAGGATGGTGTGAGCACATATATTACCTCATTTAACAATATAGTCAAAGTCCATGACCGACACAGCAAAGATATTGATTGGCTAAAATCCAAAGTCGCTGATCTGGAAGATCGGTTGCGGCAAAACAACCTGAAAATCAGGGACATACCGAATCTGGTCTCAGCTACCTCACTATGTACAAGATCTATTTACAATGGTAAAATAAAAGCAAAAAAAGATTAACGCTGCACTCAGAATGATATTAATTGATTATATAATAAAAAGCAGCTAGCACTGGAGTCTGGATACATAAACTCAAAATACTAAAGTGCACAGAAGTGCAGCACTGATAGTGAAAAATATCAAACAAAATTAATTGAGCTTGTATAAATAAGCTTATATAAATAAATAAATAAACAAAAATCCCACCAAGATAACGTAAATTAAATTAAATTAAATAGATAACACTAATATCAAATAAATTAAATAAATAATAAGCAACAATTAATATGCTTATTCAAAAAATTATCCCACGTGAAATAATAAATATATTAAAATAAAAATAAATAATTAAGATCTAAAGTAGTATTGAAAAGTTGCTTAAGAAAATAAAACTAAAGCAGACACCATCAAAAATTCATAACCAACCTAACAAGTGTTAAAAAAAAAACTTTTTTAGTGGAAAACAACACTGCATAACCTATGCAAACAATATATATAAATAAATACTGAAAAATAGATCAAAGAGTCCAATATAACGTGAAATAATATATTAAAGTACACGAAAAACAGAGGAAAAGTCCACATAAAGTGCTGAAACACACAATCCAATCTCAGGTAAATGGAGACAGATTTCTTTATCCCAATCGGTGACTGTATCCAAACAGGTGGCACACCATAAGTGAGTAATGATAACCCTTACCGACTCCAAATGACCGTACTTCAATGGTCACTCTAAGCATGGGGAAAAATCTCTCAGGTATCCCCAATACCTATGCTGGCTTTTCAGGTAGCTCACACACACACAATGGATATGGCAATAATGCCGCTCAGGAAGTAAAAACAAAAAATGCCTCCATAGTGTAATCGTATAAAACACTTATTTAATGAGTATAAAAGTATGGCACTTACAAAGGAACATCAGATTTGTGCATATAATCAAAAGCAGAGATTGTGGCATCTCCCCAGGCTTCCCGCTGTAGTATTGCTATCCATCAATCTCCTATCAGCGTGATGATGCCAGCATCACTGGCACAAGGGGACGTTGTCTGGGGACTAGCCAAGTGACGTCGCCATTGCGCTGAAGGTTTAAATACCCACGTGGTGGCATCTTAACTACTGGCCGCTCTAGGTAAACAAATGGGCGCCACCATATTAAATGCTGGCCGCTCCAAGTAAACAAATAGGCACCGCCATCTTAACAGCTGGCAACCAATGAAAAACAATGGACAAAACAAAGAAGGACATTTTTTTAAATGGTTTTTCAATCACTTTCTCCTGAAGACCACACCGTTGATAGAAATAACAGGGTCCCCAAACCATCCTTCTTGCCACAAGAAGTTCTGAGAAAAGCCCTAATGTGGATTCACTATTATCAAGCCAAAGAACACATCCTAGCTTCATTCCACAAAAGAGAGCATTTCCCTGAACAAGCCATCTTGCTTTAAGTTCTCCCTGATCTCTCCGCTCACACATTACAGATCCCTCATGAAGGGAGCACCACGTTTGTCAGCTCCATAGAGGATGACATCAACTTGCTCAAAATATGAAACATTATTCTGGATCAACCCAACCCTCAGGGCTTTATAAGAGCTTCTTCCTATAATTACCAAGGATGGTGGAAAGTCTCCCACAAGTAACCTCAGTCCCAATTTTCTTTTTGTTTGGTGCATAAAAGGACTTCACTATGACCCCTACCTGACCTGCAAATACCGTAGCCTCCTGCCTCACATTCATACTTCTTACCTACAAGGTCTCTTCATTGGAATTAACCTATTTTTTCAAAACTTTTTATTACACAAGTTTACACCAAAAGTATATATACAATTTCCAATACAGTAATTCTTTATCTTATCCTTTTACCTACACCATTCCATATAACATTGATACATTCCCACATTGTTACTCTATTATACATAATACAACTTCAACTTCCTTCATTTTTAACAAAAATGTTTTATTTCTTGCTTATATTAATTCCGTTTATTTTTTATTGTTTAACTTCTTTGTAATCCAAGGTCATTGGGGAGTTACACAATGATGTGGAAATTTCGCTATATGCTGAGCGTAACCCATGTCTCCTATGCTAATAAAGAACCCTTTTAGCATTTTGGTATAATACATATGTGTCTACCCATATCTTACCAAGTAACACAGCCATGACCACCATCCTCACATGCTGAGCTCCACCAACAGCCTTCTCGATAACGGGAGCAATCTTTGTTTATATAACAATAGAACTTGGTTGCATCACAATTGGCCAATCAAGCACAGGCATTCCTTCAAACAGGAGGAGTTATACAAATCTCAACCAATGAACAATGATTAGGTGAGTTTATGGGCATGTCTGGACAGGGGCAGTGTGTATGATTTCACATCCCCTGTCTCTGAAAGCCATCATCTTCAGCTAGACAAAGAAAGCCACATGGCTGGCCCTGAAATCATGAACACTGTCCCCGGCCACAATGCACACAAAGACTCCAGTGTTTACCATTCTTTAAAGTGGGCTGTAGGAGAACTAACACTGGGAGATACTGTGACAATACGTATTAAATACATCTTAATAAAATTTCCACAGGAGTCCCTCTTCTTTGTCATATGCTCTGATATGTCCCTCAATGAATTTTGATCTTCTTACACCTGGAAATTAATTAGTCTTTACAGTCCATATTACATAAAAAGGAAAACACGGCTCAACTTGTAGACTCTATTCTTCAGGAGGGATGACTTAGAGGAGGACATGAAGGCCAGTCAGTCTAGGATCCTCTGTGACTTGTACGTGGGTTGGGCTTTGGGGCGTATCAACTCAGCGACGAAGATCTGGTCATCTGCTCGTGCTCTGTTCACTTGTCCAATCAGGCAATAGTAGCACCTCATAACAGCATATACAATGAATATAAACAAAAATAACATGAGTGTATATACCTCTATTTCCCTCAACCATGATCCACTGAGAAATAAAAAAATCCCAGACCCTTAAAAGGATTGAAACCTTCACTAGTTATAGCCCTGGCTTTGCCTTGTAGGGATCCTTCTTTATCCACATTGGCTTGAACTTTGTCACTAGTATTCCCAATCCAGGTACAAAAATCTTACCTATAAATTCACAGAAACCCCCCTTGAATGCCAAAAGATAATCATGGGCAAACTTTTAATAGAAGGGTCTTGATCTGCCATTGTTCCTGTGGTATCTTCCTTGTGACTTCAACAGTTTAATTGAACATCCCATCCACAATGTATGAGACATTGTTCAATAATTTCAGAAGCTCAAGCTCCCACCCTGTACATGAAGGAAACCATGCCCAGAACTGGTTGAGGTTTGTGAACAATTCTCGTTTAAATGTTCCTGCCATTCTTACCGTCTCTCATGCCATCAGATCCTCATGATCAGCCTCGACATAAGATGCTGGGACGAGTTTCACCAGGACACATGAACCTCTTGCATTAGGGGGAATTACCTTATAAGCTGTCAACCCGCATAAGTACCAAACTAAAGTTGAAGCACACTTGTGGGCTATCTAGTTGTGCCAATACCCAAACTGGCAAGAACCAGAGCCATTGTTAAAACTATAACAAATTTTACCCTCTAGAAATGTATCGTTACATTCTATTGACAAGTTCTATTGACAAGTGTCTGTTTGGAGTTTTTACTAGTTTGTCAAAACTCCTCATTCCAATATGAGGTCCAGGAGGGACTCGTACCCCATGGTGAACCTTTTGCAGTTCACGTTACAGTAACTGCACCTACCCCATCAGTTGAGAATGTCAGAGACATCTGATGAGGAAAGTACAACCCTCTTTTTGGTTGACCTCCAAACAAACCTCATATGGCGATATGTGGCAACTCAATGACTGTGGTCACTGCGTAACCTGTGTGTGGCTTACCATCTGGGGTGTAATACCTGGAACCATTGACAAAAAGGTTCTTAGCATCTGGGATGGGAGCCTCCTTCACCAGACTGCTGTTAGCTGATTCAAATTCCAATACAGTCATGGAACATGTCATCCTATTAGGTCACAAACTTGGTTAAAATTAGAGAGTTTTAGTATTATTAGTTTGAAAACTGTCATTCTCACCTTTATCTCCCCATTTTCTTTCTCATTACAAACTGGAGGAAGAAACGCAGAGTTTAGAATGGTGCAGAAAAAAACAAAACAATGAAACAATGAAACATCCTATTATACTTTTTCCTTCTTTTAGGCGTTTATTGATGCATGTGTACAGCTATCTACATACACCTGCTTTCTATGTACATACACTTTCAGAAACTCCCTGGGCCTGAAAAAGATGCTTATAAACATCTTTAACCTGCAAAGAATGGCAAACAATACAACATTCCTGTACATTGGTAAATTGTCACTGACATTCCTTAACCGACAACAGCATAACCCTCGGTAATGCTTACATTATATTGCTACATAAAAATAAAAATAAAACATGAGAAAAACATTTAGATACAAATGTGAAGAAGATATTTCATAGTTTCCAAAACAACCAGCTGGAATGCTGCCTTCACTCTTATAGCAATAGAAAAAAAAAATACAATGGGAAAAACACGAGAGCACCTCCAAACCTTGCATGGGCTAGCCACACAAAGTTCAAAAACAGGCAGGAGAATTTTAACCACACAAATATGTACTACACATCCATCAACCCACTCATCATTACAGATTTCTGAAGCCACAGCTGAGCTACATCTAAAGTCTTTGCTGCCTAGAGCTGGGTTTAAACTCCATTATTAATTTCTCCCACCTCCAGGCGTCACATTTCCCCTACAGAGGGATACCCAAGTAGTATTCTTGGACCACCTTTGCCATTCCTTAAGGGGTTTAATGGCCCCAACTAGACTTCATGTACTGTGCAGCCGTATGACTGTAGGAAGCCTCACATTCCTTCCCTTGCATGGACAGCCCATTGCTCATGGCAATTCAAATTGACTTATTGCCTTACCCCTGTGTCCAGGGAAACCCTTGCCCCTTTAGGAGAGTACCGCCCGGTGACTTCTTCTACTATGGTGGATTGATGGAATACAACCACTATAGTTAAAACAGGAGCAGCTGGTAAGGAATTTTCAGATTTGATATGAGAAAATTTCACGTTTAGATCCCTCAATCAAAGTCTCCCCAATAGTAACTGCATACAATTTCAAATTAACATTTCTAAAACTTGCACTCAGTTACCATGGTTTTCATGTCACTACAAGCTGTACATTCCCTGTGTTATATCTGGTCCAGTCCCCCAACTAGAAACCCTAACCGAGGCGTTATTTAACTCTATGGCTTGTTGTCCCAACACTTTTGGCGCAGAACTACAGAGTACCACTCTTTTACACTACAATACCCATAACAACAACCAACTATATACTATGCCAAACAATTAGTCAACAGATCACCGCCTGAATTATGTCTCTACCTCTTACAGTGTATGCATACACAAGCATATCGGCTGTACGACCACACACTGACTAAACTGCACAGCACACTTGCGCCTGCTTTCTCTACAGAACAATGTGACTTCTCTCTGTACGTAGATGTTACAACAATAAAGTGGATGCCTCCCATTTACTCTCTACCCAAAACTGTATTATAGTATAAAACTTTGCTAAACAACTGGAATTAAATATGAAAAACCAAAGTGATTTTCATTATCCTTCCAAACACAAGTCCCTTATTCACTTTCTTGTTTTGAAAGACCCAAAGCCCCTCCCATCAACTCCCTGTTAATACATCACATCCTGCAAATAATTTCCTTTTGCATTTATCACATCCTTCAAAGAACTTCCTGTTCTCTGCTGATTGCTAAAAACCTATCTAACTGGTTTATTTCCATATCAATGTACAGGAAGGGGAAGGGGGAGCCTGGTTTCCCTGAACTTCATATTATGTCTATTACACAAAAAATAACTACGGCTACCCCCTCTGGACTTTATAATATCATATAGGAAACGGTGGGATATTGCAAATGGGAAGAAAATCCTCCTAGACTCCCATATCCCCTGGGCAGTCAGACCACTGAAACTCCTGCAAAAAAGATGGCTCACCCTCATTAAATGCTGAAACCTGTTATGTAACGGGTGACCCGGCCCCCTCTGACATCACGGGGAAAGCCATAGGGAAGTCCCTGTCAAGTCCCCGTGTGTCAGAGGGGGCATGGTCACTGGGTGGCCCTGCCCTCCATTATATAAGAAGTGTCAAAAGAAGAGAAGCGTCACACAGCGGGAGCCTGCCATGGATACGGAGCGGCCCAAGAACAAAGCGGGGAAGAAGACGCCACGTAGGAAGATGCCAGACGAAACCACCGGAGCAAGAAGCAGAGGATCGGAGGAAGAAGCAGAGGAAGAAGAAGATGGAGGAAGAAACCGAATGAAGAAGGAAGGAAGAAGACCCGAAGAATATGGAAAGAAGAAGACTTTAATTAAAGGAATTGTCAAAAACTGTCTTTTGTAATTTTTAACATTTTTGACACTTTTTTTGTGAAATGGTAGGGGTACTTTTGTACTCCATTACCATTTCACACGGGGGGGGGCAGGATCTGGGGGTCCCCTTGTTAAAGAGGGCTTCCAGATTCTGATAAGCCCCCCGCCCGCAGACCCCCCACAACCCTTGCTCGGGCTACCCTAAAGCACCCTCCCAATGTTGAGGGCATGTGGCCTGGTACAGTTCAGGAGGGGGCACTCTCTCTCGTCCCCCCTCTTTTCCTATGGCCTGCCAGGTTGCATGCTCGGATAAGGGTCTGGTATGGATTTTTAGGGGGAGCCCCACACCATTTTTTTACATTTTGGCACGGGGTTCCCCTTAATATCCATACCAAACCTGAAGGGCCTGGTATGGAATTTCGGGGGACCTCCACGCATTTTTTTCCACGCAGGGGCCAGGCCTCGTGATATAGTGGTACGTTTCCACTTCTATGAAAGCAAGGAGGCCCTGACCAAGGTCACACGCAACAGACCCTGCATTGAGTATAAGGGGGACAAAATTCAACTGTTCAGTGACATTTCTCCCATCACGTTGGCCAAGCGTCGCTCTCTGAGACCCATCACATCCCACCTTCAGGAGCACAAGGTCCCTTATTATTGGGGCTTTCCCTTCCGCTTGAGTGTTACCATGGAGGGGGCCCAGCACACTCTGCGGGACCCCCAGGAAGGGGAGGCTTTCCTCAAGAAACTGGGCCTTCCCCCGCTCCCTGCAGAGTTTGACTAAGCACCTCCGACTACCCCAAAACACAGCTCTCTTCCATACAGGATCTGGACCCCTGTGAGAGGAAGAGGATCAAGAGCTTACTCCACACCCCAATGCTCTCAACGTTCCAGACCCCCCCGAGGATCTGACGGGGTCCCCTCAGATTTTACTCTTCTTTTCTGTTACCTCATGCAGGGGATCGTGACTTCTTTGGTGCCCCCCCCCCCTCCCCGTGGAGTGAGGAATGCCTCTACAGTTGGTATTCAGCCCTGCGCGGTTCCACCGCAAGTTCTAAGTTCCCAGTTTGGCTGTTTTTTTTCTAAGGTTCTGCTATATACTGAGTTTATGGTTGCTTCCCTTGGCTACTATCTTTGATACAGAGGTCTTGAGGGGCCCCTACAACACCAACGACCTCTCTGGATCGTTGGGGCAGGACGTCCTGGACCCCCTCCCATGTTGGGGACTGCCATGATCCTCACCAAGTCCTTGGGCTGTGGCCAAGGACCCCTGAGGGGTTTGACTCTCTCAGGTTTTTTCTTGCTGTCCGTTTTTGTTTTTTTTAGGCCGTGCCGGCCTTATGGTTGCTCTGCATCAATATATTCAATGGCCCCCTTTTTGGGCCATCACGTGTATTCCTTTTTTTGGGGGACTGATATGTGTCCCTTTTTTCATATCATTGTTTTTTTGTTTTTTTGTTTTTTATTTTTTATTTTTAATCTTGATTTTATTGGGGTTTTTTCTCTAATGCATCTACCGGTAACTGTTATGTACATTTTATATCTACAGCTGTCCTTAGGTGTTTCTCTCCATTTTGCAACTAACTTTATTGTTAGCATTATCTGTTTTAATTACAATGTGCTGTTAGACAGGTTAGGGCCCCTCACCGGCCCCCTCTTGAGCTGTGTTGTGTCTGGGATTCCGTCCTTTGACCTGCATGTTCACTGGCCTGACTGCCCCAACGCGACATGTGTTTGAAACTGGTCTCCTATAATGTAAAGGGCCTGAACTTCATCAGGAAGAGATGGCTGGCCTTGAGGGAGTTTAGGACCTCCGGCGCGGATGTGATTTTAGTCCAAGAGATGCACTTTCGGGCCGGGGGCTCCTTTAGATTTGCATCTAAACATTTTCCGGTGTCTTATGTAGCATTGGATCCCTCGGGTAAAGCTGGAGTAGCAATCTTAATAAGAAACTCATGTCCTCTCCAGGTTAGGTCATCTCTCGTGGATCCTCATGGTCATTATATTATATTGCAGGGATCATATCTCTCTAACCCCATGACGATCATGAACCTCTATGCCCCTAATTCAGGTCAGGTGAAGTTTCTCACGGATGCCTTGTAGCACCTGCATAAGCTTTCTTCCCCATTTACAGTTCTTGGGGGGGACTTTAATGCTGTGCTCTCTTCTGCCTGGGACAGGCAATCTCTATTCAATGTCACCCCACCCCCGGCCTCGCACACCCTGGCTACCTCCTTTAGGAAACTTATTCGTACACATCACTTGTTTGACGCATGGCGGCTCAAACATCCCTCAGGTAGGCAATATTCATTTTACTCCTCCCCCACAAGATGTTCTCTTGACTGGATTATTTCGTTATTACTGCCCCCTTGATATCTCACACAGTGTCGTCTGACCTGGGTGCGATAACCTGGTCGGACCATGCCCCCTTGACTCTAGATTTATGCCTCTCTGCTGCTTTCCCCAGGAAATGTCACTGGAGACTCAACGAGTCCCTGCTCAAGCATCCTGAAACCAGTACTAAACTCGAGGCGGCCCTGACTGAATATTTCCTCCTGAACAAAGGCTCCGTGCCCAGCCCATCCACCCTCTGGGAGGCCCACAAGGTCTTTTTCCAGGGGCAATGTATTGCCCTCGGTTCACGAAGGAAAAAAGAAGCAGCTCTCTTGAAATCTTCTTTGCTGCTAGAGCTTCATAGAGCAGAAAGAACTCTGCTGCTCTCCCCCACGGTGGATCGACTGCACACGGTCACTGGCCTGAGGAACCGTATAAAATCCCTAGACATGTCTCACATAGACAAATCAATCCTGTGGGCTAAACAAAAGTTCTATGAGTACTCAAATAAACCCCACAGTATGCTGGTTTCTAGACTTAACCCAAGGCCCTATCATGCCTTCCCAGACCACATCAAACTCCCTGATGGGTCCCCCACTCTCTGCCCCCAGACAATGACCCAGGCGTTTGGCGAATTCAATAACAAGCTCTATAATTGCCTAACCCCCACACACCGTCCTACATTTGATGTGGCTGCTTTTGAGGAGTTCATGTCAGGCCTGAAGCTCCCCCAGCTGTCAGATTCGGATTTGCAAACACTAAATGCATAGCTTACACGGTTAAGTCTCTCCCCTCCCACAAAGCACCGGGTCCAGATGGCCTCCCATACTCCTACTACAAGCACTTCCTCCCCATCCTGTCACCTCACCTAGTGACCCTGTATAACTCGCTACTTCTAGGTAAGTCCCCTCACCAACACTTTCTCCACTCCTACATCACGGTCATACCAAAACAGGACAAAGACCCGACCCCACCAGACAACTACAGGCCTATAGCCCTTTTAAATTCAGACTACAAATTATTTACAAAAATCCTCGCCAACTGTTTATCCCAATTCCTGACGAAGCTCATAGACAGAGACCAGGTGGGCTTCGTTCCTACCAGACATGCGGGAGATAACACCCGGCGAACTATAGACTTAATTGACAGGTTGAACAGGGTCCGACGCCCCGCCCTGATTCTCAGTCTGGATGCCCAAAAGGCGTTTGACAGGTTAAGCTGGCCCTACATGTTCGCAACCCTCACTAGATTTGGCTTACGTGGACCCTTTCTCTCCACACTGCAATCCTTATATTCCAATCCCTCTTCTCAGGTCCGACTAGTGTCCTTCACTTCCCATTCATTCCCTATGACAAACGGGACTAGACAGGGTTGCCCTCTTTCCCTGCTCCTCTTTATTCTATGCCTAGAACCCCTGGCAGAGGCTATCAGATCCCACCCTGATATCAAGGGGGTTTTCATGCGGCAAAGGGAGTATAAATTATCCCTATTTGCTGATGACGTCCTCCTTACTCTGACCAGTCCTCACATTTCCCTCCCTTCCCTGCACTCAGACTGTGGCATTCCTGCTCTTCCAAATTCCCATTGTCATCGCCCTGTCCCCCCCTCTCTAATGTGCTCTTTAACCCCTTAGTTCCTGACAGTCTTTGCGCATGTTTGTATGTTTCCCTGGGCTAAAGAGGGACTATTCCAACTTCGCCACTTCGTTCACCCTGTCACGCGTAAACTTAAACCCTTTTCGGCCCTTCAATCTGACAGCCAACTCCCGAACACCTGAGGTATTCGTACCTCCAGATAACACACTACTTTTCAACTCTTTCCCCCTCTCTCTCCCTTACCACACCGACGCCTTTTGAGCTGCTCTTCTCCCAAGGCCCCTACCAAGCAAAGCTTATCTCTAGTATTTATCATATACTTCAGTTCAGTTCAGGTCCTCTCTCACTGCCCTATTTCACTCCTACATGGACAAATGGACACAGCTCACACATCAACAAATCACTCTCCCACAATGGTCCAGAATTTGGTCCTCCACCTCTAAGATTTCAAGATGCGTGGCACAGAGAGAGACAGCATATAAAGTCCTACTGTTCTTATACAGGACCCCCGAGGTTATTCATCAATATGACACCTCTCTTTCTCCCATGTGCTGGAGGTGTGGGAAAACCAATGGAACACATTATCATATCTTCTGGCAATGTGCTCTGATCATTCCTTTCTGGTCCATGGTATCTCACATGCTCCAGCAGATTTTCGACACCTCCATCCCATTGGATCCTGTCCACCTTCTCCTAGACCTTCTCTTCCCGGAGTTTAGAAAGGCAGCTAACAAATTAGCCTCCTATGTTCTGCTTGCTGATGAAAGAGCTATACCCTCTAACTGGTTATCTGCTCAGCCCCCAACCCAGGCTCAGCTTATAAAAACCATCAAGCACATACCCAGAATGGAACATTTGACGGCTATGGTGGAGGATAGGATTGACCGGTTTGGCGTGATTTGGGCCCCCTGGGACTCCTTGACCTTTGGGCTCCCTCTTGTGCCCTTAGTGCCCCTAGCCACCCGGTCTTTAGCTATCCCTTAGCGTTCTCTAGTGTTCATGCTCCCCAATGTTTCGTATCATCGTCTGTACTTTAAGTCTTTTTCTAATGGCCCAACGGCCACTCGAAGCCTACCTTCTCTCTTGAGGAAATCTATAGTGGTATGAAGCCCTCTTTTGTCAGATAGTCATCATGTTATTGAAGCACCAGTCCAAAACCCCAATCTCTGCATCACGGATTATTGGATGGCCCTCTGTTTTTCTTTTTCTTTTAATATTATTTTATGTACTTTTTTTTTATCTTTTTTTTTTGTTTTTGTTTTTGTGTTTTGTTTTATTTAATTTTTCTTTGACTGCCACTTTATACTTGTAGTCACCATGTTGCTCTACCCATCTCTTCAATATGGTATGTTTCAGACATTCATTGGCTATTGTCAGTTATGTATGTCTCTGTACACTGTAAAATTTTTCTCAATAAAAATTACAATTTAAAAAAAAAAAAACATACAATTAAAATCCTGCCATTATACTAAAAAGATTAAAAATTTGTTATTTTGCAAAGCAGAACCTACCTAACACATCAGAAAGAGAAAACAAACCCTTTGCCTCAGGACAACAAAAGATTTCAAAAGATTTGAAGTCCTGGGATGGGATCCGCCCGCCCCCCTCCTGATCAATACCCACAAAGACCCCCATTTTTACCGTTGGTGCAAATTCTTATTCCGCATTGTTCAGCGAACAACGCATACACGGATTATACTACCATTCCAGAGGATGGGAGATTATCTACAGGAACACGCCATAGCCTGTCTACGTGCTGATCAAACACACAAGAGACACGAGTGCACATCCCCCCATAACCAATAATGTATTTGCAGAGTGAACATATCCCCCCAGACGATCGTCTGTGCAATGCACAGGGGCCCTTTGCTGGTGGACATATCCACACTCTGCAAATACTTCTCTATATGTTACAGGAAGCTTTTCACTGCCAAAACAGGTCTCAACTGGAATTAGTCTGCCCCAGTCGGCTCTTTAGAGCGAGCTGCAGGAGAACTAACCCTGGGAGACACTGTGACAATACAAATTAAATACATCTTAATAAAATTTCCACAACAACAATACATCACCTGTTCTATAATACTTAGTAGGTATTCCTTTATGTTCATACATTATTTTTTCATATGGTATTATCTGGTTTACTGCTCTAATCCATTGGTTTGTAGTTGGGACCATGGGTTGCATCCATTTTAATGATATTTGTCCAAGTGTCATAAATAATATTTCTTGTAACATAATCCTATTATATTCCAACCAATCCTCTACCTCTAATAATCCTAATACACACACTTCCAAGATATATGATACATCTCTATTCAAAATACTAATGTGTGTGTCCACCACTTGTTGACAATATTCAGCTATTCCAGGACATGATTGACCACATCAAATGCACAAAATCTGTCTCTGGGTAATGGCATGGTCTGCATGCAGACAAATTAATGCTTCCAATTCTATACCTTTTCTATGGAGTTAAGTATGTTTTGTGGATAATGTACAGTTGAATTAACTTATCATTAATGGCAGGAGACTCCCACATGCACAGAAAAAATCCTGCCCCATTTCTCCTCCGTCATACCTCCTGCCATCTATCTCTTATTTTAAGTGGCATACCACTTAATTTGGCCCTCAGCAACAGAGAGTATAAAACAGATATTAATCATTTTGGTTCTTGTGCCTATTAAGGGATATTTGGATACTTTAGGGTCTTGAGATCCAAACTGTGCCTGAATCATATGTCTTAACTGTAAATACTTATAGAAAATCTTATAGGTAATGTCATATTGTTGGCTCAAAGATTCAAATGTTTGCAAATTTTTATAATCATATATATGTTTAATATAACTATTCCCTTCTTCCTCCAAAATTCACTATCCAATGACATATTTAAGTGCTCTAGGGAGGGATTATTCCACATATGAGTCTCTAGAGGGGTATCTCTAAAACCTGTTACCTTTTTAACCTCTCTTCATACCGCTCTGACCAGTATTATTATAGGTATTTTTTAGTCTAGGTATACAGTTAGTTTTAGCTTCCAACCCAATCATCAAATCCTCCAAAGTCTTTCGACCCCGTTTCTTTGCTCTTGTGTCTGTCTTTAAATGTTTAAATTGTCCCACTAAGTAGTGTAGATAAATATCTGGAAGTGCTAAACCAGCTTCTGTCTTTGGCCTTTGTAGTATTGTCATTTTCAGTTCACACCTACCCTTGGCCCATATAAATCTTATAAATTGGGAGTGTAATTTTTGAAATAAAAGTTTGGGGATAATTACTGGGGAGTGTGAGAAAATATATAAACATTTCTGTAAAAGTATAATTTTAATTATTCCGATTCTTCCTGCCACTGATATGGGCACTTTCTTCCATATTGTCAATTTATCTCTAATATAGTCTATCAATTGAAATGGATATTTTGATGATAGGCAACTCCTATCCTCATATTGATTAGTGGTTCCAAATTAATAACTACTGCAGTAGGGAACAGACACAAAAGATACGCTCAGCATCTTTCCAAATAACCGTTCTCCTTTATTATGACGCATTTGAAGGCTTTTATACACATGATTACGTAGGTATCACATTAATATTACAATTGTACGTTTATGGTAACAAGGGGCGTTACATAGGCAGGCTTATTCTAATCAGAACTCGAAAGAATGCAAAACATGTACTGAAAACATTGTTAGTGCCGTGTGCACAGTGAGGGCATTGTGCAATACATATAAAATAGAATACGATTATATACAGAACCTACAAATTTCCATTACAGTTTCCTCTCTTTTGATCAATATTTTGATCACTAACCATACCTGCTATCACCTTTAACCTGGAACCTCCACACGCTTAGGTGGAGGTAGTCCTGGCCAAAGAGGCAAAAACTCCATTGTGGAGAAAATAATAGCTGAGCAGCTTTTTTCATTACAAAACGACATTTCACTGTGAAAAACAAATGATTGATAAGACATATTTACAGAGTACTGGCTGTACACTCCTGTGGCCAGAATGGCCTTCTAGCTTAATTGCTGGTATGCTGACTTATCAGCATATGTAAACACATACAATTCTACATAAAATGGAAGAGGTACAAAAGACAAATATGACTTCAACATGGCTAAACTACTTTTCAAATATATGTATCCCTTACAATTAAAGTAATTGAATCAAAAAGTACCCTAGACTGTGATCGCAAGAGGGAAACAAATCAAACACAGAGATTTCTTTAATTTAGTCATTTTTGCAGTGTCTGGTGTGGATCCAGGTGACTTTTCCTTCAAGTTTTGCAGAACTGTACATGAAATAGATGCTGTATTGAGTCTCCAAACATTTCCTTATATATAAATGTCTCTTAACAATCCACAAGTCAACTGGCTTAAGTTTTAGATCCTTCCAAACTTTTAGGATCTGGAATTGGGGAGAAAACACATAAATGAGTTTTCCAAAAACCTTAAAAGATCAGCAACATTCTCTGTGAGATCCGAAAGGAGGACTTCAGCTGCTGAGACAAAATATAAGCAAGTGAGTAACACACTCCCAAAGCAAATCCCATAGGGAGAGAGTCCAACATCCCCCTACGGGCTTGATAAAATATAATAAAACATTCAGGCAAAAGTTTTCTAGTTTCTTACTCTACTTTGTCCGCTACATGGTAGACAGTAGGGGGTGTAAAAAATAAAACCTCAAAACTTCTAATAAGGACTCTCCTATAAAAATGATTTCCTCTGTTACTCTCTGTAGATTCTGCACTCTGTACTTATAAACTACTTCTGATAACACTGTGGCCTTTGCAGTAGCATTTGCCACTGGACATCCATAAAACATGTCCATACAAACAAAATACATACTCGTAAGATCCTGACTTGGGCATCTGGATATATCTTTTTGCTATCTCTGGAAGGGATGTTCAGCTTTTGGTAACACCTTTGGTAACAGGTAAAACAAGAAGTGGTATGTTATAAAAACAACTGTGTTGAACCCTGGCTCTATCCCATGCTCATTTACTAAGGCAGCCATAACTACTTGTAACTGATGACACGGTCCATGTGTCAAGCTGAAGGGAAAAGAGTGCCTGGCAGACATAAATGATCACCTTTTCCAAAGTCTTGTTTCGTAAGAAGTTGCCCTCTGTGGACCACTTGTGCTTCTCGTTCTGGGGTCCTTAAAGTTCAATTATTAATCCCAGCTATACTGGGCCAGAACTAGGGTGGAATCTGTGAGTTGCACAGACCCAGCAAGTGTCCGGGGCTGTAAATGCAGCATCCTTAGAGTCGCCTGGTCTGCTTCCATGTGTGAGTTTTACTGTTAGTATGGCTACCTCAGCAAGAACCTGGAAGGCTGAAAACAGCGGATCAAATTAACTTGGCATGCTTGATTGCTTTACCTGCCGAAGTAAAAACAAACTTCTGGCCCTTCAAATGGAACCAAAAGCTCTCTATCTTGACTATCTATATAAATATATACTCTTTTTATAGCTCACAGGCTTTTCTAAAACATGAAGCTCTGCTTCTTGAGCTGGGGAAAAAGGATCCAATGACTCTGAATACAGGGAATACTTCTGGGTGATAAACTTCATCCTCGGTATAAAACCAGGAATAACACTACAAAAAAGTAAATACTCGGGTCTTCAGGGAGAGTGTCCTGCACTGGGCTCACAGCAGCTGATTCCTATGTCATCAATTTAACACATGTGCTTTTTCTTTGTCTCTAGCCTCCTCCAATAGAGGTAATAAGGTAATAAGGTGGCTGGATTCAAATGTACAAATTTTTCATTGTTAGATTTGTACATAAACACACAAAACAAATTCATATTTTGAACCTTTCATTAGACAAACACTTAGCTATATATTTGCTGTGCAGAATGTCGGACTATTAAAAATTAAATATTCAACCAAAATAATATCTGTAACTTTGTCTAATAGCAACTTTGCATAAAGCTACAGCTCTGATACATCGGAGTGAACTGGGTCCAGCTTGCATAAATATAACAATGGCTTGTTTTATATCATGCTGTTTGTGTAAGAACTCCATTTTAATGTTTCAAAAAGACAACTTTTTCCTGGCAATATTATAATAAACGATAAGAATACCCTGCAGTCATGCAGAGATGTCCATAAATCCTAAATATTCTTCTACTTATACCCACTGCACTTACAAGGAGAAGGGGCACACCATTTCACAATCCACACATTCTGCTTTGGATTTCAAAAATAAAAATATATAAAAACAAAAGGACCAACAATATGTATGACGGACCAGAAAGCACTCGGCCATCAAAAACTATAAACCAACTGGCTGCAGGCAGCATCTATCCTAACAGGATGTATGGACTTGATGTGATGGGTCTGTTATATTTAAATGTTATTATTACTCTCACATCATGGACCGCACATTAAGTTATCATCAGACTTTAAGATTTCATTTCTGTAGAAAAACTTCCTTATGTATCCCATCCATCTTGGCTTTGTTAAACATTATTGCAGCTGTATTCAAATTAACAACCTCATCTTAATCTTTTTTTTTTCTTTCCACTCAATAAATGTAAAATTACAAAATTTTTATCTTAATCTAAACTAATTCCATTTTTACCAATTTCCCCATTAACCTGGATTTCATTTCCAACCAAAGGTTGTCTAAACCAGTTTCAATATATCTATATTTATTAATAAAATTGTTAAACTCATATTAGAAATTAATACTCATATGATAATTTCAATATCACACACTAAAATATATGCACAGATAAATGTCCTTAAAGGGGGACATATTACTTCATTTTAAATTTCTCTCTCTTTTTTTTTTTTAATGCACTGTTTCCACTATCACAGGATATTAAATTTGTGTAAGACACGGTTAATTTGTAACCTTCAATTTACCATGTTTGGAAAACAGATTAAAAAATAATTGTGATCACATTGTTTATCATTAGATTCGTTAACCCGGCACATTTTGTTATAAATGTTTTGTCTAAAAAACTGAAATTGGCATGGTGTCCTCCAGCTTATCACTAAACTCTCATCTCAGCTACATTCTTTCAGGAGAGCACAAAGGAGGGGGCCACATCTGCGTACATGACACAAGCGATAGAACTAAAAGTTCCAGCATTCACAAACATACACAAGTATCGCTCTAAAATCTCTTACATTATTCCCATTTGTACACAACACATGCATTTCATTCTCTCTTTATTTTAACACTTTTTAAATACTTCCTTGCTTAAATTTCTGCTTTCTTTATTTTGTTCTGATATCCTTTGCATCCAATGTATTGTAATTCCATACTTCACATACTGTACCTTCTATGATCAGACGGGCAGCTATAGTGCTCATCCCATCTTCCCTCTCTGACAACATATAAAGCATTCTGTTTTAACTCTCATTACTGTTTCTTGACTTTACTAGTTGTAGTGTCTGACCCCAAATTCATCCCACAACTTAACATCAAAAGTCTCTTTCTCTCTAGTGTTAATGTCACTCTTGATCCATCCTGCTCACATAAATAGCTGTTTCTCTAGCTGTATAATCTGCATGATTCTTTGTCCCTGCGGACTTTGGTGGTAACCCAGTTACCCATTGTGGATCCCTGTCCACTTTAACCATTAATCTAGGGGCTCAGTATAGGCGTAACCACATCTTCGGTTCATATATAGCGATCCTCTTGCGCTGGGCTTTTTTGAGGGTCTCTTACCCGTCATTCCCTTACTTAATTTAATGCCCATAATGACTGGCCAGTCTTCTCTGCATGTGCCTATACCCTCTTGCCTCTAAACTACTTTATCTAGCAGATGTACTACATTATACTCTGTGAACAGCACTATTCTTCTCTTTCTCTATAACACTCTGATGGACAGTAGACAGTGACAACATAACCTATAACCACTAATCAATACAGTTCGATTAAGGGGAGTAAAATAGGTACCCTTTGTCCCGAAAATGCCTTACTGATCAAGGAAGTCTGATAACTCAAATGTAAGCAAAAGGCTTACCTCAGCCGGCTGATTATCAGAAATTCCCGGATCGTCTCAAGCTCCTCGTTTCGGATACTCAGGGTCACCTGATAACCCCTCCTGGCTCTGGCTTCGCCACCTGAAATGGATATTTTGATGATAGGCAACTCCTATCCTCATATTGATTAGTGGTTCCAAATTAATAACTACTGCAGTAGGGAACAGACACAAAAGATACGCTCAGCATCTTTCCAAATAACCGTTCTCCTTTATTATGATGCATTTGAAGGCTTTTATACACATGATTACGTAGGTATCACATTAATATTACAATTGTACGTTTATGGTAACAAGGGGCGTTACATAGGCAGGCTTATTCTAATCAGAACTCGAAAGAATGCAAAACATGTACTGAAAACATTGTTAGTGCCGTATGCACAGTGAGGGCATTGTGCAATACATATAAAATAGAATACAATTATATACAGAACCTACAAATTTCCATTACACAATGGATTAAAATTAGCTGTTAAAAATTCCTTGGATTGAAGAGTAATATGTATTCCTAGATATTTAAATGAATCTACTACTTTAAGGTTACTTTCAAACTGAGGCGCTTTACAGGCACCACAGCGCTAAAAATAGAGCCTGTAAAGCACCTCTCCTGTATCTCCAGTGTGAAAGCCCGATGCACTTGCAGGAAGGTCAAAAAAGACCTGCAAGCTGCATCTTTGCAGTGCTATAGGAGCTGTGTATTCACCGCTTCTAAAGTGCCCCTTCCCATTGAAAGCAATGGGGCAGCGCTGTAAACCTGCCAGCAGGGTTTACCGATGTATTCAGCGGTGTACTCACTCCAGGCTTGTTACTTGGGGATCCTTATTCCCTCCACTTCTGCAGCACATACTTTGTGGGACCCACGCCAGGATCCACGCCAGTCAGGTCAGGTGGGGGGGGGGGGTGGGGGGGGTTAGGTCATCTTCAGGATATTTCCGGATCCTTCATGAGATGCACAGAGCTCTGGCTAGTCATATCTGTCTATCCATGACAGCAGAAGCCATCCTGGAATGAACCTTAAACTCTTGACAATCAACACACATGGCATAAACCATCCTGCTAAAAGACTTATTTTATGGAAAAAGGTGATATCTTCTAAAGCCTGTATCATAATCGTACAAGAGACTCACTTTCAAGCCTCTGCACTTCCTAAGTGCCAACACAAAGGCCTCTCTCACAT
This sequence comes from Lithobates pipiens, assembly GCF_037356315.1. Lineage (NCBI taxonomy): Eukaryota > Metazoa > Chordata > Amphibia > Anura > Ranidae > Lithobates > Lithobates pipiens. The sequence continues at coordinate 401,028,913 of NW_027507903.1, read as the reverse complement.
TCTCGCTACCTACTCTTCAAAGAAATGAGGCATATTTATTGCCTTTAAATAATTAGTGACATTTAGTGTACATTCCTCCTTTATTGATGATGGGGGTAGTTATATAATTGTGGTATGTGATATCAATAATGCCTGTTACACTATTGTTTGGGTATATGTCCCTAACACTCATCCATGCCATTATATTTGTAGGTCATTTGCTAAAATACTAAAAAATCTAAGATGGTAACCTTATGGTGTGTGGAGACTAGGGATGAGCTTCGCGTTTGGGTCGAACCCATGTTCAACTTGAACATCGGCTGTTCGACCGTTCGCCAAAAAACGTTATGAGCCATTCGTGCCAAATTTGAGTGGCATGTCACGGCCCATAATTCACTGCGGCATCACAGTGCATTGCTGGCTGATGTTTGGCCAAGCATGCACTATGACACGCATGCTTGGCCAATCACAGCACCTTCTGTCTAGCGAGCTGTAATTGGCCAAAGCCAGGGTTGCTTTGGCCAATTATGGCTCAGGGGGTTTAGTACATGCCCCACACTATATAAGGCTGCCTGGAAGTCAGCCTTGTGTAGTGTGTTATGGCGAGGTGATAGAGAGAGAGATAGACAGTGTAATTTCATTTAAGTTAGATAGAGCAGGCAGGAGGCTAGTCAGTTAGCTGCAGTCAATGTATTGTATATATATATATATATATATATATATATATATATATATATATATATATATAGTGCCTTGCGAAAGTATTCGGCCCCCTTGAACTTTTCTATCTTTTGCCACATTTCAGGCTTCAAACATAAAGATATAAAATTTTAATTTTTTGTGAAGAATCACCAACAAGTGGGACACGATTGTGAAGTGGAACGAAATCTATTGTATTTTTGAAACTTTTTTAACTAATAAAAAATGAAAAGTGGGGCGTGCAAAATTATTTGGCCCCCTTGCGTTAATACTTTGTAGAGCCACCTTTTGCTGCGATTACAGCTGCAAGTCGCTTGGGGTATGTCTCTATCAGTTTTGCACATCGAGAGACTGAAATTCTTGTCCATTCTTCCTTGCAAAACAGCTCGAGCTCAGTGAGGTTGGATGGAGAGCGTTTGTGAACAGCCGTTTTCAGCTCTTTCCACAGATTCCCGATTGGATTCAGGTCTGGACTTTGACTTGGCCATTCTAACACCTGGATACGTTTATTTGTGAACCATTCCTTTGTAGATTTTGCTGTATGTTTGGGATCATTGCCTTGTTGGAAGATAAATCTCCGCCCCAGTTTCAGGTCTTTTGCAGACTCCAACAGGTTTTCATCCAGAATGGTCATGTATTTGGCTGCATCCATCTTCCCCTCAATTTTAACCATCTTGCCTGTCCCTGCTGAAGAAAAGCAGGCCCAAACCATGATGCTACCACCACCATGTTTGACAGTGGGGATGGTGTGTTGAGGGTGATGAGCTGTGTTGCTTTTACGCCAAACATATCGTTTTGCATTGTGGGCAAAAAGTTCGATTTTGGTTTCATCTGACCAGAGCTTCTTCCACATGTTTGGTGTGTCTCCAGGTGGCTTGTGGCAAACTTTAGACGAGACTTTTTATGGATATCTTTGAGAAATGGCTTTCTTCTTGCCACTCTTCCATAAAGGCCAGATTTGTGCAGTGTACATCATCCAGAGTGATCATGGGCCTCTTGGCTGCATCTCTGATCAGTCTTCTCCTTGTCTGAGCTGAAAGTTTAGAGGAACGGCCAGGTCTTGGTAGATTTGCAGTGGTCTGATACTCCTTCCATTTCAAAATGATCGCTTGCACAGTGCTCCTTGGGATGTTTAAAGCTTGGGAAATCTTTTTGTATCCAAATCTGGCTTTAAACTTCTCCACAACAGTATTACGGACCTGCCTGGTGTGTTCCTTGGTCTTTATGATGCTCTCTGCGCTTTCAACAGAACCCTGAGACTATCACAGAGCAGGTGCATTTATACAGAGACTTGATTACACACAGGTGGATTCTATTTATCACCATCAGTCGTTTAGGACAACATTGGATCATTCAGAGATCCTCGCTGAACTTCTGGAGTGAGTTTGCTGCACTGAAAGTAAAGGGGCCGAATAATTTTGCACGCACCACTTTTCAGTTTTTTATTTGCTAAAAAAGTTTAAATTATCCAATAGATTTTGATCCACTTCACAATTGTTTCCCACTTGTTGGTGATTCTTCACAAAAATGTTTTATTTTATATCTTTATGTTTGAAGCCTGAAATGTGGCAAAAGGTTGAAAAGTTCAAGGGGGTCGAATACTTTCGCAAGGCACTATATATATATATATATATATATATATATATATATATATATATATATATATGTGCATCCTAGGTGTTGTATATATATATATATACTGTATATACACTGTATTCAGTTTAGCTAGATTTGTTCCTGTGTACTGTGTCCTTTGCACAGTGTACACCTAAAGCTATCCCAATTGCTGGTGTTCTGCTGATCCTATCCGCAGACAGCTGTAGTAATTACAGTTGGTGTATTGTGTCATCTGCATATTGTGCACCTAAAGCTACCCCAATTGCCTTTGTTCTGCTGATCCTATCCGCAGGCAGCTGTAGTAATTACAGTTGGTTTATTGTGTCATCTGCACAGTGTGCACCTAAAGCTACCCCAATTGCTGGTGTTCTGCTGATCCTATCCGCAGGCAGCTGTAGTAATTACAGTTGGTGTATTGTGTCATATGCATAGTATGCACCTAAAGCTACCCCAATTACTGGTGTTCTGCTGATTCTATCCGCAGGCAGCTGCAGTTATTACAGTTGGTGTATTGTGTTATCTTCACAGTGTGCACCTAAACTACCCCAATTGCTGGTGTTCTTCTGATCCTATACTACAGGCAGCTGCAGTAATTACAGTTGGTGTATTGTGCCATCTGTGTAGTGTGCACCTAAAGTTACCCCAATTGCTGGTGTTCTTCTGATCCTATACTACAGGAAGCTGCAGTAATTACAGTTGGTGTAATGTGTACTCTGCATAGTGTGCACATAAAGCTACCCCAATTGCTGGTGTTCTCATACTAATAACACTACAGGCAGGCAGCTGATTCTGATAGCTGCAGTATAAGCAGTATATACGTCCCAGCCTTGTGCAGCTACATCTCCCTGCAGGCCATTAGTATGTCTGGAAGGCCAACAAGGAGAGGCAGACAGTCACGAGCCAATAAAAGAGAGCAAGATGACGCATTGGCAGCTGCTTTGCCAGTACCCTGTGCCTGGGTGAGAGAGGGTGAGGAGGGCTTGGTCATCCACTCTACCAAGTCTTCAGCATGTTGCAGCTCAACACAGCCAACTGCTGAAAAAAAGGACAAGCATGTCCCATGGCCACGTGCTGATGAGTATGCACCGTTTCTAGAGGCAACAGTGCTGGTCGTGGACACGGTGCATACTCATCAGCACGTGGCCATGGGACATGCTTGTCCTTTTTTTCAGCAGTTGGCCGTGTTGAGCCGCAACATGCTGAAGACTTGGTAGAGTGGATGACCAAGCCCTCCTCATCCTCTCTCACCCAGGCACAGGGTACTGGCAAAGCAGCTGCCAATGCGTCATCTTCCCTCATCTCAATGGCTTCAGTCACTCCTTCCCTAGCCCCACCATGTCCTCCTGAGGAACCCCCCAAACTGTTTGAGCGCAGTGTTGGGAACATGCTCCATGAGGATGCCCAGCATTTTGAAGGCTCTGATGATGATACCCAGCTAGAGAAAGGCAGTAACATGAGTCTAGCGAGAGGGGGTGCCCAAGAAGAACAGCAATCTGGCAGTCATGTTCCCCCAGCTGCAGCATACTGCCAGGTTTGCTCCAGTGATGAGGAGGAAGGGATGATGAGGTCACTGACTCCACGTGGGTGTGGAGGAGGAGGAGGCACAGGAGGAGGAGGAGGCACATCTCCAATGAGACAGGATGCCTTCCAGGGGCCATCTTAAGGGCAGCACACTGACTGCATCACACCACAGAGCTCCGCATGTGCAGGGTGCAGCCTCTGCGTGTTATTCCAAAAGTTCTTTGGTGTGGGCCTTTTTTAAGATGAGTGCAGCAAATCGCTATTTGCATCATATGTCTCAAGCGTATCTCACGTGGCCAAAACATCAGCCGCTTGGGCACCACATGCTTGACCAGACAAATGTTTACCTGCCATGCAGTTCGTTGGCAAGCGTACCTAAAAGACCCAAACCAAAGAACAAAGCGGACCTCTCCTTGCTCCTCATCAGCTGGGGTCTCCAACCCCTACCTTCAGTCCTCTCTGAAACCTGCACTGAGAGGAATGAAGGTGTAGAATTAGGCATGTCGCAGCCAAGTACTTGCGGGCAATCTGCTATTGGTACACTGACGTCCGATTGTACCAGGCAAATTTCCCTGCCCCAACTGCTGCACCACCAAAAGAAGTTCCCTCCCAGCCATCCACATGCCCAGCGGTTGAATGCTAGCTTAGCTAAATTGCTATCAATTCAATTGCTGCCTTGTCAGTTGGTAGACTCTGCCCCCTTCCGTTAGTTTGTGGAATGTGCGGTTCCTCAGTGGCAGGGTCCAAAATGCACCTTTTTCGTATGGAAGGCGATTCCAGCTCTCTACCGGCATGTGGAAGGCAAAATCTTGGCCTCGCTGGACAGGGCGACCAGTGGTACTGACTCATGGTCCAGCAGGCATGGAAGGGACGTTACCTATCTTTCACAGCGCATTGGGTGACTCTTCTGGCAGTTGGGAAGGATGCAGGACAAGGTGCAGTAGTGTTGGAGGTTGTTCCACCACCACACTACTACTGGTGATTCTGAAACACCTCTCTCCTCTGTCCCCTCCTCTTCTTCTTCCTCCATGGCCTCTTCCTGTGCTTTGTCCTCTGAACCAGCAGTGCTCCATAGGCGTTCAAGGGGCTATGCAAGTACGCAGGCAAAATATGCCATGCGGTGCTTGCACTGGTGTGCTTGGGGGACAGGAGCCACACTGGGGCAGAGATTCTGTCAGCTTTTCAGGGGCTTAAGCCAGGAATGGTGGTTTGCGACAATGACACCAACCTCATCCCCACCCTCCGTCAGGAACAACTGACCCATGTGCCCTGTTTGGCTCACGTCCTTAACTTGGGGGTTCAGCTGTTCTTGGCAGGTACCCGGGCTTACAGGATGTCCTGAAGCAGGCCAGGAAAAGTCTGTGTGCATTTCTGCTGGTCATATAATGCCAGTGCTCGGCTGGCTGTCCTCCAAAATGAATTTAACCTGCCCAAGAACCACCTAATCTGTGACATGCCCACCAGGTGGAACTCAACGTTGGCCATGCTGCAGTGGCTGCACATGCAGCAGAGGGCCATCAATGAGTACCTGTGTGACTATAGCACCAGGACAGGGTCAGAGGAGCTTGTTTTTTTTCACCCACGCCAGTGGGCCATGATCAGGAATGCATGCACTGTCCTGTCACCATTTGAGGAGGCCCCGAGGATGGTGAGCAGTGACAGTGCATGCATCAGTGACACTGTCCCTCTTGTCCACCTGTTGGAGCACACGCTGCATGGAATAATGGACAGGGCACTTTAGGCAGAACAGAGGCAGGGAGAGGAGGACTTCATTGCCTCTCATGGCCCCCTTTATCCAGACAGTGTTCCTGCTGCCCCGCCGATCACACAGGAAGAGGAAGAGGAGGAGGAGGAGGAGGAGGAGGAGGAGGACTGTGTCAGCATGGAGGTGGAGCCTGGCACTCAGCATCAGCAGCAGTCTTTTAGGGATCATTTACAAGAAACCTGTGGACTTGTATGTGGCTGGGAGGAGGTGGCTACAGATCATGTCGTCCTTAATGACCCAGAGGACTCCGGACTGAATGCCTCAGCTAACCTATGCTGCATGGCATCTCTGATCCTGCAAAGCCTGCGGAAGGATCCTCGTATTCGTCGGATCAAGCAGAGGGATCATTACTGGCTGGCAACCCTCCTTGATCCACATTACAAGGGTAAAGTTGCGGACCTTATTTTGCCATTGCAGAGGGAGCAGAGGATGAAACATCTTTGGGAGGCCTTGCAGAAAGGTCTGTGCAACGCTTTCCCAGAGACTGGGAGGTTACAAATTCCTGGTTCTGAACAACGTGTTGCTGAGGAGAAGGTGGCCGTCTGACCGATGCGTTCAGACAATTTTTTAGTCCGCAGCCTCAAGGTATGATCGCTTCTAGCAACCATCGCCAACATCTGATTTACATGGTGCAGGAATACCTAGGGGCAAGATCAGACATGGACACCTTTCCCACCGAAAATCCTCGGAGTTACCGGGTCTTGAGGAATGATCACTGGCCAGAGCTTGCACAGTATGCAATTGAGCTACCGGCCTATCCTGTATCCAGCGTTCTTTTGGAATGCACATTCAGTGCTGCTGGAGGCTGTGTAACCGATCACAGGGTGTGCCTGTCCACTCGTTTGATCGACTGACCTTCATAAAAATGAACCAGCTTTGGATCACTACCAGCTACCAAGCCCCTGATGCTGATGTAACCGAATATTTTTTTTTGAAATGTCAGATCCCTTCAAGACTGCCTATGCTGATGCTGAGTGACTATCCTGTTATGCTGAGTGACTATCCTCTTCCTCCTCAATGATCATGCTGATAGCTTGTAAGAATATTTTTGGATCTGGATGCCGCCACCAGTGGCTAAGCCCCAATTTTTCTGCCCCTGTTTAACAGGGGCATGCTATTACAATTTTTGATGCAACATTTTGCAGGAGGGTTTGTTGCTGTGCTCAACTACCATTATTGTGAGTAGCTGCAGTGTTGTGGCACCAGCAACAGTGCCTAAGGCCCAATTTTTCAGCCCCTGTTTAACAGGGACGTGTAATTACAATTTTTGATGCAATACTTTGCAGCAGGGCTCATTTCTGTACTCCAAATCTGTGAGGTGCACTGGTGCCTTAGGCACTTGTTTCACTAAAAACCCCAGATTTTCAAAAAACATTTGTCATTGGGACAGAAAGTGAGGTGAAATCTTCTGAAGAGGAGCACATACAGCAAAAAAATGTTACATGGGGTGATAACCCTTCCCTATGTTTTCCAAAAAGCTTAAAATTTGACTGGAGCTACACTTTAAAAATGTACCAGTTCAAAATTACAAACAGATTCTACTTAACAACAAACCTACAGCCCCTGTCTTGTTTGCACCGCCTGTATACTACTGTTTAGAGTATATAGGGCCTGGGGGCCCCACGCCTTTCCTTTTTAATAATTTGGGTGCGGGGTTCCCCTTAATATCCATACAAGACCCAAAGGGCCTGGTAATGGACTGGGGGGGTACCCATGCCATTTGTCTCACTGATTTTCATCCATATTGCCGGGACCAGACATTACTTTAAAGCTGCAAGCAGTTTTAAATGACTTTTATTCCTTTAAAAATTTCATTTTGTGCAGGGACTGTTCTAAGCACGGGAAACACGTGCCACTTTACAGTCATACTATAGACACCCCAGGTACAATATTTAAAGGAATATTTCACTTTTTTTCACTTCAAGAATCAGTAAAATCACTGCTCCTGAAAAAACTGTCGTTTTTAGAACTTTTTTTGCATTGATACATGTCCCCTGGGGCAGGACCCAGGTCCCCAAACCCTTTTTAGGACAATAACTTGCATATTAGCCTTTAAAATTAGCACATTTGATTTTGAACGTTCGAGTCCCATAGACTTTAACGGGGTTCTAAAGTTCACACTAATCCGTTCGGAGGTTCTGGTGCGAACTGAACCGGGGGGGGTGTTTGGGTCATCCCTAGTGGGATGAACTCATTGGTGGACCCCAACCTGGATTCATCCACTGATAGGAAAGCTCACTCCTTCTCCCTGAAGTCTCTTCTGCTAGCGGAGGATGTCTATGATACCGGATGCTGTCTTCATTCTTCCGAGAGGGACTACACATACTATTCACAGCCATAACTCATATTCTCATTTCTTTCTTGTTGACAAGTTAAAAAAGTTGTCTCCTCTGAAATTTCAGACATAATGTGGTCTGACCACACTGCAGTAAGCCTTACTAAAATATAAAATGCTGCTACTGAAAACACCCTTTTGTCCCCCGGAGATGCTGAGGGCGCACATCATGACTCTCCCCAAACCAGGGAAAGACGCTGATACCCCTGCCAATTTTAGACTTATTTCTCTCCTCAACTCAGATATCAAATTGTATGTAAAAACACTAGCTTGCTGTATTTCCACTATCATGCCTAAATTAGTACAAACTGACCAGATGGGATTTATCACAGGTAGACAAGCTTCTTACACTACAAGGCAATTACTAAACATTATCCATCATGCAGAGTGAAGTTGAACGCCTTCTCTGCTTCTATCTATTAACACAGAGAAGGAGCTCAATTGGGTTCACTGTGGATATATGAGCCAGGTTTTAGATATATTTAGCTATTGTGGCCCAAAACTATCGGCTATATTAGATCTATACTCTGCCTCCTCAGCCCAAGTTTATACCTCCAGCCCCCTATCTAAACCATTCCACATCGCCAATGGCACATACCAGGGTTGCCCCCTGTCACCACTGAACTTCAATCTAATAAATCAAGCCACTAGCAGAGACTCTTCATTCTCATCCTAGCATCCATGGTTTCCTAGTAGCAGGACGGTCCCATAGTGTGAACTTGTTTGCAGATAATGTAATTCTTATGTTAACTAAAGAAGACATCTCCCTTCTCCATGCCCACGCTAAACTTTCTGAATTTAGTTTACTTTCATATTATAAAGTCAACTACTCCAAATCTTTGATTTTAAACTTAGGCATTCCCAGCTACAAATAATTGCAACTTCAGCAGCAATTCCCCTATATCTGGACCACTACTAGCATCCCATATTTGGGAATCTTTCTAACACCTTCTACTGCATCAATAGCTGGGTCAAACTACAAACCTCTCATACCAAAACTAGACAAAAAAAATTAACAATCTTGCAAAAGTGGAGCTTTCTTGGGCAGGTAGACTGGCTGCCTTCAGGCTACTCATTCTTCCTCAAATACTGTACCTGTCTATGACATTGTATATCCAGACACCACAAACGTACCTATCACCCTCTCCTCTATCCTCAACATTTTTTTTATCTAGCAGAGCAAGAGACCAAGATGCCCTCACTCTATTCTCATCAAACATAAGTCTGTTGGCGGCATGGGGATGGTAGATATCTATGACTATGACACTGCAACACACTCAGACCAACTCAGTCATTGGTTTTCATCTGGGGAATCCCCCCTATTGGTGGGCATCAAGCACTTTCTCACTAATTATTAGAAAAAAAACATCTAGGGCTTGAGAACGCTCAGTGACCGAAGATGTCTTGAAGCCCGAACTTCAATATATATTAAATCCTACCACAGAAACACAACAGAAGTGGATACAAAAACAACAGACATATGCTTATATCTCTCATAAAAAAGCTGCATTTTTTTTTTCTTCAGCAACCTTATTTTGAGGATGGGGAAAACACGGGCCATCTTTTAGCAGCAATAGCAAATGCTCAGAAACCAATGATACATGTAGTAGAACTAAAAACTTCTCCAACTGAAACTGTGCAAACTACATTAGACATCTCATCAGTGTTTTTCAATTTTTTTTAAAACTTGTATAGTAGTAAAGTACCCTATAAGGAGGCTGAACTGCAACTTTTTCTTTATTCCATTATGCTAATAGAATTATCAGTGGCTGATAGGGAGATGTTGGATCAACCTTTGACATTAGAGAAACTTCAAACTGTCCCTGCTAATTTGCCTAATAATAAAGCCCCAGGTGCCGACGGGTTACCGAAGGAAGTCTATAAGTTTTATGGAGCAGAGTTACTGCCTGAATAATTAGAGGTATTTAACCAGTTCCCGACCGGCGCATGACGATGTACGTAGGCAGAATGGCACGGGCAGGCAAACTGGTGTACAGGTACATCCAGTTAAAATTTCCACCCTGCCATCGCATGCGCGCAGCCGGTCGGGACCCCCATGAGTCCGGTCGCGGGTCTCGCGGACTCGATCGCCACGGGGATACCCATGATCGTCTTAGGGAGAGGCTGAATGGGGAGATGCCGATGTAAACAGCATCTCCCTGTACTGCCTAGCAACAAGTGACACTGATCTCTGCTCCCTGTGATTGGAGCAGAGATCAATGTTCACTAACACACAGTCCAGCCCCCCACAGTTAGTAACACGCCCCTAGGACACACTTAACCCCTACACTGCCACCCCCCTGGTTAATCCCTTCACTGCCATTTGTATAGCACTGATTGCTGTATAAATGACAATGATCCCAAAAATGTGTCAAAAATGTCCGATGTGTCCGCCATAATGTCGCAGTCACAATAAAAATCGCTGATCGCCGCCATTACTAGTAAAAAAAATGTATTAATAAAAATGCCATTAAACTATCCCCTATTTTGTAAACGCTATAAATGTTGTGTAAACCAATCAATAATCGCTTATTGCGATTTTTTTTTACCAAAAATATGTAGAAGAGTACGTATTGGCCTAAACTGAGGAAAAAATGCTTTTTTATATATTTTTGGGGGATATTTATTATAGCAAAAAGTAAAAAATTATGCGTTTTTTAAAAAAAATTGTTGCTCTTTTTATGTTTATAGCGCAAAAAAAAAAAACACAGGGGTGATCAAATACCACCAAAAGAAAGCTCTATTTGTGGGAAAAAAAGGACGTCAATTTTGTTTGGGAGCCACGTCGCATGACCGCGCAATTGTCAGTTAAAATGACGCAGGGCCGAATCGCAAAAAGTGGTCTGGTCTTAAACCAGCAAAATGGTCCGGTCTAAAAGTGGTTAATACAGCATTGGAATGTGGTTATCTCCCACCCTCTATGAATGAAGCAATTTTTATAATTTTGTTAAAACCTGATAAATTTCCTAAACCTAAAACATATATCATTGCTTACATCAGATGTAAAGCTATTGGCAAAAGTGTTAGCCCCTGTACACACGGTCGGAGATTTCAACAACCAAATCCGTCGGATTTTGCCCGTCGGATTTTGTCCATCGGATCTTGTCCGAAACTGTTGCATACACACGGTCGAACAAAGTTGTCGAAAAATACGATCATTCAGAACGTGATGATGTAATTTAGTTACGATGGGACTACATTCAGGCTAGTAGCCAATAGCTTTGATGTAGGAATTTGATCTGAGCATGCATGGCACTTGGTCCGATCAAAATTCTCTACACATGATCGGAGTATGTCCGATCGGCCCAGTTGGTCGGGAAATATTTCCAACAAGTTGGAAAATTGGGTCTGACGGATATTCCGGCGGAATCAGTCCGATGCATACCACACACAGTCGGATTATCCGACAACACTGTCCGATAGGACACATTCCGACAGATTCTCCGACCGTGTGTACAAGGGCTTAGCCATTAGGCTGGCTAAAGTAATATCTAAGATAGTGTATTTAGATCAGTGAATATAAGACACTTAATTCTTAACCTGCAAGTTCTGTCTAAAAATTTGGGCTATAGAGCTATATTTTCACTTGATGCATCCAAAGCTTTTGATAGCATAGAATGGGATTTTTTGTGGCATTGTCTGGAAAAGTTTGGCTTTGGACCACAGTTTATTGGCTGGGTACAACTCCTTTACGCTGCCTTGGTGGCACAGGTACAGGTAAATGGACATGTATCGGAGCCTTTTTCACTGCAACAAGGAACAGGACAGGGATGTCCATTGTCACTTTTACTTTTTGCCCTGGCCCTTGAACCTTTGGCAGCTTGTTTTCATCATTCATCAAATATTATTGAGTTTTGTAGACCTCTGGGAGAGGATAAGATTGCTTTATATGCTGATGATACACTTTTAATTTTGGGAGATACTTCATCCTCTTTAAAGGCAGGGATGTCTTTGATTAATACATATGGATCTTCCTCAGGTTTTACAATACATTGGGATAAAACAGTTATTTTACCTGTAAACACCCTGGTGACCAATCTGCCAACCTCTGCTTCTCAAATATCTGTAGTTTCTACATTTAAATATCTAGGCATACATGTTACCGTATATACTCAAGCATAAGCCGAGTTTTTTAGCACATTTTTTAGGCTGAAAAACTCCCCTTCAGCTTATACTCAAGTGAGGGTCCAGCCTCACTGTGCCCATCTGTGGCTGTACCTTTGATTACTAAAGCAGCGGGTGTCTCCCATTGTGTCATGCAGTCTGTTCAGTGGCTGTCCATTGTAACAAAGCCCTGCCTCCTCCTCATCCATGATAGACAGAACACTGATACAATGGGGGGAAACTTTATTAGTCTTCCATCTATCACAGATGAGGAGAAGGCGGGGCTTTGTTACAATGGACGGCTACCGAACAGACTGCATTACTCAGTGGGAGACACCCTCTGTTTTAGTTATCAAAGGTACAGCTGCAGATGGGCACAGAGAGGCTGCAGATGGGCACAGTGAGGCTGCAAATGGGCACAGTGAGGCTGCAGATGGGCATTGTTTACAGAGTAGCTGCTGCATTTCCCACCCTAGGCTTATACTAGAGTCAATACGTTTTCCCAGTTTTTTGTGTTAAAATTAGGTGCCTCGGCTTATATTCCGGTCGGCCTATACTCGAGTATATACGGTACATCACAAGTGAGTGCATATGTGGAGAGGAATTTAGCTCCTTTATTAAAGTGGGGAAAATTTGGAGTAAGCTGCCTTTAACCACTTCAGCCCCTGAAGAATTGGCTGCTCAATGACCAGAGTACTTTTTACAATTTTTAACTAGTAACTGCACAGTCATGCAATGATGTACCCAAACAAAATTTGCGTCCTTTTTTTCCCACAAATAGAGATTTATTTTGTGGATCTTTGATTTTCTCTGTGATTTTTATTTTTTGCGATATAAATGGAAAAAGTACGAACATTTTTGAAAAAAAATGATATTTTCTACTTTTTGTTATTCAAAACAAAATCCAATGAACTAAATTTTAGTCATACATTTAGGGCAAAATTTATTCAGCCACATGTCTTTGGTAAAAAAAATGTCAATAAGTGTACAGTATATTTATTAGTTTGTGCAAAAGTTATAGCATCTACAAACTAGGGTACATTTTCAGGAATTTACACAGCTTTTAGTTTATGACTGCCTATCTCATTTCTTGAGGTGCTAAAATGTCAGGGCAGTACAAAAACCCCCAAATGACCCCATTTTGGAAAGTTGACACCCTAAGAAAATTGCTGAGAGGCATGTTGAGCCCATTGAATATTTTCTTTTGTCAGAAGTGATTGAAAAAAGATAAATAATAAAAAAAAAAATTACACAAAGTTGTCACTAAATGATATATTGCTCACGCATGTCTTAGTTATATGCAGAATTACACCCCAAAATAAATTTTGCTGCTTTTCCTGAGTATGGGGATACCATATGTGTAAGACTTTTTGGGAGCCTAGCCTCGCACAGGACCCTGAAAACCAAGCCCCGCTTTCAGGATTTCTAAGGGCATAGATTTTTGATTTCACTCCTCACTCACTACCTATCACAGTTTCGAAGGTCATAAAATGCCAAGATAGCAAAAACTCCTCCCCCCAAATGATCACATTTTGGAAAGTAGACAAGCTATTTATTTTTATATATATATTTTTTTAATGCCATCTCAGTCGGTTACTTTATCTTGCAGAGTTTAATCAACTCACTGTTCATATCTCCGCAAACTTTGACATCATTGTGGCAAATTATTATTATTTTTTTTCATTACCTTTAATAAATAGTTTTACATTCAATCACATATAAATACATTACTTCCTACTTTCGTTAACCCTACCCCTCCCCCCCCCAAAAAAAAATAAAAAAATTTAAATTATCCTACCCAATGTCCTCTCCCTCTCTGTCCCCTTATCTCTCAATTATTTCACGACAGTCCTCCCTCTCCAACAATGCCAGCCACTGTTGCCACTCCCCATGATCTTCTTCCTCTATATCTTTTAATTTATATAATGATTCTTCCATTATCCTCGTTTGCTCCACCCTCTGTATCCATTCCGTAATTCTTGGAATTTGTTTGGATTTCCAATAGCGAGGAATCAGAACTTTAGCAGCATCCAGGAGATGGGGGACTATCGTGTTTCTATATTGTGTTATTCCTAGTTCAGAGTCGTGAAACAGGCATGTCCAGGGGTTTTTCTTAATTTTCTTTTGTGTCACCAAGTTTATGATTTCTACAATTTTATCCCAAAACGGAGATATTTTAGAGCAACTCCACCAGATATGTAAGAGGGAGCCCTCCTCCGAACACTCCCTCCAACACAGTGCCTGCTGTGCACCTGTAAACTTCTGCATACTTTGGGGGGTCATATACCATCTTGATAGTAATTTATATGACATCTCTATCATACAGACTTCTCTTGACGCTGAGTGAGTAAGTTTACATATTTTTATCCTGTGTTCCTCCTCCCCTAGTGCACCTAAATCTTCTTCCCACTTCCCTAAAAATCTCGGAAACTTTAAATCCATTTCTTGTCTTAATATTTTATAAATTTTTGATACTTTTCGAGCTAAACACTTGTTGTCCTTCAGTAAATTCTCCAAAGGTCTAAGACATTCTAGTCCCCGAAGTGGACGTGGTAAACTTTGTGAAAAGTGTAAAATTTGAGTGTGCCTCCATTTATCTAACGGTTTATGTCCCCATTCTTGTGTGAGTTCCCTATATGTATATAACCTATTCCCTTTAATAATTTCTCCTAATTTTATTTCCTCTTTACCTGCCCATCTACTAAAATACAATCGTTCCTCTTTCCCTGGCAGAAAATAATCCGTGTCCAAAAGTGATATTAAAGGTGAATTGTGAGTCCAATTATGTGCCCTATTAATACTATCCCATACTCTTAACGTATGTCTCGTTAAATTACTTGTGTTTTCTCCTAAGTTCCGCTGTTCCGATGGTATCCATACCATTTTTTCTAACGGTACTCCACTCAGTCTCATTTCCAGATTTACCCAACCTTTTTCCTTCTGATTATATATCCAGTCTGCTACTCTAGCTATTATTATTGCATCATAGTATTTCTTAACATCTGGTAGAGCTACTCCCCCCCTGTCTTTTCCCTTTACTAAAACTTTATATGGTATACGTGCTCGTTTCAGAGGCCATATGAAAATCATCATTAATGTTTTTAATTTCCTAAAGAAACACATTGGGACCGGAACAGGAATCATTTGAAATGTATAATTAATAATAGGGAGAATAATCATTTTTATTACATTTACTCTACCCATCCAGGATACTGCTTTATACCTCATGTTATTCATTATTTTTTTTATTTTATTTAGAAGCGGGATATAGTTTGCCTCGTAAAGGCCTTGCCTCTGTGGGGTCAATTTTATCCCTAAATAGTTCAATTCTCCCTTACACCATCTGAAAGGCAAGCTTGATCTGAGGATACTCTGTTCTACCTCGGATATATTCAAATTTAAAATCTCTGTCTTCGTAAGATTTATTTTAAAGTTTGATAACCTTCCATAATACTCCAATTCCTTCAAGATCGGGGGAATCGATGCTCTTGGGTTAGTTATATACAGTAATACATCATCTGCAAATGCCGATAATTTATACTCTATCCCGCCCACCCTAATACCTTGGATATCCTGATTCCTGCGTATTGCCACCAAGAGGGGTTCAAGGCTCAGTACAAATAGGAGCGGTGAGAGCGGGCATCCCTGTCTCGTCCCGTTGAACAACTCCAGGGGGCGAGACAGGGATCCGTTGACTCTTATTCTGGCCGTTGGATGAGTATATAATGCCTTAATCCATCTCATCATTCTGTCCCCTACCCCCTTATAGGTTAGGGTTTCGTACATATAGTCCCAATCAAGCCTGTCAAAGGCCTTTTCGGCGTCAATTGACATGAGCACTGTTGGGGTCTTTTCTTTATTCACCTCTTGGATCAGAATGATGGATTTCACTGAATTATCCCTTCCCTCCCGTCCCTGCACGAATCCCGCCTGATCGGCGTGGACCCATGTAGGTAGAAGAACCTTTAGCCTGTCAGCTATTATTTTTGCGTATATTTTTATGTCTACCTTCAATAGCGATATTGGGCGATAGCTCTCCATCGCAACTGGATCCTTACCCTCCTTCAAAATTAAGGAGATGTAGGCCAGAAGTGCTTCTTTACGGAACGGTAGACCCTCTCCTACTGCATTAAAATACTCACATAGTTTAGGTATCAACAGAGTCTTATATCTCCTATAGTACCTACTAGAGAACCCATCTGGGCCGGGCTACTCCCTAGTGGCATTTCCTTTATTGCTCTCTCTACTTCCTCAGTTGAAATGGGGGCCTCTAGAGCCTCCATCTCCTCTCTCTCTTCTCTTGGGAACTCAATCTTCCTGAGGTATTCCCTAATCGCTTCCTTCCTTTTTTCTCCTTTACTACTAATTGTTCCCAGTTTATAAAGGGTGCTATAGAATGCGTGGAAATTCTCAGCAATTTCTGGAGTCGCAAATTTTAACTCCCCCTCCTTATTTGTTATTTTGGGGAAGAAAGTCCTATTTTTTTGTTCCTTGACCCTCCTTGCAAGCCATTTACCTGGCATATTCCCCCATTGGTATCTTTCCTTGTTTATCTCGTGGAACCTTGTTCTCCTATCTTGGTCCAGGTACTCTTCTAACTCTCTTTTTCTTTTTTGTAGATCCTGACTCTCCTGCATTCCTCTCGGTCCAGTTTTCTGTTCCAATTGTTCTATCTCGCTGTATAGTTGGGACTTCCTTTTCTGT
Organism: Lithobates pipiens; assembly: GCF_037356315.1. Taxonomy (NCBI): domain Eukaryota; kingdom Metazoa; phylum Chordata; class Amphibia; order Anura; family Ranidae; genus Lithobates; species Lithobates pipiens. The sequence goes on along the minus strand of NW_027507903.1, from coordinate 401,012,189 downwards.
TTTTCCTGTTTTATTCCTGTTCCGATCCCTATTAACCTACCCCTCATTACTACCTTGTGTGTTTCCCATAGGGTCGCTCTAGATATTTCCTTCGTGTCATTTAATTCAAAAAAATCGTTCAACTCTTTTTCGATTTGTCGACTCACCCTCTGTTCCTGTAAAAGGGAGTCATTTATTCTCCAAATCATCTCCCTCTCTGTCCCTTCCTGCGTTTCTATTTGGACGACTATCGGGGCATGATCTGATAGTGTAATAGGCTTGATCTCAACTTTTTTCAAGTTGGTCACAAGTCGGTGTTCTATGAAAACATAGTCTAATCTCGCAAAAGTTTTATGGACCGCTGAAAAATGAGTGTAGTCCCGCTCTTTTTGATGGCTAATCCTCCAAGCATCCACTAACTGAGCCTTTGAGAATGCTTTGATTACCCCCCTATATCTCTGTTGCGAGGCTCTTAAGCCCTCCCCCGAGGAATCCATCCTTGGATCTAGACACCAGTTTAAATCCCCTGCTAATACTACTTTGCCCTCTCTAAATTCCTCTAGTTTTATTAAGGTTTTCTTTAGGAATCTGTCTGGGTTTCTGTTTGGAGCATAAATATTTGCTATTGTATATTGCGTAACCCCTATTTTTCCCTTTATGAACAGAAATCTGCCATCTGGGTCGGTTAAACGGTCTTGAATATCAAATCTCACTTGTCTATCAAAACCAATGGCTACTCCTCTTGAGTGGGCCGATGGTGAATCCCCGTAATACCATAATGGGAATTGTAGCGATGCCATTTTTATTCCTGAGGAACTGGTTATGTATGTCTCCTGTAGACATATTACATTCCCCCTCAGGAACTGCAATTCCTCATTGATTTTAAATCTTTTTTCTTTTGTATTTAACCCCCTCACATTGTATGTTATCACATTAATTAATGTCATTAGATATTAATTTCTTTAAAAGAGCTCCACCGTTCCAGAAACATTTTTCGAGAGGACAGATCGGGATTGGCGTAAAAAAAAAAAAAAAAAAAAAAAAACATTTCCCCATACCTCCCCCCCTCCCTCCCCTCCCTCTCCGCATCGCTATTCGGAGAACCCCCCTTTCTGCGATGATCATATGGGATCGACACGTCTCCTCGAGGTGTCTTTTTCCTTCCCATATTTACCTCGGTGGCTCACGTCAGTAGGCCTACAAGAAGCCCCCCTCTCTCCCTCCCCCCCTCCCCACCACCCCCCCGTCCTCCCCCCGTTCTACCTTCTCTTATTATTTAACTTAACTTAACTTCTAACTGTCTCCCCCTCATTAGGGTCTGCGCCTCGCCCCCTCTTCCATCTTGCTCTCCTTTGTATTGGTCCTTCCTCTATAACTTCTATTCCCCATCCCGGTAATAGGGGCTGGGGCATATCCAGCCTATCGCAGAAGGCTCTAAGGTCTTCCGGGAAACGCAATACTGCAGAGCGACCATCCTTTTTCCCTTTTAGACAGGCTGGGAAACCCCATTGGTACTCAATTCCCAGGGCAGACATCTGTTGAGTTAGAGGTTTTAATAATCTCCTTCTCCTTAATGTTTCTGGGGCTAGGTCTGAGAACACCTGCAGGTCTGCCCCATCTAGGGACAAGTCTGGATGCGTCCTCAGCCTCCCCATTATTTGGACCTTTTCCTCTGGGTAGTGGAATCTTGCTATCACATCTCTTGGGGCCTCTTCTCCTGCCCTCCTCCCCCTGGGAATCCTATGAACTCTCTCCAATTTTAACGGATCGGAGGGGTCCCTCTCTAACAGAGGATTAAAAAGTTTTTGTAATGTGTCACCCAGAGCCCCGGAGCTATATTTCTCCGGGAGTCCTTTGATACGCACATTCTTTCTCCTCCCCCTATTTTCCTGATCTTCAATTCTGTACTGGAGATTTATATTTGTTCTCTGCAAGTTTACCACTTGTTCTGCTATCTCATCCAACCTTACATCTTGTTTATCCAGCCTATCCTCCAATTCCTCTAACCTTCCTAATACCTGGCCTATATCTGCCCTTACTCCAGCTATCTCTGTTCTTATTGATTCCTCCATTTTACAAAACATTTCCGTTAGCATCTCCTTATTTGTGGATGCTTCCACCTCCACTTCCTGGGGTGCAGAGGTGACCCCTCCTATCCCGCTTGTCCCCGTTTCTACCTCTCTTATTTCCTCTCTCTCTTGTTGCGTCCTTGTTAATCTACCAGATTTACCTTCTTCCGGACCCTTCTGTCTATTTGGCCCTGATCTACGCAATGATCCTATTTTTGGACTGCCTTGTCCTTCCTCTAGTGTATTAGCCATATTTGCCATATACCGCTGGATACCTCCTGGACTGGCCACAGGCGGTATATTTTTCCTGCTTTTGCTTTGCCTCTCATTTTCCTTTTCCTACCTATCCTCTTTCCGCCCACCCCTTTCTCCTTCGTTTGTCTTCCCCCCCTCTTCTCTCCCCCGCTCCCCGGACTCTGTTCCCCAGAGCCACGGAGGCAGTGAGAGACTGGAGGAAATACAAAGAGACAACTATATCACTCCGTACTATTGTTACCTCTTGTTATACCCCCAAAATTCCCCCTTCTATGTTACTAAAGCCGCTTACTTTGCGGGTGTACCTGTTTTTTTTCTTTTTTTCTCTTTTTTCTTTCCCTTTGGGTATATGGTTTTCACTATATTGTTTAATCTCTCCCTTCTTTTACTTTAGGACCTTATTTGTTCTTGGCCTTGTATGTCTGTTGTATCTGTGATCTTTTTTATATCCCTTATACTCTTTAACCTCTTCTACAGATGGGACTCAAATCTAGATCTCCCTCTTCCCACCCAAAGAGTCCCAGTCCCGGGAGATGTTATTGGGCCCAGCGATATTCTTCAAGCTCAAACTCTGCCAGCCCAGTTTCCATACAATTAGAGCTCTCTCGTACTTATATAAGGACAGTCCGATATGTTATTTTCTGGACACTTTAACCATAAACACCTTGTCGTGGCTCAAGGGGTGTTTTCTAGATGTTAGGTGGAGTGCAAGGCAAAAAAAAAAAAAGGAGAAGAGGGACGGAGAACTTTACCGGAACTTAACCGGCGAGCAGAGCCGGGGGCATATAGATGTGGGGGGACAGTCCTCCACTTCTTTCATATGGCTTATCTTCCCACTTATTTTGAATTCGCTTCCCCCCCTATAATATCTCCTTTAGCATATCAACAACTGGTTCACTTTTGATTTTTACCAGCCCGCGGAGCTGGACCATGTACACTTGTCCGTAACCCGGCAGTCATCCACCCGTTACCACATAATAGGCAGCCATATAATAATCCAACCAAACCAAGCCTTTTGTAATAATCGGCGTTAAGAGATAGCGGATCAGCGATTTATCAGAGATAATATAAAAAAGATCAGCAGCATGTAGGGATTTTCTCCTACCTCCTTCAGATGTCACGTAAGAGACCACCCTTTATTAATCCACTCAGACCGGGGGCAAAACGGGTATCGCAGGATGTTTCAGATATAGCGAAAAAAGTGCAGAGAAGTCAGTAGCAGATACAGATTATCAACGCTGGTTTTTGGAAATGTAACAGAAATATGGAGGATACAGCGGGGACAATCCGAAGAGGTCAACATCATTTAAAAATTGACATACAGGGAAGAGCCATATTATAGTCCAGCCTTTCACTGACACTGGGAGGCGCTGAAAAGTTGTGAAGATAACAGAGATAACACAAATAGCTTATGATAGCTTATGATGGCAACCTTTTAAAGTAAAGAATATAGCAGGGATGTTGTGGGGATGTGGGAGACATGTGAAGATTTCTCCTACCTCCTTCCTATTACCTCTCTTCAGTACATCACTTACTTCACAGGAATGTCCTAGGCATATCCTTTTTCTTTTCCAGCCGCTCCTCGAGAGAATTATATTACCTGGGCACGTTGTTTTATAGTTCCGCTGGAGCAGGGGACTGCGCTGAGATCTGCCTGGAAGGGATGCAGCTACGGGCTCCCTCCGCTATCTCCCTCGTTGTCCACCAGAGCGGCAAGTTGAGCCCTCGCACATACTCCTCTCCCACCGGAGGTCACAGGCCGACAAGACCCAGATTCGCCGGCGGCGGAACAGCAAATGGTGGGGCAGCAAGACAGCGGTTCGGCTTCCGACGGGGAAGCCGCGTCGATCCAGGAGTCCCGTGAGAGCTTCCGACGGGGCTACGGGGTTGCGGGAGGTCGAGCGGGAGGTCGAGCGTGCGGGAAGATGTTCCTCGGCCGCCTACGTCATGACGCTCCGCCCCCTCCTGAAAGACTGTAGACAAGCTATTTACTGAACGGCGTGTTGAGTCCATGGAATATTCTATATTTTGCCACAAGTTGCGGGAAAATTACAAACTTTTTTTTATTTTGCACAAAGTTGTCACTAAATGATATATTGCTCAAACATTCTATGGACATATGTGAAATTATACCCCAAAATCAAAATCACAGTTTCGGAGGCCATGAAATGTCAAGATGGCACAAAATCTCCCCTTTTTTGGAAAGAAGACAAGCTATTTGCTGAGAGGCATGTTGAGTCCATGGAATATTTTATATTTTGCCACAAGTTTTGGGAAAATTAACATTTTTTTTTCTTTTTTACACAAAGTTGTCATAAAATGATATATTGTTCAAACATGGCATGGTTATATGTGGAATTACACCCCAAAATACATTATGCTGCTTCTCCTGAGTATGGGTATACCACATGTGACTTTTTGGCAGTCTAAACAAGTACAGGACTCTGAAAACCAATCACCGCCTTTAGGCTTTCTAAGGGCGTAAAGGTTTAATTTCACTCCTCGCTGCCTATCACAGTTTCGGAGGCCATGAAATGCCCAGATGGCACCCCCCCCCCCAGATGACCCCATTTTGGAAAGTAGACACTCCAAGCTATTTACTGAGAGGCATGTTGAGCCTTTTACAGATCTCGCTTTTTTCACAAAGTTTTGAAAATTGAGAAAAAAAAAATATATATTTTTCATTTCTTTCTTCATTTTCAAAAACAAATGACAGCTGCAAAATACTTACCATGCCTCTTAGCAAATACCTTGGGGTGTCTACTTTCCAAAATGGGGTCATTTGGGTGGTTTTGCTCTATCTGGACATTTCAGGGCCTCCGTAACTGTGATACATAGTGAGGAGTAAAATCAAAATTTTAGGCCTTTAGAAAGCCTGAAGGCAGTGTTTGGTTTTTGGGGTCCTGTACACGGTCCTGTACACGGCTAGACTCCCAATATAACCTCACACGTGTGTTATCCCCATACTCAGGAGAAGAAGCAGAATGTATTCTGGGGTGTAATTCCACATACACCCATGGCATGTTTGAGCGATATATTATTTAGTAACAACTTTGTGCAAAAAAAAAAAGTTTTTAATTTTCCTGTAAATATTCCATGGACTCAACATGCATATCAGCAAATAGCTTGGGGTGTCTACTTTCCAAAAAGGGGTAATTTGGGGAAGGGGGGTTGTACTGTCCTGGCAAAACATTAGAAGCTTATGTTACACATCACTTACTCTTCTAATCACTTGAAGACAAAGCCCTTTATGACACTATTTGTTTACATGAAAACATTTTTTTTTTTTTACTTTAAGACCCTACAGATTAAATTGGTGGATGTTGCAATTTTTTTCACACAGTATTTTCACAGTGATTTTTCTCAAATGTGGTTTTAAAAAAAACACTTTTTTAAAATTTGAATGCACTAAAACACACTACATTGCCCAAATATTTGATGAAATATAAAATATGATCTTATGCCGAGTATGTGGATACCAATTACTTTAAAATTGTGCAAAAATGTGCAACGGCGACAAACTTCAAATATTTTTAAAAGCCTCTATGTCATCGACACCTCCTTTCGTGTGGAGGTCAAACTCTGCTATATTCTGAAACTAAATCCCAGCTGGAAAAACATTTAACAAAATATTTTCAGGACAATGTTTATCCCGTAGAAGACCCGTTTATAATCTGGAACACCCACAAAGCGTTCATTAGAGGCATACTGATTAAACAAGGGGCAAGAGCAAAGAGACAGCAACTTCATCATTTAAACAATCTTACTAATCTTACTAATAAAAATCTACTAGATACCCAAAACAAAAGCAATCTCTCGGTTGTGCTCTCAAAAAAGCTGCCACAACATCTGTAGTCTACTATTGGATAACTTAAAAAAATCTGCCAGGTGGATGAAAATTACTTATTATGCCAATGGAAAAAGCTGGCAAAGTACTGGACTAAGGGTTGAAAGGGATTTTAGCTTATGCCTAATCCCTTTCAAGCGTTGGTCTATTTCCCTATATTCTACAACCTAAAACTAATGATAAGCTCTACCATCCCCAAACTGTGGTAGACACCTTCAGCCACTACTACAGTGCCCTGTACGATCTTCTTCAGCAGCTGAACCTTCCCAAGGTATCAAATGAACACCTACACCTCTTGAATGCAACATTTAACTCCATGGAAATTCTCAGAGTTATAGACTACTCAATAACAAATCACCAAGGCCAGATGGCTTCACTAGGAAGTATTTCAAAACATTTAAATACATTCTAACTTCTCCTTTAGAAAAAATCTACAATGCCACAGCTACCTCTTCCTACTTCTCCCCTGAAATGCATAAAGCAATGATTATTATGGTACCTAAGCCAGGGAAAGATTCTACTACACCCCAAAACTTTAGACCCATCTCACACCTAAACAATGATGATGGCACACTGTCAAGAAGGTCGTTCCGATCGTCCGGCTGTCCCCGGAAGTTCTACACGTGAAGTCTTTTGTAAAAGTGCCAGTCGGCGCACGCGGGTGCACGCTAATGAGGGTGGGTGCACGCAGGTGTGCGTTTGCTCTGACGGGCGCGCAGCATGACAGTTCTTGGCGCCAAAGGGGTTATTTAAAGGGACCTGTTACTTTGCCTCCTTGCTGTCCGGTCTACAGCGTTCCTGAGAGACACCCTGTACCTGTCTGACTTCTGCTTGACTCTTGTTACCTGGCTTGCCTCTGACGATCCCTTGCTTGCTGCCTGCCTACAACCCCTGCCTGTCTGACGATTCTCCTGCCTGCTGATTCAGTGCCATACCCGCCCGCCTGTATTTGACCCGGCCTGTCTACGACTACGCCTAGCCTGCCGTCCTGCTGTTGTTCCTGCCTTCCAGCAACCTACTCCATCTGCTTGAAGGTCTGCAGAGTGTGCCGTACTACAAGACATCTTCCCCTTCTATCCAGCGTGTGTGTTCCTGCAGCTCCTGTTCCTTGCTGACCTCAGTTCCAGCCTGCATCTGGTTTCCCTCTGTTCCTGGAGCCGGACTAGCCCTTGCATCAGTGACCTGCTAGGCTCTTGTGCCCCTTCTGCATTCTTGAACATCTGTCCTCTCTACCAGGAGTTCTGGAGACAGAGGAATACGAGTTGCCGCTCCCAGCATCCGTGGGCTCAGCCACCAGGTACATGACACACACTTTCCATCCCTTTTTTTTATTACCAATGGCACACGTCAGGGATGCCCACTCTCTCCACTTCCACTTCAGGGGAAGACACTACAAGTAAGTGTTCTAATATTAAAAGTCAGCAGCTACAATATTTGTAGCTGCTGACTTAATTTTTTTTCTTAAGGAGCTTGGAGCTCCACTTTAACTACATTTTGGCCAGTCGTTTCCCAGCATTTAAACCACGCTCAGTATCCCCAGCATACTTGCCTCTCTCATGGCCTGGCTACAACTATTTCAAAAACAATTTGAGGACTCTCCTTAAAAACCTTCCTCCCTTTCTACCCTTAGCCTGCCTCTCCTCATCCCAGACCTCAACCTTACACAGTGGGTACAAAAAGGAATATCCTCAATGGAGAATATACTAGTGGGACCAGCCACAACAATTTTAAAAACTTGCAAATTGAATATGAAATATGACATATCTGTTTATGATTATTATAAGTATATGTAGCGGATGACATTATGGACAAAGTGTAATTCATGTGTAAATTTATTTTTTGCCTCAGTAGTGGGGCTCTGAGGGTTAATTATGTAGGTTAACTTTGACATCAGTTTGGTTGGGCTGTGTTAGAGGTTCTGCTTGGTCATGTGTACAGTGAGGTGCACATGACAAGCCAGAACCAGGCCTGGTTGGACGTTTTGGGTATCAGCCTTCTCGGAACCAATCAGTGGGTGTGCCGGGCCCTGTTGAGGAGTCTGGGAGGGGGTACTTAAGATATTGTGGTCACGTGTTGAGTAGGAGTTTGTGAGGCCCGAGTGGTCTGTTCTTGTTTCCAATACTGGGGTAGCCCCGAGAGGGGTCCCAGTCACGGGGTGTTCGAGATCCTGCAACATGCGGGATGTTGAACACATCCGGCATGTTGTGGGACACCGGGGCACCACAGCTCGTGAAAGTGACAGGGGGAGGACTCTTCGGAGGAGAGCCGACAAGTGGCATCCTGAGAAGTGCCTGGTTACTGAGTTGGGAAGGACATTGACGAATCCACGTTTTTTCCAGTACTATCAAGGAGACAGAGAACGTTCCAGGTACTGAAGAAAAAGGTTCCTGTTCACTTCCAGTTACAACTTGTCCACGTTCAGAGTTTTTACTAGTTCTGAATCAACGTGCTGATTGCCATGATCTTTGGCTAGAGATCTGTTCAGCCTTGAAGTGCTCAGCTGACAGTGGCTACTCTCTGGGTGGTATTAGAGACTGTGTTATGTCTGCAGTTCTTCACCCTTGCCCTCTATTCCTATACGAGACTGTGTTGTTAGATGTTACCCCTGCAAAATAAAACCTTTCCAAAGGACTTTATTGGTGTCAGCATCCAAGTTGTTGGGGTTCAACCCTGGGAACCCCTAGACGTGGAAGAACAAGCCAAGCGGAGGTAACCGGTAAGCCCAATAAGTCAAGACCGCCCTGCAAAAGGTTATGGCCGCTACATATACCCTACCAATAATATAACTTATGCCTATTGATTATATATTAGAGGTTTGGAATGACTTGTTTGATGTGCTGCATTTACAAATAGTGCATATAAAGCAACAAAAAATGAATATAGGGGGTGATATATATAAATCAGCAAGGCTATACCATCAATAGTACATAATATAGGTATATTAACCAATTAAGGATCAAAAGGATTTGCCCCCTTAATGACCAGGCCATTTGTTGTGATATGGCACTGTGTCACTTTAACTGTCAATTGTGCGATCATGGGACGTTGTACACAAACAATATTGATGTATTTTTTTCCCACAAATAGAGCTTTCTTTTGGTGGTTTTGATCACCTCTGCGTTTTTTATTTTTTGCGCTATAAACAAAGAGCCACAATTTTGAAAATTGCGCGGCCCCCCACCCCAAAGCACCTTGTCCCCATGTTAATGAGGACAAGGGCCTCTTCCCGACAACCCTGGCCGTTGGTTGTCGGGGTCTGCGGGCGGGGGGCTTATTGGAATCCGGGAGCCCTCTTTAATAAGGGGGCCCCGGATACCGGCCCCCCACCCTATGTGAATGAGTATGGGGTACAATGTACCCCTACCCATTCACCTGTAAAATAAAGTACAAAAAAAACACAACACACAAGGGTTAAAATAGTTTATTGCACAGCTCCGGGGGTCTTCCGTCTTCGGGGGTCTTCTCGCCGGACTCCTCCGCTATCTTCTTGTAGCTCTTTTACTAGCGGAGGAGCCCGGCTTTCTTCCTCGCTGCCACCCTTCTTCCAACTTCGGGGGTCTTGTCCCCCTCTTCGGTTCTTCTGCCGCGCCACCGCGCCTTCTTCTAGCTCTTTTACAGGCGGTGGCCCGGTCTTCTGCCGCCGCCGCCGCCGCCTTCTGTTCTTCTGTCCTTCTCTTCTTCTTCTTCAGATGTTGCCTCGCCGAGTCCTCCGCTCACAATGACGGGGACCGGGCATGCGGCGACTTATATAGGGACAAGGGGCGGGGTCTTCGGTTGATGTCACATGGGTTGATGTCACATGGGTTGATGTCACATGGCGACAGTCCCAGCATCATCCGGGACTGTGACATCGTAAGGGGGTCACCATGTGACATCAACCCATGTGACATCAACCGAAGACCCCGCCCCTTGTCCCTATATAAGTCGCCGCGTGCCCGGTCCCCGTCATTGTGAGCGGAGGACTCGGCGAGGCAACATCTGAAGAAGAAGAAGAAGAAGAGAAGGACAGAAGAACGGAAGGCGACGGCGGCGGCAGAAGACCGGGCCACCGCCTGTAAAAGAGCTAGAAGAAGGCTCGGTGGCTCGGCAGAAGAACCGAAGAGGGGGACAAGACCCCCGAAGTCGGAAGAAGGGCCGTGTGGCCCCCCTTTCCCAAGGCACCCCCCATGTTGAGGGCACACGGCCTCGTACGGCTCAGGAGGGGGGGCGCTCAGTCGATCCCTTTTCCTGGCCGGTCGGGTAGCGTGCTCGGACAAGGGTCTGATGTGGACCTGGGGGGACCCCCACGCCGATTTTTTTCAGTGTTGGGGTTCCCCTTCAAGTCCATACCAGGCGGCGGAGCCAGCGACGTATCCTTCGCGGGCCCCACCTACCTGGAGACCCGCTCGAAACGAGCAGACTTTTCTCCGGGCGGGAAAAGTCCGCTCATTTCAAAAGTATGGCGGACTGGCATACACACGGCCGGATTGTCCACCGAAATGCGAGTCCGGCGGTAAGATTGGAGTGTAAAACTACTTTCTAAGTCCGCCGTACTTTCGGGTCAAAAAAGTATGCCGGAGGCTACACACGGGGGGATTGTCCGGCGGACTTGAGTTTGCTGGACTTTTCCACCTGCTTGTTTGATCGTGTGTACGCGGCATAAAGGTGACTGTGTCAGAAACTCATGCAACCAGTGTTGAAAGGTGATTCACATGTGGAAATCCTTCACCACACCTCCTGTGCAGTTCCCTGTGGATATTGCACTTACCAGACTCCACTGGTTTGAGCGCTTATCCTATAAGCAGGTATACCTCCTCACATAAAACAGCGTCCCCAATATGTCTTGAACATTCCAAAATATTTGAAGGGAGGGGTTCGGCACATATATAAGGCACTGGGTCTTTTTTGATGCACAGATAGTCTTGCTTTAACCATTGTGTTGCAATTGTTGCTCCTTTATTACTGTTGCTGCTCATCTCTCTGCCAGGATCATATAACCCCGTCTTCCCTTGTCTCCTCCTCACTGACCAATGTAAAAATGACACTGGCAAGAAAGGGGTTAACACTAGGGGCGATTAAGGGGTTAAGTGTGTTCTCTTGGTGTATTCTAACTGTAGGGGGGAATGGCTGGCAGGGACATGACAGAGATCATTATTCCTGATGACTGCGAACAGTAGATCTCTGTCATGTCCCCTGTCAGAATGGAGATCCATTTACAAAGGCAGATCCCTGTTCATCGAGTCTGCCTAACCCACGGCACGCTCCCGCAGTGTGCAGGGGGCACATGCCACCGATGGCGTGCGCCCTCCCACAACTGGTCGAGTCACTGTACAGCTACGCCAATTTGCCCAGGAAAGCCAACCTCTCGCCGTATAATGACCGCGGCTGGTTGGCAAAAAGCTAAAGGTCTTTTTTCAACTTAGAAGCAATTTTTTTACCTTTCCCCTCATTTCAAGTCCCTTTTCCCCTCCTTTTTTTCCTCCTCTCATTAGTCGTGGGTGTTAGTTTATTAGATATAAGGTAAGAGTTTTTTGAATAAGAAATAACATATTTAAATGATGATGATCATGAAGAAGCTGTCTAGAATCAATGTGTCCTAATATAATTAAAATGAAATATAGCATACAATAGAGAAAACAATTTTACATGATTTAATACCCTGAAAAATGTTGACATTTAATTGTTTTCTCTCACTTGCTACCAAATCTGTCTTATCGCTGTCTCTTGATATGAAGTAGTTGACATTGTCATTAAAAATTGATATTTATCAGAACAAAATATTTTAGTGGCAGTTAATTAAAGCACTTTTTTGAACATAAGAATGATGCAAATAATCAAGAAAAATTCTTTCCAGTTCTCAGATATGATAAATTGCAACTTCCTTGGCAAATGACAAGGATATTGCGTTATAAATTTGCAAGATAATTAGGAAACTAGACAGATAGCCTGTTACTTTTTTTGAGTAATGATTGTGTATGAATACCTAATAACAGCCCCAAGTTACCGTATGTACTGTCTAAAAAGCAAAAATTCCCAAATACTGGAATAATACATGTAAAGTTAGTTATAAGTAATAGTGATTAAGAAATGGTGTTGCGCTCCGACTACTTAGATCTAATTAAATTAACATGTACTCAAGTGACAACCAAAACAGAAATAAACTAAAATGTGAAACTGCATGTTTAAATAAGCTCAGACAATGTGCATAAATATTAAAGTGCAATAAACCAGGTCACATTGTGCGCTTGACAAAAAACTTGATATGAAAAATCCTCTATAGATGACAGTGAGATGATATTAAGTATATATCCAAATATATAAATGATATGAAAAAAAAAAATAAAAAAAAAAAAAAAAAAAAAAAAAAAAAAAAAAAAAAAAAAAAAAAAAAAAAAAAAAAAAAAAAAAAAAAAAAAAAAAAAAAAAAAAAAAAAAAAAAAAAAAAACACAACTGAGTGTCGTTATAAAAGTGCAAAACAGATCAAAGAATACACAAAATACTAATAATCCATGTGTAGTGTATCACGTGTCTGAACAAAATACTAATAGTCCATAAGCAGTGAAATGTGTGTTTGAGCAAAAATTCCAAAAACAAAAATAAGGTGAACTATAGTTATATGGAGAGCATATCCATTTAGTGATAAAATGCGTCCATTTGATGATCAACAAGGCAGTATCCTGCGTGCTCCAAAAGCAGGGGGTGGATTCCACCAGTGCTCCTATGCGTATAATATCCTCACACTAGGTGCAGTAATTACCTTACCTTACTGCTGTAAGGTAAACAGCATTTCCAAAGTGACGCTTGTTGTCCAATGTAGGTTCAGTAGGTGATGTAATCCTGGACTCTCATTCACCATGGGCACGTTGTAACATGCAGAGAAAGCAAGGGGAACACTCCAATAGTGAAGTACGTATTCACAATTTATTGGGTATAAAACGAAGGTAAGGTACTCACATTTAAAACAATAATAAAAGCACAACTTAAACGAACGCGTGTCACGTTCGCGCTTCCGGACGTCACTTCCGGTGTCCTTATTGGCCAGTAAGGACACCGGAAGTGACGTCCGGAAGCGCGAACGTGACACGCGTTCGTTTAAGTTGTGCTTTTATTATTGTTTTAAATGTGAGTACCTTACCTTCGTTTTATACCCAATAAATTGTGAATACGTACTTCACTATTGGAGTGTTCCCCTTGCTTTCTCTGCATGTTACAACGTGCCCATGGTGAATGAGAGTCCAGGATTACATCACCTACTGAACCTACATTGGACAACAAGCGTCACTTTGGAAATGCTGTTTACCTTACAGCAGTAAGGTAAGGTAATTACTGCACCTAGTGTGAGGATATTATACGCATAGGAGCACTGGTGGAATCCACCCCCTGCTTTTGGAGCACGCAGGATACTGCCTTGTTGATCATCAAATGGACGCATTTTATCACTAAATGGATATGCTCTCCATATAACTATAGTTCACCTTATTTTTGTTTTTGGAATTTTTGCTCAAACACACATTTCACTGCTTATGGACTATTAGTATTTTGTTCAGACACGTGATACACTACACATGGATTATTAGTATTTTGTGTATTCTTTGATCTGTTTTGCACTTTTATAACGACACTCAGTTGTGTTTTTTTTTTTTTTTTTTTTTTTTTTTTTTATTTTTTTTTTTTTTTATTTTTTTTTTTTTTTTTTTTTTTTTTATTTTTTTTTTTCATATCATTTATATATTTGGATATATACTTAATATCATCTCACTGTCATCTATAGAGGATTTTTCATATCAAGTTTTTTGTCAAGCGCACAATGTGACCTGGTTTATTGCACTTTAATATTTATGCACATTGTCTGAGCTTATTTAAACATGCAGTTTCACATTTTAGTTTATTTCTGTTTTGGTTGTCACTTGAGTACATGTTAATTTAATTAGATCTAAGTAGTCGGAGCGCAACACCATTTCTTAATCACTATCACTTAATCTGGGGAGGGTGTATACCCCTGCCGGTGTTTTGCTGCAACCCCACTAGTTTTAGGACACATTGGTAGGCGCGAGAATACTTTTACTCTCATCTCTAGTTATAAGTAAATTTGTATTTCAGTGGACATACATATCCACTAAACAATGAACCTGCAATCTTTTTTTCATTAAATTGTTTCTTAATGTGTTTTTTTGCCTATTTGTGAGGTCAACTGTGAGCTATAAAATCTATCCCATTTCCCCTTTCATTTGTTTGGAACAAGCAATGCACACTAGTTGTGGTCAGAGAGGGTGGCTACTTACAGTGGGACCATGATCAATAAATGAAGACACAATCTAACAGAAAGTTGGATCACAGTTGTGAAGTGAAAGTAATTTGGAGATTTGGAGGAGAATGAGAGCAATAGAAGGTACTTTTTTAAAGAATACATATGCAGTGCTAAATGCAGGACCAGCCTAAGGGACCTTTTGACTCCTAAAGCCCCGTACACACGAGCAGACTTTTCAACATCCAAAGTCCGACGGACTGATTCCGTCAGACTATTCGATCGTGTGTGGGCTGCAACGGACTTTTGACTCGCCAAAGTCTGAAGGACTTTAGAATATGGAACATGCTTCAAATTTTTCCGTAGGAACTCCGCCGGACCCGGTCCCTTCGAAAAATTCGCTCGTGTGTATGCTATTCCGACGGACTAAAACCGACGCTAGGGCAGCTATTGGCTACTGGCTATGAACTTCCTTATTCGAATCCAGTCGTACGTCATCACGTTCGAATCCGTCGGAGTTTAGTGTGATTGTGTGTGGCCAAGTCCGCTCGGCCGAAAAGTCCGTCAGAACTCTGTCGGAACTCCGGCAGAACTCCTTCAGAAGTCTGTCGGACATAAGTCCTCTCGTGTGTACGGGGCTTAAGGGGGCTGAGCCAAGGAAGATCCTGTTTTCCATTGAAAGGAAGGAACACAAATACTGAACAGTTCAACAGGTTAAAGTATATTTTGCTGATGGTTTTCCTGTTCTTAAGATGGTGCCTATCTTGGAAGATGATTTGGCAAAAAGAAATATGGAGATTTGGAGGAGGTTGAGCACAATATAATAATATAATTATATATATAATTTTATATATATATATATAAAATATAATATACAAGTTTATATACTACATCCATCTGAGTTAAGAATACATACTTGAATATAATATATATTTTTTTAAACCAGGGTTTAGTGTCACTTTGAAGGCCCTGACCTTTTGGACATACTTGAAGGAACAGAGCTAAATTTCTTGAAGACTGGAGTTGAGAGACAAAGTTGCATGGGTGCCCTTTTTATTTGGTTATTTGTATTTAACTGGGATGTATTTTAGAGCTTTCCAGAGGACATAACATCAGTCACATTAGTTGTAGCGATTCAAATCTAATGCTGCAGTATCCTATATATACCAGAAACAATTGGTTCAGGAGCCACAGTGTCTTGAAAAAGTATTCACACTCCTTTTCAACATTTTGTCAGGTTACAACCAAAAACATAAATGTATTTTACTGGGATTTTATGTGATAGAAATAATGCCAAGTAAGACTTCAACTCTCAGACACTGAGAGTGCTAATGCAAATGGAAAGCAGCGCTATTGTGGGCAAAAATGCCTGTCAGATCACATTTGCAGAATAGTGGAGTCAAGTTCTCACTGAAGGCTTAAATGCAAGTTCTTTGCCATAAAAAGTATATAGGGACTGGGTCCTTCCCCAGGAGACATGTATCAATTGGAAAAAAATGTTTTTAAAATGGTAGTTTTTTCGGGAGCAGTGATTTTTATAATGCTTAAAGTGAAATATCGTGCCTGGGGGATGCCTATAGTATGCTTGGAAGCCTACAGGAAAAGAGGGGGGACGAGAGAGTGGCCCCCCTCCTCCTGAACCATACCAGACCACATGCCCTCAACATGGCAAAGGTGCTTTGGAGTCCCCCCCCCAAGACACCTTGTCCCCACGTTGATGGGGACAAGGGCCTCATCCCCACAACCCTTGTCCAGTGGTTGTGGGGGTCTGCGGGCAGCGGGGCTTATCGGAATCTGGAAGCCCCCCTTTAACAAGGGGGCCCCCAGATCTCGCCCCCCCCCATATGAATGGGTATCGGGTACATTGTACGCCTACACATTCACCAAAAAAAGCATGGAAATGTGACAAAAATCAATAGCCGGTTTTTGACAATCCCTTTATTGTAAAATAGCTCTGAGTGATCTTCTGACCCGAGCCATGTCTCCCGCCGTCTTCTCCTGGTGCTGTCTCTCTTGCCTCCATCTTCTGTCTGCATCTCTCTCCACCGTGTTCTTCCCCCGCTGTGTTCTTCCTCTCCGCCATCTTCCTTTGTTGTGTTCTCCCCGTTGTCTGGCATCTCTTAAACAGCCATGGAGCGTGACCATCCATTGACGTCACACAGAAAGCCTTCCCCCTTTTTTCCAGAAAATAAAGGGGCGGGCTCTGCGTGTGACATCAACAGATGGTCGCTCCTCATGGCTGTGTGAGACACCATACAGTGGGGACAACACAATGAAGGAAGATGGCGGGGGAGTAAGAACACTGTGCAGAGGAAGAACATGGAGGAGAGGAAGCACACCACAGTGGGAGAAGAAGGCGATGGCGGGAGAGACAGCACCAGGAGGAGATGGCGGGTTCGGGGGAGAAGACCACTGAGAGCTATTTACAATAAAGTGTCAAAAACTGGCTATTGTCCCATTTCAGTGCTTTTTTTGGTGAATGAGTAGGGGTACAATGTACCTGATACCCATTCACATGGGGGGGGTGGGATCTGGGGGTCACCTTGTTAAATAGGGCTTCCAGATTACAATAAGCCCCCCACCCACAGATCCCCACAACCACCAGGCAAGGGTTGTGGGGATGAGACCCCAAAGCACCCTCTCCATGATGAGGGCATATGGCCTGGTACGGTTCAGGAGGAGGGGGTCACTCTCTCACCCCCCCTATTCTTGTGGCCTGCCAGGTTGCGTGGTTGAATAAGAGTCTGGTATGGATTTTGAGGGGACCCCCAGGTAAAAAAAAAATATTTTGATGCAAGGGTTCCCCTTAATATTCATACCAGACCAAAAGGGCCTGGTAATGGGGGAATCCCATGTCATTTTTGTTAAATTTTGGCATGGGGGGCCCCTTTGAATCCATACTAGACCCAAAGGGCCTGGTATGGACCTGGGGGGGACCCCATGCAGTTTTTTTTGGCTGGCATTTTTTTGTACTTTCAGTGGGGAAGCTTCTGAAGATTCATTGGTTAAGAACATGGCAGCTGGCTTCCCAGCCCCCTGGTTAGCAAACGGCTATATACAGTTTTAAAAAAATAACCGCAAAACATATCAAAAATCGCAAATGCAACAGTTGCGTTTCTGGTGCAGTTCCATTGAAATATATTACCCGCAAATCACGTGAAAAAAGTCCCCGATCATTTCCAAAAATGCACTGGCCGCAATACACATAGATGTGAACTAGTACCATAGGAAACCATGTTAAATGGACTGTAGAGTGTTTCTGAAAACTGCAAAACACACTAAAAAATGCATAGGTGTGAACCTAGGGTCATGGCCTGTTCAGACTGGAGTGAGAGGAGAGGCTCTTTACAGATGCTCTGCAGGTTCTATTTTTAGCACCTGTAAAGCGCCTTCAGTGTGAAAGCAGCCTAAGGGTCCCTTCACACAGGGTGGATCAGTGCTGATCCGCCCCTTGGATATCCGCTTGCTCAGCGGGGATCGCCGGAGCGATCTCCGCTGAGCTGGAAGATGACAGGTCTGTCTCTGCACACTGTGCAGGAACGGACCTGTCACAGCGGCACTCTCCCCTATGGTGAGATGATGGATGGAAAAATAGCTTTTTCCTCCGTCACACTTTTTCGGATCAGAGCGGGTCGGATGTCAGTGGACATGTCACCGCTGACATCGGACGCTCCATAGAGCTCTATGGAGCATCCGTTCAGGTCCGCCTGAAAAACTGACCGGCGGACCTGAATGGATCGTCCATGTGAAAGGGGCCTAAGATGTAAAAGATCTTGCACTTCCCCAAAACCACCACACCCAAAACTAATTAAAAAGAAGAAAGAAGAGAGAAAAAACAACAGCAAAAAACAACAACCAAACTTACTCATTTACTTTTATTTTGCCAGCAGAAACAAAATATGTACATTAATTTACTAGCTTCAAAACATTTTTTACAGGATATGTGGTGCTACATTTAGCAAAACAGTTAGCAATTGGGTTTTAATGGCCCTGCTCATTGGAGCTTACAATCTAAAAGTTGTCTAAACCTTAGAGTGGACACAGCTTTACTTTTGGTGTATAATGGGCAACAGATCACATTTTTATCTGGAAGATTATAGAAACATACTTAACAGTCATGCTTACAAAGCATTCCAACATAATATAAAAAAAAAAAAAAACACATGTTCAAAATATAATACCTGCCACCACCCCACATATCCACACATATACATCATCGTTAACATCATGTTCTGCTGGATGCATTTCTGTGTACATGATTATGCAATGAGATCAAAGAGCAGAAGGTCAGCACATGCTCCCAAACCATGTTTTCACAGTCAGACAGGAACAATACACACACAACATTGAAAGCATGGCCACATAAACCCACTTTTGACTGAAAAAGTGCACAAGAATTTCAGCAAACAAACAGCCCCTAGTTGGGCGTTTGTAAATAGGCACAATATCATTCTTTTGCCCCCACAAATCACAGCAAAAAACTTGGCCTTCTCAGGCCAAATGAAACCCCCCTGCTGCAGCCCTTTATATAAGATAGGTTGTATTGTTAGCACACTGACATACCAATAGAAGTACACACCCATCAGTATCTTTTAATCTGTCTTTTCGTTTATGTCTAAAGTGATTGCACCTGATGGGCAGGAATACATAACGGAAAAAGGAATACTCACCTGTCACATACCTGGTGTTGGAGCCCAGAATGCAGGGAGCGGCCTCTCATAAGCCTCTGGCTCGAGAACCCCTGGTAGTGGAGACAGGGACTCAAGAGTTCAGAGAGAACAAGTGCCTGATAGATGGCAGGTGTGGGACTGGTCCGGACCTCTAAAGTAGCAGGAGAAAGGCAAGCAGGAATAGCAAGCTGGAACTTGTCACTGGAACACCGCAGACAGAGTTCTGTAGTGCAGCAGGAGCACAGGATCTGCAGGCTGCGAAGTGGTGCACAGGAACCTGGCAGGAACACTGGAACAGCGGAAGTATGGAGGTGCTTGAGCTTGGCAGGAACTCTGAAACAGCTGACAGCGAGGAGGTCTACTGTAGTACAGCAGGAGGGCTGGATCGGCAGGTTGCAGGAAGGTGCTCAGAGGTCAGGCAGTAACACAGGCAGAATCAGACAGGCCGGGACAATAATAGTGGGCAGAGCAGGTACCAAATGGAGGCAGAAGGGTAGTCGAGGTACAGGCCGGGTCTGTAACAGGCGGGCAGCGATCAATCCAAAGGAAGAGGCAGAAGAGTAGTCGGACAGGTCGGGGTCAGAGGCAGGCTGCAAACAGACGTCATCAGGAACAGGCCGGGTAAACAGGGAATCAAGTCAACTGGTAACAGGTAGCAGGGTCACAGGAAACGCTGTAGACTGGACAGCAAGGAGGCACAGTGACAGATTCTCTTAAATAACCCTCTGGGCGCCAAAAGCAGTCACACGGCGCGTCTGCACGCACCCGCACACACCCGTGCGCGTGCGCCCGTTCGCGTCATCGTGCACCCGCATGCGCCCGTTACCGCTATCGCGCACTCACGTGTGCCCGTTTGCGCTAATGCGCAACCGTGTGCGCCGGTTAGCTCTTAGGATATGGATTCTGCGGGCAGGTCTTCCATATACCGCTGGATTACCGGGACATCCTTCTTGACATCACCTTTCCATAATTTTCCTTTCCTGGTGCCTACCCATGGCAGCATACCAATGGTTGATGGCTCCACCCTCGATCAACCCACAGGACCATGTAACTCTATAAAAAAAATAGTTACTCCCCCCTCAGGTATTCTTTGTAACTAAATCAAAAAGTAACAGTACAGCGCAAATAAATAATAAATAATTAATAAAAAGTCCATAAATTGAAAAATAGATGAATAAATAGATGCAGTGATCAAGAAGAATCCGCTTGTGCAGTGTGTCTTCAATCAATGTAACAAGTGACGATGTGATCCCTTCACCATTGAACAAGTTGGACTCTCACCTCAACTAATGAACCCCTGATATATCAGACAGGTCAAAAACACATGTTCCCATCAAGGGTAGATCATAAGATTGCAGCAGACCAAACGGAAGTACTCCCAGGAAAGATCCTCCTCCGTGTCATCAGATCAATGTGATATCATGTATAAATATAAAGAACAAGCAAATCTAGTGCTCTCCGTTGAAACAAATTTATTTTAAAAGCAAGTAAAGAGAAATTACACTCACATTTGTAAGCACTGATCTCCAGTGCTGAGTGCTAAGCGAAAAAACAAATACCATGCGTGGATCAGTGTATCAGCTTGCGGATGACGTCACGGCGCGAGTCACGTGGTCCGTACGCGTTGCGTCCCAAAGAGTAGGCGGGACCTCATCAGCGGTGACGGCATGACGTCGGACGGCCGCTTTTAAGCCAACACACTGATATTAAGCCAATAGAGAACAGAGTTGTGCGCAAGACGAGTACCAGGGGAAGCACATATCAAACGTGACACCGGAACACAGATCTGGGCACAATCACAATACAAGAAAGAGAGGAAAGATGTATTTAAAAACAATACAAATAAGAAACAAAATAAAAACAAAACCAGAGGAAAGCACAAGTATTGCCTACTAAACAGCAACATGCAGCAATCCTCTAGTTATTTTCACATAAACTATGTGAAGAAATATTATTGCCAAAAAAGCAATGCGATGTTATAGCACTGAAATAAGGCCACATATGTGTATATCTCCTAATCAGTCCAAAATTACTGGCAATGAAAACCTAAAATGTAAACCCACAAAGCCGCTGATATCATCAGAAAGCTACACTGATCCACGCATGGGTTAATGAGAAATGGATATACATATAAAAATACTAAAATAATAATCGTGAGTGAATATATATATATACAAGATATATACAAAGATATATATAAAGAATATACTAATCTAAAAATATTATGCTGACAATACAAATAAAATAAAAAATTTAAAAAGAAAAGAAAAAAAATAATTATCTGTCCGAAATGAAGCAATTTAAATCAAAGTCCACGTTCAAACCTCTCGGGGCGAGAACCCTTGTTTCATGGATCCAGTAAGACTCACGTTTACTTAATTGGCGTATGAAGTTACCTCCGCGCCAATGTTTGGTTACCTTCTCAATCCCCCAGAAGCTCAAACTCCTGGGGTTCTGAGAATGCACCAATTTGAAATGGCGAGACACATTATGAGTCTTGAGACCCTTTTTAATATTATTCACATGTTCGCCTAACCTCACATGTAGGGGTCTCGAAGTTCTACCAATATATTGGAGACCGCATCCACATTGTAACATATATACCACCCCTACAGTAGAACAGGTAATAAGTTTATCAATCTTATATTCCTTGTTATTACTAGTGGCAATAAAAGATTTTCTCCCTTTTACATTGCATCTGGAGTGTCTGCATGCCGTACACCTACCACACGCATAGAAGCCAGATAAAAAAGAGAAAAGTCTACTTTCAGTATGCACAGGAGGATCGATAACACTGGGTGCTATCTGGTCACGTAATGAGGGAGCTTTCTTGTATATAAAGGAGGGCCGTGCAGGTAGGAGAGGACCCAACACATGATCTTGTTTCAATATGAACCAGTTTTTAGCAACCACTTTTTCAAATTTCTTGTACTGTACATTATAATCCAGAACCATTCTAAAGTTAACCCCTTCCGCTTCTGATTCTTTTACTTTATCTCCAACTAAGATAGATCTATCCATCTGTTGGACCAAAGACATTTCATGATCAAGGACAGATCTATCATATCCTTTTTCTTGAAATTTAGAGGATAAGGTTTGGGCCTGAAGCACAAAATCATCCACACGAGAACAGTTCCGCCTCAGTCTTACATACTGTCCTCTGGGGATATTGCATAACCAAGACTTATGGTGGCAACTCCCCAGAGGAATGTACGAATTCCGATCGGTTGGCTTGAAATGATTTTTTAATACTAGCCCATCGTTCGCTTTAATGATCTCCAAGTCCAAAAACACCATCCGCTCTTGGCTAATGTTCCATGATAACTGGATGTTTTTATCATTAGCGTTCATGGTGCAGATAAATTTATCCAAACCAACCCGGTCACCATCCCATATAAAAATCAGATCATCAATGAATCTATTGTAGCAAATTAATTCCTTGGGGCGGTTCCGAAAAACAACATCCTCCTCCCAGTGGGCCATGAATAAATTGGCCACACTGGGAGCAAACCTAGCCCCCATGGCAACCCCCCTTACTTGTAAATAAAACTGATGGTTAAACCAAAAATAATTCCTAGATAGACAAAAATCTAAGCATTTGAGAATAAGCTTTTTATGGCACTCAGACAAATCGGAATAAGTGGACATAGCCCACTGAACTGAAATTCGCGCATCATTGTGTCCTATAATAGTGTACAGGGAACCAACGTCAGCGGTTACAAGAAAGCAAGAGGCCGTAATCTCCAATGATTCAAGAATTTGAATGATGTGTTTAGTGTCTTTGAGGAATGCCTTAGTTTTCAACACCAGAGGTTGTAAAAAGGTGTCAATGTACTGACCCACTCTCGAGGAGATGGAGTCAATACCATTGACAATGGGCCTGCCAGGCGGGTTAACACAATCCTTATGTATTTTTGGCAGGCAATATATAATGGGGGTTCTGCAGAATAATGGATCAAGGTATAATCCCTCCTTTTTATTGAGAATGTTCTTATTTTTCCCTTCTTCTATTAGCCAATGCAATTCATCCTTGTACTGCAGCATAGGGTCTTTGTTCAAAATTTGGTAAGTGTCAGTATCACTGACAAGTTTATTCATTTCGGACATATAATTAATTTTATTTAAAATGACCAGCCCCCCCCCCTTTGTCTGCGGGGCGTATGATAATGTCATCCCTGCTCCTAAGGGATTCCATTCCCAATTTGATATACTGGGGGTCCTTTACTTTACGTACTTTAAGAGTGTCTAGATCATTTATGACAACATTTTTAAAAACCTCCAGAAACTTATTATCGGTATTTAAAGGGTTAAACGTAGATTTGTTACGGAGATTAGAATGTTGATTTTCAAATGTTTTCACTTGTCTAACCGGGTTGGATAAGAAATATTTCTTCATATTCAAATTCCTGATAAACTTTTGAATGTTAACATAGGTATGGAATTTATTTAAATTCCTAACCGGAGCAAATTTTAAACCCCTATCCCAAACTTTAAACTCATTATCACTTAGTGGGCACCCACTTAAGTTATAAATACCTGCTCCTACTGGGGTTTTTGTTTTTTGAACTCTCCTGCCCCCTCTCCTTCCTCTCTCTCTTTTCTTTTTCGAACCTGACTGCCCGACCGGGGGGTTCCATAGGGTTGCTGTCTCCACCACTCCTGATGGATTGGCGGGGGTGCAAATGGTGGATTGATAGGTTGGTGGACAGGGGGTTGCATATAAGGGCCCCTCCCGGGTCCACTCTGTGCACCCGAAAAATCCCCTCCCTCTCCAGCTCCTCCATACTGTAATGGTGCATACCTATTAGACACAGGCATGGAATACCTAGGTTGACCATCATAAGAAGCCCTCTGATGGGAACCATAATCATACTGGTATCCGTATCCACCCTGTCTGCTAGGGGAATGATAGCCATAAAAGTACTGGGACTCATTAGCAAGGATTTCCCTGGAGTCCAAATTCCTATCATGATTACCATTACCTCTACCTCTTTTTCTTCCATAGTTATTACGGGGGCCCTTACTATATGTACCACCCCTGGGTGCACTACTCCTAGTGTTAATGGGCCCAGATACAGGATACTCCAAGATAGGGGTGCCTTGGGAGCCAGGTGGGGGTACAGGGGCCATAACATCAACCTCAATAGGAACATTATGGGAGGTGTCTCCCTCAGTTTGGTTCATTTTCTGCCATTTGAAGACATTCCCCCCATTGAAATCATTAGAATCTCTCATGAATTTTTTCTTTTTCTTATTTTGGACCTCAAGGTCCCACTTTGCAATCTTATCCTTTAATTCGACAGAGAGTCTAGTGAAGTCAGGAGTGTCCTTAAATGATTCAATGGAGTTCCTAATATCATTAATCTGGTTTTCTAAAATAGTCATTTTTCTTTGCTTTCGTTTCAACAAAAATTCCATTAATTCCAAACCCTTATTCAGGAAAAAACCTTCCCATTCCAACATGGAATCTCTATCAAGGAGTCCATCGTTAGGGGGAACATCCCATCTTAAACGACGTGGTATTAATCTGGCTGAAATATATTGTTGAAAAGAAACAATATCCCACCAAGCTTTAACCTTTTTCTCAAAAACATGACCAAGCTTTCTAAAGGCCAAAACTACATCTGGGGTTTGTTCAAAAATAGGGGTACGTGAAAAAATATCACTCAATTTAACCTCCCTGTTTTCAAAATATTGGAATACATCCATATTAGCTGCTGAAATTGTAGTAAATTGGTGCAAAAAAGTAAAATAAAAAGTCAACCAGCGCTAAACACAATAAAATTAAGTGAAAAAAGTGAAAAAATGCAGCTAGAATACTATAGGTCAAAATACCAAATCCCACATTACAAAATCAAAAAGTAACAGTACAGCGCAAATAAATAATAAATAATTAATAAAAAGTCCATAAATTGAAAAATAGATGAATAAATAGATGCAGTGATCAAGAAGAATCCGCTTGTGCAGTGTGTCTTCAATCAATGTAACAAGTGACGATGTGATCCCTTCACCATTGAACAAGTTGGACTCTCACCTCAACTAATGGCCCCTGATATATCAGACAGGTCAAAAACACATGTTCCCATCAAGGGTAGATCATAAGATTGCAGCAGACCAAACGGAAGTACTCCCAGGAAAGATCCTCCTCCGTGTCATCAGATCAATGTGATATCATGTATAAATATAAAGAACAAGCAAATCTAGTGCTCTCCGTTGAAACAAATTTATTTTAAAAGCAAGTAAAGAGAAATTACACTCACATTTGTAAGCACTGATCTCCAGTGCTGAGTGCTAAGCGAAAAAACAAATACCATGCGTGGATCAGTGGATCAGTGTATCAGCTTGCGGATGACGTCACGGCGCGAGTCACGTGGTCCGTACGCGTTGCGTCCCAAAGAGTAGGCGGGACTTCATCAGCGGTGACGGCATGACGTCGGACGGCCGCTTTTAAGCCAACACACTGATATTAAGCCAATAGAAAACAGAGTTGTGCGCAAGACGAGTACCAGGGGAAGCACGTATCAAACGTGACACCGGAACACAGATCTGGGCACAATCACAATACAAGAAAGAGAGGAAAGATGTATTTAAAAACAATACAAATAAGAAACAAAATAAAAACAAAACCAGAGGAAAGCACAAGTATTGCCTACTAAACAGCAACATGCAGCAATCCTCTAGTTATTTTCACATAAACTATGTGAAGAAATATTATTGCCAAAAAAGCAATGCGATGTTATAGCACTGAAATAAGGCCACATATGTGTATATCTCCTAATCAGTCCAACATTACTGGCAATGAAAACCTAAAATGTAAACCCACAAAGCCGCTGATATCATCAGAAAGCTACACTGATCCACGCATGGGTTAATGAGAAATGGATATACATATAAAAATACTAAAATAATAATCGTGAGTGAATATATATATATACAAGATATATACAAAGATATATATAAAGAATATACTAATCTAAAAATATTATGCTGACAATACAAATAAAATAAAAAATTAAAAAAGAAAAGAAAAAAAATAATTATCTGTCCGAAATGAAGCAATTTAAATCAAAGTCCACGTTCAAACCTCTCGGGGCGAGAACCCTTGTTTCATGGATCCAGTAAGACTCACGTTTACTTAATTGGCATATGAAGTTACCTCCGCGCCAATGTTTGGTTACCTTCTCAAAAGGAGAAAATCTTTTATTGCCACTAGTAATAACAAGGAATATAAGATTGATAAACTTATTACCTGTTCTACTGTAGGGGTGGTATATATGTTACAATGTGGATGCGGTCTCCAATATATTGGTAGAACTTCGAGACCCCTACATGTGAGGTTAGGCGAACATGTGAATAATATTAAAAAGGGTCTCAAGACTCATAATGTGTCTCGCCATTTCAAATTGGTGCATTCTCAGAACCCCAGGAGTTTGAGCTTCTGGGGGATTGAGAAGGTAACCAAACATTGGCGCGGAGGTAACTTCATACGCCATTTAAGTAAACGTGAGTCTTACTGGATCCATGAAACAAGGGTTCTCGCCCCGAGAGGTTTGAACGTGGACTTTGATTTAAATTGCTTCATTTCGGACAGATAATTATTTTTTTTCTTTTCTTTTTTAATTTTTTATTTTATTTGTATTGTCAGCATAATATTTTTAGATTAGTATATTCTTTATATATATCTTTGTATATATCTTGTATATATATATTCACTCACGATTATTATTTTAGTATTTTTATATGTATATCCATTTCTCATTAACCCATGCGTGGATCAGTGTAGCTTTCTGATGATATCAGCGGCTTTGTGGGTTTACATTTTAGGTTTTCATTGCCAGTAATGTTGGACTGATTAGGAGATATACACATATGTGGCCTTATTTCAGTGCTATAACATCGCATTGCTTTTTTGGCAATAATATTTCTTCACATAGTTTATGTGAAAATAACTAGAGGATTGCTGCATGTTGCTGTTTAGTAGGCAATACTTGTGCTTTCCTCTGGTTTTGTTTTTATTTTGTTTCTTATTTGTATTGTTTTTAAATACATCTTTCCTCTCTTTCTTGTATTGTGATTGTGCCCAGATCTGTGTTCCGGTGTCACGTTTGATACGTGCTTCCCCTGGTACTCGTCTTGCGCACAACTCTGTTTTCTATTGGCTTAATATCAGTGTGTTGGCTTAAAAGCGGCCGTCCGACATCATGCCGTCACCGCTGATGAAGTCCCGCCTACTCTTTGGGACGCAACGCGTACGGACCACGTGACTCGCGCCGTGACGTCATCCGCAAGCTGATACACTGATCCACGCATGGTATTTGTTTTTTCGCTTAGCACTCAGCACTGGAGATCAGTGCTTACAAATGTGAGTGTAATTTCTCTTTACTTGCTTTTAAAATAAATTTGTTTCAACGGAGAGCACTAGATTTGCTTGTTCTTTATATTTATACATGATATCACATTGATCTGATGACACGGAGGAGGATCTTTCCTGGGAGTACTTCCGTTTGGTCTGCTGCAATCTTATGATCTACCCTTGATGGGAACATGTGTTTTTGACCTGTCTGATATATCAGGGGTCCATTAGTTGAGGTGAGAGTCCAACTTGTTCAATGGTGAAGGGATCACATCGTCACTTGTTACATTGATTGAAGACACACTGCACAAGCGGATTCTTCTTGATCACTGCATATATTTATTCATCTATTTTTCAATTTATGGACTTTTTATTAATTATTTATTATTTATTTGCGCTGTACTGTTACTTTTTGATTTTGTAATGTGGGATTTGGTATTTTGACCTATAGTATTCTAGCTGCATTTTTTCACTTTTTTCACTTAATTTTATTGTGTTTAGCGCTGGTTGACTTTTTATTTTACTTTAATTCTTTGTAACTAGTCTTCAGAACATTAAGGATTATTGAAGGGAGGGTGTATGCTGCCATTCGTAGACACCAGGAAAGGAAAATTATGGAAAGGTGAGTATTCAATTTTCCGTTTTGCTGGTGCCTCCATGGCAGCATACCAATGGTAAATAACTCGCTTACAGGGAGGCTACTGCAATAATGATTTTTAATGATTTTACAGAGCTGATAATTCTAAGGTTTTTTTCCCAAAATCTCGGGCGGTGATGACTGCCGGATCTAGGCTATAGTGCGACATGAAGGTGTTGAAGGATGACCAACTAGCCACTCTGCAAATTGTCTCAGGGGAGACCCGCGCCAAGGCTGCCCAGGAAGAGGTCATTCCCCGCTTCGAATTTACATTCACCGCAACTGGGACTTGGAGCCCACTAGCCCGATATGCCCTCTGAATTCGTTTTACGATCCAGTTGGCTAAGGATGTCTTGGAGGCCGCCATTCCTTTCCTTGCACCCTTGGGAATAATAAACAGATGTTGATCCTTGCATAATTGCTGTGTCAACTCGAAATAATACTACTGACACAATATAATGTAGCGCTAAAGTATACTTGTGAGAAACATATGTGACAAATACAGAAAAAATAAAGTCCAAATTTTAAGTGAATAGAAAAAGTCTTTTGAATCCTTATAGGACATAAAATGTTATTTTGCACACAATATGAAGGCTGGAAAGTGATCTTAAAGACTTTTAAAAGCAGTGAATTCTAAATGAAAGCAGACAAGGTGGGTACTCTTACCGGAACCATAAGGTTAAGCATACATATAGAGGTGAATAGATCTCCACGGAGCTATAAGCCAATTAAGTCACTGTAAACTAGGGATGAGCCGAACACCCCCCTGTTCGGTTCGCACCAGAACCTGCGAACAGACCTAAACTTCGTGTGAACTTTAGAACCCTATTAAAGTCTATGGGACTCGAACGTTCACAATCTAAAGTGCTCATTTTAAAGGGTAATATGCAAGTTACTGTCCTAAAAAGTTGGGGACCTGGGTCCTGCCCCAGGGGACATGGATCAATGCAAAAAAAAAGTTTTAAAAACGGCCGTTTTTTCAGGAGCAGTGATTTTAATAATGATTAAAGTGAAACAATAAAAGTGTAATATTCCTTTAAATTTCGTAGCTGGGGGGTATCTATAGTATGCCTGTGAAGGGGCGCATGTTTCTGCTGCTTAGAACTGTCCCTGCACAAAGTGTCATTTGTGCAGGAAAAAAAGTATTTTAAAATCACTTGTGGCTAAATTGTCGGCTCCCCATAATACAGAGAACACTCAATGAGTGTTCTCTGTATTAGCCGACAATTCATTCATTCATTGATAAAAAAAAAAAACCTGGGGGTTCCCCTAAATTCAATTACCAGGCCCTTCAGGTCTGAAATGGATATTAAGGGGAACCCTGTGTCAAATTTAAAAAAAAATTGACGTGGGGGTCCCCCTAAATATCCATACCAGACCCTTCAGGTCTGATATGGATATTAAGGGGAACCCCGCATCAAATTAAAAATAAAAATTGATGTGGGGGTCCCCCTAAAAATCCATACCAGACCCTTTATCTGAGCACGCAACCTGGCAGGCCGCAGGAAAAGAGGGGGGGGACGAGAGAGCGCCCCCCCTCCCTCCTGATCCATACCAGGCCACATACCCTCAACATTGGGAGGATGCTTTGGGGGTCTGTGACCCCTCAAAGCACATTGTCCCCATGTTGATGAGGACAAGGGCCTCATCCTCACAACCCTGGCCGGTGGTTGTGAGGGTCTGCGGGCGGGGGCTTATCAGAATCTGGAAGCCCCCTTTAACAAGGGAACCCCCAGATCCCGCCCCCCCTGTTTGAAATGGTAAGGTGGTACAAAAGTACCCCTACCATTTCACAAAGAAAGTGTCAAAATGGTTAAATAAGACAAACACACTTTTGAAAAATTCCTTTATTAAAAATAAAAAAAATAAAAAAAAGATTCCACCGGTGCTAATCCACTCTTGCTATCCAGCGACGAATCTCCGGGGTCCAGCGATGGATGATCATATCCAGCGACGGGGATCTCTCAGTCGGGCGCTGTCCATACATCCTTCTTCTGTCTCCATTGCGGAGACACTGCAGAGATCCCAGCGCTGGAATCTTTTTTTATTTTTTTTTATTTTTAATAAAGGAATTTTTCAAAAGTGTGTTTGTCTTATTTAACCATTTTGACACTTTCTTTATGAAATGGTAGGGGTACTTTTGTACCCCCTTACCATTTCAAACAGGGGGGGGGCGGGATCTGGGGGTCCCCTTGTTAAAGGGGGCTTCCAGATTCTGATAAGCCCCCCGCCCGCAGACCCTCACAACCACCGGCCAGGGTTGTGAGGATGAGGCCCTTGTCCTCATCAACATGGGGACAAGGTGCTTTGAGGGGTCACAGACCCCCCAAAGCATCCTCCCAATGTTGAGGGTATGTGGCCTGGTACGGTTCAGGAGAGAGGGGGCCGCTCTCTCGTCCCCCCCCTCTTTTCCTGCAGCCTGCCAGGTTGCGTGCTCGGATAAAGGGTCTGGTATGGATTTTTAGGGGGACCCCACGTCAATTTTTTTTTCAATTTGATGCGGGGTTCCCCTTAATATCCATATCAGACCTGAAGGGTCTGGTATGGATATTTAGGGGGACCCCCACGTCAATTTTTTTTTAAATTTGATGCAGGGTTCCCCTTAATATCCATGTCAGACCTGAAGGGCCTGGTAATTGAATTTAGGGGAACCCCCACGCTTTTTTTTTTTTTTTTATCAATGAATGAATGAATTGTCGGCTAATACAGAGAACATTCATTGAGTGTTCTCTGTATTACGGGGAGCCGACAATTTAGCCGCAAGTGATTTTAAAAGACTTTTTTTCCTGCACAAATGACACTTTGTGCAGGGACAGTTCTAAGCAGCAGAAACATGCGCCCCTTCACAGGCATACTATAGATACCCCCCAGCTACGAAATTTAAAGGAATATTACACTTTTATTGTTTCACTTTAATCATTATTAAAATCACTGCTCCTGAAAAAACTGTAGTTTTTAAAACTTTTTTTTGCATTGATCCACGTCCCCTGGGGCAGGACCCGGGTCCCCAAACACTTTTTAGGACAGTAACCTGCATATTACCCTTTAAAATGAGCACTTTAGATTTCTCCCATAGACTTGTATAGGGTGTTCCGGCTTTTCGAATTTGCTGCGAACAGCCCAAATTGTTCACTGTTCGCTGAACAGGCAAACAGGCAATGTTTCGAGTCGAACATGAGTTCGACTCGAACTCGAAGCTCATCCCTACTGTAAACCCTCTTGATCCAAGGAGGAATAATCCGCGACGTCTCCAGGACTCCCACTTCTCGAAGGTCCAAATGGAATGGACGTGAGGAAAACGTT
This sequence comes from Lithobates pipiens, assembly GCF_037356315.1. Classification (NCBI taxonomy): domain Eukaryota; kingdom Metazoa; phylum Chordata; class Amphibia; order Anura; family Ranidae; genus Lithobates; species Lithobates pipiens. The sequence continues at coordinate 400,980,851 of NW_027507903.1, read as the reverse complement.
ACTCCAGCAAAGACCAAAGATGATGGGTAGATCAGATCCCATATAGGAAATCATATAGAGAACAAAAAAGAAAACCGCTTCCCATAGTGTAGATGAAAAATAACGGATGGCTGTTTATTGGCATAAAATCAGCAAAACGCAGGATAAAAAAAAAAATTCTCCAAATAAAATTGTGATCACATAAAAACAAGCAATACAGGGAACATGACTACCGCACCCTATGCGTTTCATCCCATAGGACTTCAACAGGGGCATCGTCCTATGGGACGAAACGCGTAGGGCGTGGTAGTCATGTTCCCTGTATTGCTTGTTTTTATGTGATCACGATTTCATTTCGAGAAATTATTTTTTTATCCTGCGTTTTGCTGATTTTATGCCAATAAACAGCCATCCGTTATTTTTCATCTACACTATGGGAAGCTGTTTTTCTTTTTTGTTCTCTGTATGATGTCCTATATGGGATCTGATTTACCCATCATCTTTGGTCTTTGCTGGAGTTACGTTTTCCTCACTTCCATTCCATTTGGACCTTGGAGAAGTGGGAGTCCTGGAGACATCACGGATTATTCCTTCTTGGATTAAGAGGGTTTACAGTGACTTCATTGGCTGATAGCTCCGTGGAGATCCATTCACCTCTATATGTATGCTTACCCTTATGGTTCCGGTAAGAGTACCCACCTTGTCTGCTTTCATTTAGAATTCACTGCTTTTGAAAGTCTTCAAGATCACTTTCCAGCCTTCATATTGTGTGCAGAATCACATTTTATGTCCTATAAGGATTCGAAAGACTTTTTCTATTCACTTAATATTTGGACTTTATTTTTTCTGTATTTGTCACATATGTTTCTCACAAGTATATTTTAGCGCTACATTATATTGTGTCAGTTGTATTTAGGAATTTGGTTATATTCTTAAGTAGCTGCTGGTTTATATACTTTCTTTTTAGGTTAGCTCAATATTTATTTATTTTTTTTCCAACTCGAAATAATGCCTCAGGGACCTGGCCACATCCAATTCATGTAGTTTTGAAGAGGTTGGATCTTCTCCGAAGGCCGGGAGAACCTATTCTTGATTAAGGTGATAAACTGATGGTACCTTCGGGAAAAACTGGTTAATAGACTGCAGAACCACCCTATCTGGAAAAAACGTGACGTAGAGTTCTCTAGCTCCCAAAGCTTGAATTTACGATACTCTGTGCCCTGATGTCATGGTGATCAGAAATGACGTTTTTCAGGTAATATCTTCCAATGTACACTCTTCAGTGGGTGCAAAGGGTGGACTGGCTAAGACGTTGAGGACAACTGTCAGATCCCACTTGGGGTAAAGAGCTTTCCTAGGAGGATGCAACCTTAGTACCGCTTTTAGAAAGCGGTCTTTGAGGGACTCCAGTGCCCAGCGTGTGTCTGTTGAGGCTGATAAGGCCGAAACCTGAACTTTCAGTGTGTTAAGACCTAAGCCTAAGTCTAGGCCCGACTGCAAGAAGAGTAGAATATTATGAACTCCAGGATCCAGTGGTTTGAAATGGCTGGATTCTGCCAGCTGGGTGAATTTTTTCCATACCCTGTAGTAGGTGGCATTGGTAGATGACTTCCTTGCTTGCAACAAAGTTTGTATAACTTCATGTGAGCACCCTAGGCTGCCCAGTCTCTTCTGCTCAGTTTCCAGGCCTTCAAGTCCAGGATCTCCAGATGCGGGTGGAAGAAGTCGCCTTGCAATAGGAGGTTGTCCAAGTGGGAAAGCGGAAGTGGATTGCACAAAGCCATCTTGATTAGAAGTGGAATCCATGGTCTCCTTGGCCAGTGTGGGATGACCGCCAGGATATTGACCTTCTCCGATGTCAGCCGCTGGAGGAACCTCAGTAATGCATACCCCTTCTGGAAATTCCAGGGCTGGATTAGGGCATCCACCCCGGCTGACCTCGGAGATGGTAAAATCGAAAAAAAAGCAGAGGAGTTTTGGCATTGAGCGGGGAGGCAAAAAGATCTCTCTGGGGAGTACCCCACTGTTGGCATATCCAGCGGAAAACTTGTGGATTCAATGACCACTCAATATTGTTGTTGAAAGACCTCAAGAGACGATCGCTAGTTGATTCTCGGGGGCTGGGATATAAGCGGCCTGAAGGTCGATTAAGTTGTTCTCGGCCCAATATATAATTGGGGCTACCTTGCTGGCTAGGGACCTGCTGCGTGTCCCCCTTGGTTTCGAACATGGTCCACTGCCGCTCTGCTGTCCATCTGGAGTAATATGGCCTTGCCCCTGAGCAGTGGAGCCAGATGTAAGATTGCCATCCATGCTTCCCTTAGCTCTAGGATGTTGGAAATCATCCCTTCTGCATTGAATGGCCACCTCCCTGCATTAGTTGGCTTTGGAAGTGTGCCCCCCATCCTAGCTGGCTTGCATCTGAAGTAAGGACTGACCATGAGATGGGTCCCAGAGAACGGTGAGCCAGAAGGTCGGGTGGTCTTGTCCACCACCAGAGGCTGGACTTCATTGACAAGGTGATGACTATTAATTGCCCCAGGTGCTTCCTTCTCCACTGCGCCAGAAAGCCAGACTCGAAGTCTCGCAGATGCCACCTGGCCCACTTCACCATTGGTATACAGGATGAAAGGGACCCTAGGAGGCTCAGACAACCTGATGCTGGCATGGAGCAGCTCCCTAACGCCTGCTTCATCTTCTGGATCAATATCTTTTCTGGTGGGAGTGACACAGCTTTCTCTGGGGTGTTGAATAAAGCTCCCAGGTATGTCATTTTCTGGGTAGGTGTCAATTGACTCTTTGCATAGTTGATAAGACACCCAAATCTGGTCAAAGTGTTAAGGACTAGCTGCACCTTCACCTCCAGAGTTTCTCTGTGTTGAGACAGGAATAGTATGTCGCCCAGGTAGTGCATGTACCCTGACCCCTTTTTCCCGGAGGGGAGCTAGGATGTCCACTAAAACTTTGGTGAAAGTCCTGGGAGCTGATGAGATCCAAATGGGAGACATTGGAACTGGAGGCGCAGATTGCCCACTTTGAAATGGAGAAAAGTCTGAAAATGATGGTGGATGGGGATGTGGAGGTACGCATCCTGAATATCTATAGAGACCATCCAATCCCCTGGCTGTACGGACAGAATTACTGTAGTCAGGGATTCCATCTTGAAATGCTCTACCCGTATGTAACGGTTTAGCCTCTTTAGGTCCAGAACAGGCCTCCAACCTCCTGATTTCTTGGGAACTAAAAAGATTGAAGAATAGAACCCCGCGTGAACTTTCAAGTCGGGAACTGGCCGAACCGCTTGTTGGTGAAGGAGTAATTGGATATATTGAAAGAGAACTTGTCTCTTTTCTCCAGAGGTCGGAATCTTGGTGAGTTGGAATGAAAAAGGTGGAGGACAGCTTTTGAATCTCCAGAAATGCCCTTGCCGGACCATGGAGACTGCCCATGGATTCGTGCAACTTTCCACCCAAACTTGGGCAAAAGACCTAAGTCTTGCTCCTACTGGACTGGTTTGGGTGAGTAAGGAGTCAAAAAGACTTCTGGCTCTTATCCGTTGAAGCTGAAGCCTTAGGCTTTCCCAACTTAAGGCTTGTGAGCCCTTCCAAACTCTTTTGTATTCCTTACCGGGACGGTATGATCTGGCATCCCTAGATCTTTCCTGGGTGGCTGGTTGTGAAGTGAACCTTCTTTTCCTATTCCTATCCTGAGGGATAAGACCACTTTTGGCACCTGTGACTCGGGTAATGGCTGTATCCATCTTTTCGCCGAACAGGGCCTTACCATCGTATCGGATGTGACACCATGACTGCTTTGAAGATGGGTCCGCCGACCATGGCTTTAGCCATAATGCTCTTCTGGCTGTGATAGAGTAAAGAATAGTCCTGGAGGAGCACCTCAGGATATCGATGGCCGCTTCTTCCACCCTTTGCAGCTATGGCAGCTTCCACTCTTCTGGGAAGGCTGTCCATAAAATCAGAGGCCAGTTTTAATTCATCCAGAGCTTTGATGATTTCGTTTGGATCCAGGCCTCGCCTGAGGGCCGTCTCAATATTGTCCGCTCATACTTTTGTAGCTCTGGAGACTGAAGACAGTGCCACTACTGATTTGCAGGCTCCCCCTGCTGCCTGATAAACTTTTTTTAAGATCTGAGTCGATCCTACAATCCAGGGGGTCCCTGAAAGAGACTGCATCCTCTAAAGGCAGCGTTGTGTTCCTGGCTAATCGCATGACCGATGCGTCCACAGTTGTGCATCTGCCTCTGCCAGCGGGTAAAGCTTGAGAAACTGGTTATAGGCGATGGGTCTCTTGTCCACTTTACGCCACTCCTCTGTCACCACTTCCTTAATTTTTATACATTAGAGGGAAATTTGCAACATTTTTTGGTCAGGTGAGGAAAGTATTTTTTAGTTTTGGACGGAGGCTCCGGGTCTTCTTCCCACTGAATAGCATCCTTAACTGCCATAATAAATTGATTCACTAAGGAAAAATCAAATGTTGATAAACTTTCCTCAGGTGTGCCTGATTCGTCCTCTGATTTAGCCTCCGAACTGGGTTGGTGAGAGGGCCCCTCCCCGCTATTTCTTCCACAGGTGGAACTAATTGATCTTGAGACAGGGCTAATTCCCAGATAGACTCTTTGATTAAATCTTTAATTGAATCCATGGATCCCTGCTTATCCGCTGTGGCTTCCAAGAGGCACTGACTGCATGCCAATTTATCCGGGAGAGCTTGCTTCCCACAGACTCAGCAAGCCTTCTTCCTTGGATGTGCCGACCTGCCCTGGGAATTATGCCTGCTTGAGACATGTTGGGGTGATTTCCGACTAGTGTAGGAAGCATGCACAGAAGATGAGTGCGTTTCTCCAGAGCTTCTGTGACCTCTTGACCTATCGGCAGAATCTCTGTGGGAAGATCTGCGAGATGATTCTCGGTGCGGGCTGTGGAAATAAAATAACAACGAGATATTTTCAAATGCCCCGAGAAAGCTCTTTTTTTTTGGAGACTTACCTAAATGTTGCAGCCCTTACCTAGTGGGATGTTGAGGATCTTGGCCAGGGTCCATCTAGAGAGAGAAGGTGGATAAGACACTGAGAGATACCTTCCCACTGACAGCCTGGCTAAAATTAAACTTCAGGCTGTTTAAATAGGAAATTTCAGCTTGGGGTACCAAGATGGCTACCGCCTGGCTTCAGCAGGCTACTAGGCATGCTCAGAGCATTCTGCTGTAGCCCAGCCCCCCTGGGGGAAGCAGGAAGAGCAGGGAGCCAGCCATGTGGCGGAAAAAAAGCAGCATATTGGCCTGGCTGAAACAGGTATCTTGTGCTAAATGTCCCCCCGCTAGGGGAATTCTGTGACAGGCAGCCAGGAGACTGAGGAGAAGACATGCTCCTGGATCTCTCTGCCCGAAAAAGATCCACAGAAAAACGGGCTCCCATACTTATCTGGTGCATTTAGCAACCCAAGTAATGAGACTCCATACTGCAGGAGAGCATGAACCTGCAATGGTTGCACCATGTGACGGTGAAGTAGGGCTGGACTGTGATCCTGCATGGATGAGGACAGGAAAAAGAATACCTGAGGGGGGAGTAACTCTTTTTCCTGGTGCCTCCATGGCAGAATACCTGTGATAAGCTCTGCCCCGGACTCCTCCCCTCAGGATAGTTAATAGATTATAAAAGTGACAACCATACCCCCCATTAGCATTCTCCTTTTTTTTTCCTCATACCTGATGGATAGTGGTGATGTGTGTCCTTGCCTCTGCTTCATGCAGCTTCCGTCTGGGTTCTGTCCTCTCCCAGACACACTTGTGGGCTGCTAAAAGCGCTGTTAAGGTGGGGAGCCCCTTCTGAAGGTCTTTTGGGGTGGCAGCTGTCTCCTGTCCTGGAGCATTAGTTCTGCTTATTGGTTTTGGCTAGTACCACGCTGTGGGGCAGGTAAGGCAACTTTCTTTTCCTTTCCAAAAACTTGCTGCTGCCATATTTTGCTTTTATATGTTAAAAAAAACACTTTTGTTTCCCCTCTATCCTGCATAGTTTTCTTTAGGGTCTAGTGCGTGTGACCATCTCATCTCATAACTAGAGGGTGTGTATTATGACCATTGTTAGGAGGGGGCTCTTAGAATTTGGATATGTTCCCCAGTTTCGGCCGTTTAACATGCAGCTGGAATATAAGTCTTTAGCTTGTGAAAGGCAAAATTGAGACAGACTAGCGTGACTAGCATCCTTCATGCGGCGGCAAACGCAGGCGCGCGAGTGCGCCTCCGACTTCCCCCTTTTTCTGGTCACCGTGTTTCCGGAAATCATGGGCGGGTCCAGAGCGGCGTGGTCTGCCTTACTGTGCATGTGCAGGGGCATGTCTCCGCGGAAGCCATTTTGCTTGAGGGAAAGACTTTACCATTTTTCCCTCACTGCAGATATTTAAGGGGGTGGGGCCATAGGAGGGATCTGTGTCTTCCCCTCCTCCCTTTGTCCTATTTTACAGTGGGGGAAAGCTAGTGCTAGAGCACTCTGCGTCCGATCTAGCAGCACCTTTCTGGTGCTCCTGGTTCCATGAAAAAAAAAAAGAAATTTTCTGGTGAGTAGCTTTTTGTTGTAAAAATATATAAAAAAAAGAAAAAGGGGGAAAGATACTAGTATATGGTTTATTATTATAGTATCTGAAGCTTTAGATTGTTTTAAAAGGGAAGCTTTTTTTCTTACCTTTCCTTTTCTGTTATTTTCACTCTTGTAATCTGTGTCCACTTTTTTTTCTTCTGCTGCCTATCTGCCTACCCCACAGTAATGAGTCAGCCACCTTTGATTAAGACCCTCGCTTTCTTAGGGAAGAAAATACATAATCTCGTGTTCCTGAAAAAAAAAAATGACACACATGGCTTAGCAATATAAGCAAGTGGATTTACAGTAAATTGACAGTAAGAGAGACAAAAGGTAGCTCTCTAGGAAGCTTGGGTCCTACTTTCCTTTCCAGTTCCATGATCAGGATCTTTGCAAAGTTTGGACATTTACAGAGTCCTGAGATGTTGCCTACAGCACCCTCGGCTGCATCAAGCATTTTGCTCATACTCCCTTGGGGTGAGAACAGAAGGTAGGAAACAGCCTCAAGAGCGATTTCTTCCTGCATTTGTAAGCTGGTTCAAGGGCATATAGGGCTGGAGGGTTGGTTCCTCCTGCGGTTAGAACTCACTCTTCAAGGGCAGCTTCTTCGTTCTGGGTGACAATGTCTCTCTGGAAACAATGGGCAGAGCGGCTACTTGGAAAATCTCAATTCACGTTCATACAATGTTATAACATTTGTTCCAGGGGTGCTCTCCTCAGTAGAGTTTGGAAGGGGGACAATTGAGTCAGCTCTTTCAATTCCTTAATACATATATACTTTTTTTCTCGTTTATAAGCATTTCCCACCCAGTTTTTTGTAGCTATTTATTTTATCACAGGTATGCTGCCATGGAGGCACCAGGAAAACGGAAAATTGTATCATACTTACTGTAATTTTCCTTTCCTGTTGCCTATCCATGGCAGCATACATGCTCTCCCATGGTATTCGATATAATAGGAGAATGCTAATGGGAGTATGGTTGTCACTTTTATAATCTATTAACTATCCTGAGGGGAGGAGTCCGGGGAGGAGCTTATCACAGGTATGCCAAACATATTTTAAAAGGCATTTGTTTTGTAAGATCTGAAAATCACGAATCAACACTCACCAAACTTCTACTGATGCCCTGTATACAAGGTCGGAAATTCTGACAGAAAAGGTCCGATCAGTTCATTTTGTCGGAAAATCTGATCGTGTGTGGGCTCTATCGGACTTTTTCAGCCGGAAATTCCGATGGAAAAAATTTGAGAGCAGGATCTCAAATTTTTTCTCCGAAAAAAATCTGATCGGACTTTATCCAATTATTTGTAGAGAATTCCGATCAGACAAAGTGCAATGCATGGTCAGATCAAATTATGAGACCAAAGCTATTGGCTAGTAGCCTCAACATAGTCCCATCGTAACGAACGAATGTCATTATGTTCTGAACGATCGGATTTTCTGACAACTTTGGCTGACCATGTGTATGCAACGCCAGTTGAGGACAAAATCCGTTGAATTTGTGTACGGGGCATTAAACGAAATTAGCAGTTGGCCCAGTCTTCTCGTTTGCCGCCGTCTTCTTCTTCCTTCTTTTCATGTTGACACAGCGATCTCTCCCGCTGTAATGCCAGGGACATGTTGCGCGGCGACTTATATAGGCATAAGGGACGGGGTCACCGGGTGATGACACATGGTGACCATGCCCCATATGGTGTCAAAGTCACAGCATCCCCTGGGTCTATGACATCATAAGGGGCGGGGTCACCATGTGACATCCCCCGGTGACCCCGCCCCGTATGCCTGTATAAGTCACCGCACAACACGTCCCTGGCATGACAACGGGAGAGAGCGTTGTGTCAAAATGAGAAGAAGGTAGAAGAAGAAGACGACGGTGGCAGCGGTGAATGAGAAGACCGGGCCAACGCTAGTAAAAGAGCTGGAAGAAGATAGCAGAGGAGCCTGGCAGAAGAACCGAAGAGTGGGAGAAGAGGTCAGAAAGCATGGAGAAGTCAGAAGAAGACCCACAAAGTTGGAAGAAGACCCCCAGACAGTGACGACGATGAAGGAGAAAACCGGGCTCCTCCGCTAGCAAAAGAGCAGCCAAAGAGCAGAAGATAGTCAGAAGAAGACCCCCCGAGCTGCCTAATGAACTACTTTAACAACCTGTGTAGTGTGTTTTTTTTATTGCCACTTTTTCCCCCAGGTGAATAGGTAGGGGTACGATGTACCCCATACTCATTCACATAGGGTGGGAGGCCCGGATCTCCCGGATTCCAATAAGCCCCCCTCACCTGCAGACCCCAACAACCAATGGCCAGGGTTGTCGGGAAGAGGTCCTCATCAACATGGGGACAAAGTGCTTTGGGGTGGGGGGGCTGCAGGGTGCCCCCCTTCCCCAAAGCACCCACCCCCCATGTTGAGGGCATGCAGCCTGGTACGGTTCAGGAGGGGGGGGGGGGGCTCTCGCTCATCCCCACCCCCTTCCCTGACCACGATGCCATTTTTCGGCATAGGGGTTACCCTTAAAATCCATACCAGGCGACGAGGCTCGCGGGGTGTCAATCTCTCTGATGGAAGCGGCGACATTGACTTCCTTCTCTAGTCCCGTCATACCTGAAGTCACGTTCAAAATGAACGGACTTTAGTCCATGTGTGGGCAAGTGCATTTATTTGGAAAGTCTGGGGGACTAGCACACAGACGAGCGGATTGTAAGCTGGAAAGCCGAGTCCAGTGGACAATTTTGAGTCAAGTCTTCTTTCAAAGTCCGCCAGACTTTTGGGAAGAAAAAAGTCCACCGGAGCCCACAGACGGTCGAATTGTCCAGCGGACTCTGGTCCGTCTGACTAAGTCCACCGGATAGTTTGATCGTGTGTACGCGGCATAAGACTGGAAAACCAAATAATTACAATAATGGATATAGTTGTACTGTCTATTTAGTTATCAAATGGATTCAAGAAAGCAATTTGACGCCTCTATATAAAAATGAAAATTCAACCAAAACATTTGTTGTGTTCTGGGTAATGCAGTCTCCATTGGGGGCATTTACCCTGTTGTCAGTTTAGGAAGTGATGGGAAATCCCATCACCAAGAACAAAAATTAAAAATACCCTGTGCTGGAAGCATGTAAAAAATCTGGATCACAACTTATATACACAAGTAGCAAGTTGGTCCCACATACTCCCTCCTCACTAAACACTGCTCTAATGTACAGTGTTCTCATTCCCTAAGCAGTGCTTTACATTGGAGCAGTGCTCAGGATGGGGTGGGGTGCTGAATATCTGGCCGACTGCACAACGCTGGATAGCTGGGCCACTGTATTGTGTATGAGAGCAGCAGTCTGAAACTCCTACAAATATTACAGTCATAAATCAACAGGTTTCAATTAGGCTTTAAAGATGCTAGCATGTTGGAAATCCTGCGGCACTGTGACATTCTAAGATGCTGAATAATAGATTCTACTATTACACCTTTTCCAAAGCTTCTACTGAAAAACTTACCATGGCAACGGGCAAATGATATGGAGACACAGGCATAGCCAATCACTTAAAAGTGTACTCTAAATGATACCTAAACTAAAAGGGCCAAATACAATGTCTGTCTGTCTTACCCCCTCTTTCCAAGCTTTGGATTGCCACTTAAATGGAACCGGTATTTAGAATTATACGAGGGTTGTTATTGTTGACCTTCTTTTGAAAAGCTATTTGTTCAGGTTTTTCTTTCTGAAACACTAATTGCTAAGTCACTGTAATGCATGTGATAACACACAATGCATGATAACGCACTGTATGTGTGATTTGGAGTGCTTTGCAATTCATTCCTAATTTCATGCTAACACACATATACAGCTTATTATGGTGTTTCTGGTGTATAGAATGCCACAAAGAAGAAATGCAAATGTTCTGGGTTTTGCGATACTATGAGCTTCTTTGTCAAAATTCCACAGGTCCTATGTTGCATACCTTAAGGTACATTCATGTCCCATTCGGAGTTAATGCCCCACCCCAAATATACCCAACACCACTTCACAAAAAATCCTAACAAGTGAAAAAAAACAAGTTAAAAAATTTGAGACCATGGCGATGAAAATGGGACAGTTGAGCAATAAGTTGTTAGTACTTATAACAGAATACATATACTAACTGTCTACAAAGACATGCAGGTAGATTAATTGGCTTCTGTCCAAAATTGGCCCTAGTATATGAATGGGGACCTTGAATTGTGGGCTCCTTGAGGGTAGGGACCGACGTGAGTGTGCAATGTACAGGGATAGGGACAATTGTAGACACTCACTCAGGTTGAACTGAATGGACTGGTGTCTTTATTCAACCTTACTAACTATGTAACTATGTAACAAATAACTGGCAAGGATATGACCATTTAGGGAAAAATGTAAAAACATTGTTATAACATTTCAAAATCGTATTTTTAAACTCGATATTCAGCACTTTCCACATTATTATAATTACCTAAGAACATCAGCAGCTGCATAGTGGCAGTTGCTCCCACAGTACATGCCCTGTTATCTCAGAGAATCGGAGTCAAAGATTATGTAAGTAGAAAATGTAAAATCGATTTTAGTTTTGTTCAGACACAAAACCCGTTGTGAGAAATAAAATGACCTCACTGTATCTGCTTCCTATAATATGTATTATTCCACTGTACACATACAGTATCGTGTTCTTCATTATAGCATATATGTATAGTAAGTGAGTTGTAATATTTTGCTTAATAAATAGGATTCTCCACTCTACTCAAACTCTCTACTCACTGACACCTCTCCTGTCTGGTCTTGCAGCAGGTACAGGTACAATGTTCACAAATGGGCTGGCCTGGGGGGGGGGGGGGGGAACAGAGAGCTTTCACCTCCTCACTACCCCTGTAAAATTGAAGAGGATTGGATTTGTTCTGGTATACGAAGGGTAATGGGGGGGGGGGGAGTGCTAGAAGAAGGAATGGGGGGGATATATGTGTTAGGGGGCAGAATGGCAGAAGATTTGTGCTAGGAGTAAAAACTTCAGGGGGGGCAGGGATTTGTGCTGGGAAGGGCAATTAGGAGAGGGCTGTGCTTAGAGAATGGATTTGAGGGGATTTCTACTGGGGAGATTTGGGGAGGAGGATTTGTGCTGGGAGGGGGGATTTTGGAGAGAGAAATTGTACTAGGGGAGAGGAATTGGGGGGAGAACTTACACTAGATGTGGGGATTTGGGTGACAGATTTACGCTAGGAGTGGGCATGTGGGGGGAGGATTTAAGCTAGGAGCGGGGATTTTTGGGAGAGGATTTGTGCTAGGAGGGGGGATTTGGGGGAGAGGATTTGTACTAGGAGGAAGGATTTGGGGGGAGAACTTATACTAGGATGGGGGATTTGGAGGGAGGATTTACACTAAGAGGGGGTATTTGGGGGGAGGATTTGTGCTAGGAGTGGAGATTTGTGGGAGAGAATTTGTGCTAGGATGGGGGGATTTGGGGGGATACTTTATGCTGGGGGGGTTTGGAAGGAAAGAAGATATGTGTTAGGAGGAGTGATTTGTGTGGAATTGGGGGAGATTTGAGCTGGAAGGTGAGATTGCAAAGATATGTGCTGGGAGGGGGATTTGGACTTACTGTAGAGGTTGGGGAATTTTTTATATTTGTGCTTGCAGAAGGAATTTATGCTGAGGGAAGTGATTAGTGCTGTTTTTTTTTTTTTTTTTTTTTTTTTTTTTGTGATTGAGGAGTGATTTTTGATTTACTGCTTGCTACATCACTATTGCTCTTTGCTTACCAAAAATACAGCATGGCAGGTATCTGTTTCTTCTTATATGACATCAAAGTGAAATGGTTTAATTTGGAAATCAGTCCATGTTTTGCAAACACAACTGTCATTCAGGTTCTCTGAAAGCCTTTTGCAATGTTTTTGACCTACTCTTGTAACGCATCCAGGTTTGATGAAAATTCAGCAACATCCTTCTACGAAAAGAATAAAATGACCACAGCCAGCATGTAACAGATTTATCATTACATACTTTCTTTCTGAGAATACCATAATGCAACACGTTGGGTTGAATTAATAAAAGCAGATAGACTGATTCACTTTGCAAGTGAGTTTTCGCCACAGCTTAGTGAATGTAGTGAAATTTTACTTCATAACAAATACTCAATCAGGAGCAAATATATATATTTTTTTAAAACAGCATTTTTCCTTGCACAAGATTGGATGATGGTGTTAGCAAAGCTTCACTTCATTCTATAAGTTCTGGGAAATACCATATTTATGAAATTATAGGTGTATCTAAATGCCTTTTTTTAGTTTTGTCTATTGTAGCTGATGTTTTTTCCCAGGAGCCTGGAGGTGATAAAGGATGTTACCAATTGATTTTAATAACAGATGTAAGTTAGGCAGACCATGGCAAAATATTAGTTAAAATGATAAGTTCACTTTTACAAAAGAATAATAAATGCTAATTTTTTTGTGGGTATTTTTTTTGTTCGGAGGCCTGTAACTGCATTGCACCTACGATCAGCAGTTTATGGGTTTAATGCCACGGTCCTGCCGACTATCTGTGCAGCTGTCTGCCCGTACCTCCGATATGAGTAGGCCGTTACACTCTGATAGAAAGGTCAATGAATTACCTAGAGCAATAAGCAGCGCTATGGTAGTTTATTGAGAAATACAAGTCAGAAACTGCTAAGGCTATCAGTACTTGTACTTGTAGTTTTCCCATTCACAGAACACTGTGAATGTATTTTCTAGATGGTATTGCCTGTGATGAAAATAAAGAGTTAACTTCAGCAAATTTTTCAGATTTTACTAAATTAAAACTGTCATGCATTTTTATTTAGAATTTTTGAATTCCTCACTGGCTGGTATGTTTCAGCTCTTCTAAGGACAGTTGGAGTAGTCAGTTCAATAAAACCATAAAGCCCCGTACACACTATCAGATTGTCTGCTGAGTTTTTCCTTCAGATTTACCAAAACCATATAATATGAGGTCAAACCTTAGGAGTTTCAATGTGTATGTAATCAGGCAGGCCCTTCTACTACGTGGTTTTGGTAAGTCTGAAGGAAAAACTCAGCAGACAATCTGATAGTGTGTACAGGGCTTTACTGGTTATGATTCCTCTTTCATTAGTCTTTTGGAGGTCAATTTATCAATGTTTTCACCCTAAATTCATACGAATTTGATTCAATTTTGATACTTTTTTATTTAACTTTTTTGTGAAAGTTGTATAAATCTTTGGTAAAAAAAAAACATTGATAAATTGACCCCTCGTGAAGTTTTGACTGAAATTTTAGAGGCAGTAAAGCACTTGCACTGTCCATACAGAAAACACAAATGAATGCAGTAAGTAATCAGCAAGCATAGCTATTCCTGAATACATAATTGAAACAAGTAGAGACAAAGGTCTCACATTTTCGACAACAGACAAAAGTCCGATCAAGTGTTCACAAGTCCGACACACAAAAGTTCACGCATGCTCAGAATCATAGCGTAAAACTAGCATTTGCAATAGAGATAGCACATTTGTCACACAACTAATTTTTTAATCTTTCAATGCAGAACTTTCTCTTCTTCTTTATAATGCTAGAATAATGAAGTTGCTTTGCTGCTAATATTCACACAGAGTTCTGTTAAACAGATTTTTAAGTATTTCTCGTGATCTCATAAGTAATCTTAATTTTTGATTTTTTTTTTCAAGATCTCCAGAATAAAAATAAAAAAAATTCTCCAGAATAATTAGGAGCTGGGGTGGCTGATAAACTCTGAAAAAAGTCAGCTTGCACCTACACAGCAGATGATCTATCTGGGGGCAATGGTCGACACCCAGGAGGGGACAGTATCATTACCTTCTCCGAAGATGAGGATCGTCATCCAGAGAATGGTCAAGGTCATCCGGAGCCCGTATGTGATGGCTTCTCAATGTTTGAGCCTCATTGGCACAATGTCTGCCTGTATACCGATTAATCCTTGGGCACTTGAGGCATTTCCAGATGGGTTTCTTGGCACAGTGGAATAAATAATGACACTCTCAGACAATCCTGCTAATGGGAACAATGCTCAGGGGTCTTCACTGGTAGACCTTTCCAGAAAACCTCTCCAGATCCCATCATCTGGGTTCCTTCCCCTGGATTACAATTACGTCTGATGCAAGCGGACGAGACTGGGGAGCCCATTGTGGTGTAACCAGGATACAGCGAAGATGGTCTTGTTCCACTCAGGGTGTGCTTTCTAACATGAATTACTTTTCCATCACTCAACACTATTTAAAGTGGTTCCAAAGGCTCAAGGTTTTTTACCTTTTTTACTTTCATGCATGTGCATGAAGGTAAAAAAACAACTCTATGTAGCAGCCCCTTGACCCCCCCAATACTTACCTGAGCCCCATCTCAATCCAGCGATGTACACAAGTCTTGGCTCTCGGGGGACTCTCTCTCTTCATTGGCTGAGACAGCAGCAGTAGCCAATAGCTCCCCCTGCTGTAAATCACAGCCATTGAGCCAATAAGCCAATAAAGACACAGGGGGAGTGGCAGACCCATAGGTCTGTGTGTGAATGGCCACGCAGAGTCACAGCTTGTGAATGAGCCTACTTGGGTGTCCCCATTGCAAGCTGCTTCCTCTGGGGGCACTCGGCAGGAGAGAGAGGTGAAGAGTACCAGTGAGGGACCAGAGGAGAGGAGACTTGGGGTTGCTATGTGCAAAACCACTGCACAGAGCAGGTGACTATGACATGTTTGTTATTTAAAACAAAAAAAGGAAGCCTTTAATATCGATTTAAGACTATAGAATCCTTTAGGCCCCTTTCATACTGGGGCAGGAGGTGCGTCTGCGGTAAAGTGCCACTATGACTGTCGGATTTGCAGCACTATTTGGCCGCTAGTGGGGCGGTTTTACTCCCCGCCAGCAGCTGAGAAAGGATTAAAAACCACCGCAAAGCGCCTCTGCAGAGGCACTTTGCAGGCTGTGCCGGCGGTATAGCCTCGCTGCCCCATCGATTTCAATGGGCAGGAGTGGTGAAGGAGCGGTATACACACTGCTCCTTCACCGCTCTAAAGATGCTGCTAGCAGGAATTTTTTTATTGTCCTGCTAGCGCACCGCTCTGGTGTGAAAGCCCTCGGGGTTTACATTTGTGAAGTCACATGACATGTCACAGCCCATTGATTTTAGTAGTACCCGTTACCTTATATGCAAATCTGAAAATCAGCTACTTTGATGCGACTTTTATCCAGCAAGGGAAAAGTTGGATCAAAGCTGCACTCAAATTTGCAGCAAAGTCAAACTCCAAAGTTGCACTGTAGCCCCAGGCTACGTTTCCACTAGAGCAACTCCAAAGTTGTGCAATTTAGAATGCGACTTTGAGTGCAGCTTTGATCCAACTTTACACTCTGGATAAAAGTTTCATCAAAGTAGTGCAGGCACCATTTCAAAGTTGCATAGATGGGAATGTTTGCTATTGAAATCAATGGGCTGTGACTTGTCATGCGTCTTTGGACACAAAGTCGCATGACAAGTTTCACTAGTGGAAACGGAGCCTTAAACTCATTACTTACATTTAGCTCCCTCAGCTGGGCATGTGCCACACCATGCACACAGTGCCCATCACAGTGCCAGGCAGAAATAACCACGTGGTTGTACACAGTATAAAATCTGCACTGCGTTGCGTTGTAATCCATATTACAGTTTCTAACAAACAGAACATACTTCCAAAGCCTGCCCTCCCCCCTCTCCCTCTCTCTCTCAGGAGAAACTGAAAGGAGAGGAGGGATGGGGGTGGGGTGTATATCAGAGAAGGATAACGTTTTCAGGAAGTGAGAGGCCCCCATGCAGAATTCAGAAATAAGGAAGTAAGGTTGAAGAACAGGAATAAGCTGATTATCTAGCTTTGATTACACTTTCATAAGGCATTTCATTCGTTTTACATATAATTAATAGAAAAATTTTAATTTTTGATTGGACTTTCACTTTAATTTCAGTGCCAGTGCCAGTGGTCACCAGGGCAACAGAGGGGGGCAAATCTCCACAGTTAGGACAAGAACAAGGTTAGGCTTTAGGTATTCTATAAAGAAGAACCTAACTGCATCTGAGCACCACAAACTAAAAACACTATTTTATTAATTTCAGGTGGTAAAAATATGAATGCAATCTATACACTGGGGGGAGAACCTCTGGGGGAATCTAGGATGGAAAAGGACCTGGGGGTCCTAGAAGATGATAGGCTCGCCAATGGCATGCAATGCCAAGCTGCTGCTAACAAAGCAAACAGAATATTGGCATGCATTAAAAAGGGGATTAATAATCTCAGTTACTGGCAATAGCGAACGTATATTTTCCACCCCCCTTCAAAAATAAAGTACTATACCTGGTCCTGGAAAAGCTTGCTACCTTTGGCCCACTAAAACTGCTAGTGACAAGTGATTTTAACAACATCCTGGACTATGGGCTGTAAACCTCAAATCCAAACCGGGTGCAGAATCTAGAACTAGGCCATTGGGCGGACACGACGGTGCTAGAGGAGGTGTGGCGATGGAAACATCCTGGTGAGCAAAGTTATTCTTACCTTTCCCATGTCGGTGCCTCCTCTTCCCTTCTTTATATGGCCTTTGCCAACACATCGCTGTTGCCACAGATAGCGGAGGCTGGTTACCTGACTGAGGGGCGTCCTGATCACACCCCCCTGCAGGTGATGTTGAGTCGTGCCTCGGGCGGCAGTCGAGGAATCTGGAGGATGCACTCAGGGTGGGCAAGTGAACCCTCAGTAGAAACATTGGTTTCCCTGCATCTGGGAGAATACTGGGACATCAATGAGTGTTTGACAGATGGGCTCATGGTTTGGGAACTACAATGTGCCAAGAAGTTCCCTCCTGGTGGAGTTACAGATGGCCAGAAGGGCCTTGTTGGTTCATTTTCAAACTCATACGCAATGGACATTTAAGCGAGGGGCTGAGGAACTATTTGAAAAAGGTGATAAGAATGCAAAACTGTTGGCCTTTTTGGCGGCAGATGCCCGAACACATGCAGCTATCCCCCGCATTTATTCAGCTGGAGGTGCGATGGTAAGAGATGGAGAGGGTATTATGCAGGCTTTTGTATTTTACTACTCAGAATTGTACACTGCTATACCCAAATATGATGGTTATGTGCTAACAGACTCCCTTCGGATATCGGAGTTTCCTGGGGAAGTGGCAGCGGAACTGGAAGCTCTATTTACTCCTAAAGAAATGGACTTGGCCATTGCCTCCTTCCCCGATGGTAAAGCTCCAGGTCCTGATGGGATCCCTGCAGAGTGGTACAAAGCTTATGCAGAATTGTTGTCCCCCAGACTTTTACAGATTTATGGGGAATGTTTTGAAGCAGGGAAATTGCCCCTTCATTGTACGAGGCTCATGTGGTGTTGCTTCCTAAGCCTGATAAAGACCTTCTTTACTGCTCCTCCTACAGGCCCATAGCAGTGTTAAACATGGATCTCAAAATCTTTACCAAAATGATTGCCAACAGGTTGATGAAAATCCTAGAGCACTTGATCTCACCAGACCAGACAGGGTTTATGCCTAAGAAAGCTACTGACATTAATATCCGCAGAGTGTACACCCATACGCAAATAGATGAGAAGACATACCCTTGAGGGGCTCCGGTGTTTTTTGATCTGGAAAAAGCATTTGATTCCATTGATTGGGGATATATGACTCAGGTATTACAACGCATGGGATTTGGTCCTATATTCCTCAAATGGATATCAATGCTATATGACCATCTGGTGGCAGCACTCCGCCTGAATGGCGGGGTGTCTAGCAATTTTCCAGTATCTAGGGGTAACAGACAAGGGTGCCCCTTGTCGCTGGGCTTATTTGCGCTGGTCATGGAACCCTTGGAGATTGCATTGCGCTCCTCCTCTCAAATCCAGAATTTGACACCACACATTAAAATTAGAAGAAAAGAGGTTTAACCTTAAACTATGTAGAGGGTTCTTTACTGTAAGAGGGGAAAGGATATGTAATTCCCTTCCACAGGCGGTGGTATCAGCAGGGAGCATTGATAGTTTCAAGAAACTTTTAGATTAGCACCTGAACGACCACAACATACAGGGATATACAATGTAATACTGACATATAATCACACACATAGGTTGGATTTGATGGACTTGTGTCTTTTTCAAACCTCACCTACTATGTAACTATGTAATATTCAAAGCAAACTCACCCATCTATCCATGCTTTGTTTTGTTGAAGAACCTAGAATAAGAAAAGATGATTACTCTAGCATTTATACCTTGAATCCATCAGCCCTTAGCACAGACATGTAGGCAGAAGGGTGTGATCAACTGAGAAAGCCCCTCCTCCAGGTGAAAAGAGAAAAAAAGCCCATGAAGACTCCTGAGATGAATGACATCATTTTTGCCTAGACTAGAAACCAGGAAGAAAAAGAAGAAAAAAAAGTTTAAAACAAGTAAATATAATAGAAACTTCTATCAATTTACTAAAGCTAGCAGCATAAGCATTACAAATAAATAATGTTGATTGAGAAAATTTAGTGCTGCTTTAATTTTCAACATCATCCAATGTTTTCACTTCAGTCTGTGACATCATTGGAACTTTTTTGGCAAACATGGGAGATATGTAATACAAATGACTATATATGGTAAGCAGTAAGACCCCTTTTACATTGGGACCACCTGTGCAGTATCGGTAATGCGCCGCTCATTTTAGTGCCATTTTACTGCTGTTTTAGCAGTGCTTTTTGGATGCTAGTGGGGTGCTTTTAATCCAAAAGAAGGGGTTAAAACACCTGTGTTGCGGCGCTTCTGAATCTCTTTTCTGGTGCTTCAGAAGGGATGCCCATTCATTGCAATGGGCAGGGGCATTTTGCGAGCGTTGTAAACAGCGCTCGCAAACCGCCCCAAAGATGCTGCTTGCAGGACTTTTTCTAATGTTTAGCAAGTGCACAGCCCTAGTGTGAAAGCAGTCAGGCTTTCACACTCTGGCTGCATGGGAGGCAGTTTTCAGGCACTTTACAGGTGCTATTTCTAGCACTAAAACGCCTGAAAACTGCCTCAGTGTGAAAGGATTCTAACGTTCCCTACACACGGTCAGATTTTCTGATGGAAAATGTTCGATGGGAGCTTTTTGTCGGAAATTCTGACCGTGTGTAGGCTCCATCTGAATTTCCGTCACACAAAATTTGAGATCAAAATTCGTTGTCGGAAATTCACATTCAATCATGTGTACACAATTCTGACGCACGCACGCATGCTCGGAATCAAGCAGAAGAGCCACACTGGCTATTGAACTTAATTTTTCTCAGCTCATCGTCACTGTGTTCTTGACGTTCGCAGTTTCCAACCAACTTTGTGTGACCGTGTGTATGCAAGACAAGTTTGAGCCAACATCCGTTGGAAAAAAAAACATGGATTTTGTTGACGGAATGTCCGATCAATGTCCGATCGTGTGTATGGGGCATAACAGTTGGTATTCTGAGAAATAATTTATCAGATTGCACAACTAACAGACCATAAATTTCAGTCCCATTGTCCCCGATTGCCTCAGCAGTGGCAGTTGTCATGTTTATTTCATGACAGGTTTATTTCAATGAGAAAAACAGTTTCCTCTTGCACTTTAGCACAATCCATACTCTTGAGGCTACCTGTATTTTGTTATATCTTTGAACCCTAAGGGCTTGTTCACACTTTCTAAACTACTGACACTCAACAAATGCTCCCATAGCGTTTGCAAAGCATTAATATGGGCGTCAGACAGGCATCAATGAGATTCAGGATGGGGCATTTTACAAGCATTAAAATGCTCCTTAAACGCCCTAAGCACGTTTTTTTTGCATTTGATGAGCGTTAAAACTGCTCCGCAATGGAAAGTGACAGATTATAACGTGCCACAACCTCCCTAAATCTGCGTTGAAAATGCCTGAAAAGCGTTTGTGGAGCATTGCCATAGACTTGAATGGGAGGTAGTGAAAAGATTCAACGCCTCCTGACTCGACATGAAGCTTCAATTTTTGAAGCAAAGCGACGCTAACGATTCATGTTTATGTAATGTTAACAGCGCAATGTCTATTAAATCTTGTGCATAGGTGTTTGAGGGGCATTTTTAGCACCTGTCAAATGCCTGTTCCTAAGCCAGTGTGAACTATTAAGCCTAAGAGCAGCAGATTTTAGACTGCTGCCAGGTTTGACTCTAAATATTATGCTTCATCTACAGTCTGTTAACATCTCCTGCATGCACACTGCTTGTCCAACTTTTCTATAGGGTCCTCTGAACCCAAATCTTGCCCAACACCCTCACCACTGCTTAAGTGGCCAGCCAAGAATAATCTCTGTTCTATGTTGGGGCATGGTGTCATGTGAACATAGCGTAGAGCGTCTCCTCCTACTAAAGAAGTCCAACCTTCACATTTACACATAATACACCATAAGGGCCTTACTTTAAATCAAATAAAAAGTTTGTTGTTTTTTTTTTCTTCCCTTCTTATTTTAATTTGAGGGGCTGGAGGAATCTTTGTGGCCTTATGCACACAGTGTGTAAGTGGCATAGGCATTTTTGGGCTGCAAAAAAACCCCACAGTCAGTGCGTTCTGAGGACCAGCGTTAGAGTTGTAAAAACGTCTGATGCTGGTAAAAGCTGTTAAACACATCTTAATGCTGGATACAGCCATGTTAAGTCTTGTCAAGCATTTTTTATAAATATCAAAATCAATGGTTCCCTATGAGAGCCCATTGATTTGAATAAAAGTCGCACCACAAGTCTGATCACGATGTTCCGACTTTCAGTGCGGCTTGTGCATTGAGGATCCTGAAGGGGAACCCTCACCAAATTGTAAAAAAAACTAGCATGGGGTTCCCCCTCACAATCATACCAGACCCTTTGGTCTGGTATGGATTAAAGGGGAACTTCATGCCAAAAAAATTAGCTTTGCAGTGCGCATGCGCGGAGGAACTGAGATGGACGCTTAGCCTCGGTGCTCCGCGCCACCCCAGACCCACGGTGTGCGCTGCGCCTGATCCAGCCGCTACCGATCAGCAACAGACCGGTCACTACCTCCCCGAAACATCGAGGATCCCCCTGCATGCACCGATCGGGTGCCAGACGCAATTTGGGGCCCAAATTTGCCAACTCCACCCGGGTTAGGTGTACCAAGATGGCCACCGCGGCTGCAGCGTCTCCTCAGCTACAGGCCTCGGCCTCAGAAACAACGCCGGAACACAGGTAAGTCCTGGCCCCTGCACATTTAACCTTCACCCCAGGCATACAGGGGTTTTCCCAGCAGCCATACACCCCCTCTCTGGCCTCCACGGAATCCCTCCTCAGCCACACAATGAGAGAACAGGCCTACTCTCAGTCGGGCCCTCATGAAAGTTTCCACACTGGCTCCTCTCCTCAGGGTGCTCTAGGCCCAGACCACTCTTTTAATGCAGCAGACCTGTACCTAAAGCTGTCAACTCTCCTGGAGACAGGTCTGGCTTCCACTGCAGCCAAAATCACTGGAGAAATCAGAGCTGATCTCCAGAATATAGGCTCCTGGATAGACGCCATTGAAAGTCAGCTAGAACAGACAACGGCGGTGTCTCATCAAAACACTGGCCTCATTCACACCCTCCATGAACAACTAGATGTGGCTATCTCCCGCATAGATGACCTTGAAAATAGGTCCCGTAGATATAACTTTAGGATCAGAGGCCTTCCTGAATCCATCCAAGATGTGGAGCCAGCAACTCAGGACCTCATGAAACCTCTGATCCCCAACATACCGGTGTCCCGCCTGGAACTGGACAGGGCCCACCTGGCACTAGGTCCTCCCAGGAAACACGGATCTCCTAGGGACATCATTGTAAAGCCCCACTTCTAAGCAGTCAAGGAAGCCGTCATGAAGCAAGCCCGCTCGATGCCACAAGTCCTCTGCCAGGGCCACCCCGTACAGATATTTGCGGATCTATCACCCTCTACTATACAACGGAGGAGGTCTCTGAAACCGCTATAGATCGCTCTGACCCAGAAAGAGATTAAATACAAATGGGCCTTCCCCTTTGCAGTAAAATTCTTCTACCAAGGACAAAACCAGGCATTCTGCAGCTTTATGGCGGGCGAAAAGCTACTCCTCCATTTGAAAATTATTTCTCAGGAGGCGGACATGGACACATCCACTGCTTCAACGGGTCTACACAAGCGACCCCCTCCGAACAGCCCGCAAGACCCTCTCTGGAACAAGCCCAAGTCTCGTAGATCATCGCACAAAGGCCCTCCGTGAGATCAAGAAGGGAGCTTGTCAGGACCCTCGTAGTGCACGATGCTCCCGCCTCGACATCTCCCTCTCCGTTGGATGTTTCCAATGTGACATTCCCTTTTTTTCCCCCTTTTTTTGGCAGTTTATGCCCCGGTCACGGATTCCCGTGGAACTTTCAAAAAATGACTGACAGCAGTTCCCGTTGTTAAAGTTTGATTCTCGGTGACTGTTTTTATCTCGTTAGATTCTTTTTTTTCTTCTTCTTTCCAGGACCCCATAGGGTCGAATGATCACTTTGAACATTTGGTAGTCGAGGGGGATAACCCCATCTTCTACTATGGTTGATACAGTAGGGGTCCCCATGTATCTTGTTTTTTCTTGTCAGATCCCCCCTCCCCCTGGGGTTTTGGGTGGTAGATTGGGGGGATTAAACAAGGTTAAGGTCCCTTATTGCTCAGGCAGCTCAATGAGCTTTACCGTTTGCACTAACAAGGCACCCTGGTCTGGGGCAGTCCCCATGCGCCTCCTCCTACCCCATGAACACTGGCTGGTCTTCGTGGGTTAGGACCTCCAGAGTATTTCTCCTGGAGCATTTCCAATTCAGGTATAATCTCACGACTGTCCGTGAGATGTTCTCGAGGACCCTCTCTCTGCCCTGGGGTTCGTTTTCCCTCTGGCGGGGAGGCCCTCCTGTTTCCCCCTTCTTCTTTCCTTCCTTCTTTCTTTGCTTTCCTGTCTTGAGCATCGCCTAATCATGTCATCTCTTGCAGAGATTCTCCTGAGGGGGTCCGTCCATCCCTTAAGAAACAGCAAGTACAGCGTTGACTACGGCTCCGTTATCAAGAGTCATCAGAAGACACCGCAGGTAAGGGACGATATTGTTTGCAGTCCGCTCCTCCACTGGAACCATGGCTGATCACATACTGAAAACCATAACGGTCACCACGCATAATGTGCAGGGTCTCAATTCTCCCCTTAAACGTAGAAAAATGTTTAACATGTATAAATCTTCCAAACTGGACATAGTATTCCTGCAGGAGACCCACTTCCCGAGTCGGTACAGTCCCAAGTTTCTCCACTCACATTTCCCCAATTTTTATCTAGCCAATGCTGCTAACAAATCCAAAGGGGTGGCTATTCTGCTCTCTAGATCCTGTAAATTCTCCTGTCTAGCCGAAGTAAAAGATCCAGAAGGCAGGTTCATTCTAGTCAAGGGTACGATTGATGGCCATCTATATTCGTTAGTTTTTTACTACACCCCCAATAAAGGACAAACTTCCTTTTTTAAACAGCTTTTCCAGACTCTGACTCCTAAGATAGAAGGTGCGGTTATCTTCGGAGGGGACTCCAATACGGCTTTTGATCAAGGTCTGGATAAAACTAAACCCCCGTCGGCTCAACCTTCACGGCCCACTAAGGAGAGCTTGAAACTAGCGAAACTTATCCACGCTCAGGGTATGTCCGACGCGTGGAGAGAAATGAATCAGACGAAACGCGACTACACTCACTTTTCCTACCCCCATAATGCCTACTCACGTATCGATCACCTTTTGGTACCGAGCCGGTCCATCCATTGGGTGGTCAGTTCTTGTATTAAGGATACAGTCTTGTCAGATCATTCCATGGTGTTCATGTCCATCCAGATTTCGGGGCCCAGGCCAGGCCAGAGACATTGGAGACTCAACGAGTCTATCTTGTCTGATCCGTCCAGAGTTTCCCAGCTAAACCAAGCCCTAAAAGAATACTTCCTTCTCAATAATGTTGAGGGGATGTCAGCGGAAACCCTTTGGGCAGCCCACAAGCCCTTTATCAGAGGTGAAATAATTTGAATTTCAGCTCAGATAAAAAGAGAACGGGAGATAGACTTGAAGAAGTTGGAAGAACGGTTTGCACGACTGAAGGCCGTTCACAAACTGAATCCCTCCCCCAACACGGTTGCACAACTGGATAACGCTAGGCTTGAACTTAATTTAGCCCTAACAGCCAAAGTGGATAAACAAATTAGATGGAGTAAGAATAAATTTGACACTCATGACGACAGGCTGGGTTCCATGTTGGCATCTAAACTCACCTCCTACGTGATGCCCAAAATTAACATTCCGGGACAGGGTGCTACTTCTACTCCATCTAAGATCATGGACACCTTTCAGTCGTTTTACACAAATCTTTAAAGCTCTCACACGTCCGGGAAGGAGACCTCCCTCCAAAATTTTTTAGATGATCTTCCCATCCCGGTTCTCTCCTCAAACCACAGAGCAGAACTGGAAGCCCCTTTCACTGAGGAGGAAGTTTTAGGAGTAGACTTAAAAACGGGTTCAGCTCCGGGCCCCGATGGGCTTTCAAACCCGTACTATAAGGCGTTTTCTGATACCCTCGCACTCCCTCTTACAAAGTTCTTAAACTTCAAAACTCAGGGAAGCCCTCTCAACCCCCAACTTAATAAAGCATACATTACCGTAATTCCCAAGCCAGACAAAAATTCGGAAGAGGTAGGCAACTATCGCCCCATCTTGCTAATAAAGAGTGATTTAAAAATTCTCACTAAAATGCTAGCGAATAGACTGGCAGCCTTCATTAGTGCTTACATTCATAAGGACCAAGTGGGGTTCATGCCGGCAGACAAGGCCCTGATCAAATAAGGCGGGCGATAGACATTGTCTCCGTTCTTCAATCAAATTGGCTGGGGGGATCCAGACAACAGGGGATGCTCTTGTCTCTGGATCTCCACAAAGCTTTTGATTCGGTGTCATGGCATTATCTTTTTGCAATCTTAGAACGTTGGGGGTTCGGCTCTCGCTTTATGGGTCTGATGCGAGCCCTACACTCTAATCCTACAGCGCATATAAGACTTCAGGGGTGTTACTCCAATTCCATCCCCATACAGAGAGGCACCAGGCAAGGATGCCCTCTTTCCCCACTCATTTTTGCAATAGCGATTGAAACCTTTGTTTCGCCACAACCCAAACATACAAGGGGTCCCTTGTGGTCCCCACACACACAAATGCGGCCTCTTCGCGGATGATACCCTCCTCTGTCACCTCACCCATCACCTCCCTACCGAATATATGCCAGACCCTGGAAGACTTTGCTCAGATTTCGGGACTAAAAGTAAATTACGCCAAATCTCAAGCACTTAACATATCACTTCCTGCAGATGCGATTACCCTCCTGAAACAAACATTCAAATTCGCCTGGAATGATACATCAATTAGGTATTTGGGCATCAATCTGACCCCTAGAATCGAATCTCTCTATGCAACTAAATACCCCCCATGTACAGGAAGCTAGAGGCAGACATGGCCTCCTGGTCTCAGAGTAATCTGTCTTGGTTGGGGAGGGTTAACTCAATAAAAATTACCCTTCTCCCCTTATACCTCTTCAGAGCATTACCCCCTTCCATAAGGTCTGACCATTTGAAATCTTTCCAAAGCAGGGTGCTGAAATTTACTTGGGGAAAAGCAGGCTACAGAATACCACAAAGGATGCTATACCTTCATAGAAGACGAGGAGGCCTGGGGCTTCCCCACCTCTATACTACTAGGCAGCCAGGTTAGCACAATTATCAGTTATTTATTCCAAGTATGAAAAACCTGACTGAGTACACATAGAAAAATTAGCCACCCCAAGACATACACTCGACTTCCTATTATGGTCCCCTCCGAAACAGTGGCCCCCGATCCTAGTACCTACCCTTTCCCACTCGTTCGCTCTATGGGATAAACTACGCCCCTTACCGGAATTGGTCTCAGCCTGTAGACCCTTATTCCACCTCTTTAACAATCCGAAATTTTACCCTGGGTTAGAGATTTCAGCTTTCAAATGGTGGTTGGAGAAGGGACTGTAACGAATTGGACACTTCTTTACCGCAGCAGGTCCCCTCACTCTTAAGTATTGTATCAAAAAATGTGACATTCCCGACTCGGAGCATTTCCGGTTTCAGCAAATTACACACTTCCTTAAATCCCTCTGGAGGGATACAACCCTCCCCCCGAAATTTACTGAATATGAGTTGTGGTGTGGACAAGCCGTGG
This sequence comes from Lithobates pipiens, assembly GCF_037356315.1. Classification (NCBI taxonomy): domain Eukaryota; kingdom Metazoa; phylum Chordata; class Amphibia; order Anura; family Ranidae; genus Lithobates; species Lithobates pipiens. Next base: position 400,954,055 of record NW_027507903.1, on the reverse strand, counting down.
TCCAGCGGGGGGGTATATCTGTGGTCTACTCGTCTCTTGCCTCCGCGACCACAAAAGAGGCATATATGTGTGCCTGGGAATCTGACCTTCAATTCCAGTGGGACCTGGATAAATGGCAGTCGGCCTCCTTCAAATCTTTCAGAGGCATTCTGAATACTACCTTAACTGAAGCCAGCCTGAAGGTAAACTCAAGGTGGTACTACACCCCCTCAAGACTGGCCGTAATCTACCCAAAGGCTAACCCCCTCTGTTTTAGGGGCTGTAAACACGTAGGGACGATGGCCCACATTTGGTGGGAATGCCCGAGAATCTGCCTTCTGGAAACATATTTTCAATCTAATTGATAAGCTGGCAGAAGGTCAGATTCCCAGAACTCCTATGGTTGCCCTCTTGAATGACCAAATTTCATTAGTAACCAAACCCCTCAGGAGATTGATTCATTTCATTCTTCTAGGAGCCAAGCTCACTGTAGCCAGAGCTTGGAAACAACAGACAGTGTCCTTCTCTGCAGCCAAAAGGAAAATATCATGGATAATGGCACAGGAAAAACTCTTGAGCATACTGCTAAACACAACTGATAAGTTCGAAAAGACCTGGGAACCCTGGGCCCAACTGATGGGGCTTGCCTCAGGGCCTCTCTCACGGCCGAGTTAATTTACCTATGGAGTATTAGGCATTGCTCTTCTTACTTTTCTTTTTCTGCTCACTCTGAGCTTTCCTTTCTTCTCTTTCCCTCTTTCTCTTGCCTTATGCCATCTAAGCTCCTTTAGCCTAGAGATTTATGGTTATAATTTTATGTAAAGCCGTTTCGGTTTGTTTTATGTTTGGTATTACACCACTCAAGTGGCCTCGTATCTTTTGCTCAAGTTTAATGGTAAGATTTTCCCTGGGGGGGGATAGAGTTTTTGGTATAGAGTGTGGTACGTCAGCCCGGCACAGCTTGTTCCCATTTGGGGTGTCGGGAGGAGCGTATCTCATTCTGCCCCCGTCCCAGCCCTCGGGAGAATTGCTGAATGTCACTTTTACGACAAGTTTAGGTTGTACTGGCCATTGAGGCTCTACCTACATATTTCTTTAAGATTTTGAAAGCCTTCTTGTACTTGCTATCGATTCAATGAGTAACGTGTATGTTCACTGTATGTGTAATATCCCCTTTTTTTTGTTCTTTTTTGTTTTTTTTTGTTCTTTTTTTGTTTAATCTAAAAATAAAATTCTTTGAAATATAAAAAAATTTGCTTTGGGTCCCCCCAAAATCCATACCAGACCTTTATCTGAGCATGCAGTCCGGCATGTCAGGAAAGGAGGGGGACGAGCGAGCACCCCTTCTTCTTGGACCATACCGGGCCTCAACATGGGGGTGGGTGCTTTGGGGCAGGGGAAGCCTGTGCCCCACACTCTAAAGCACCTTGTGCCCATGTTGATTGGGACAAGGGCCTCTTCCTGACAACCTTGGCAATTGGTTGTTGGGGTCTGCAGGTGGGGGGCTTATCAAAATCTGGAAGCCCCCTTCACCGAGGGGGCCCCCAGATCCCGGCCCACCCTATTTGAATGAATATGGGGTACATAGTACCCCTACCCATTCACCCAAAAAAAGTGTCAAAAATAGAAACAGTACAAAGTAATTTAGTAAAGCAGCTTTGGCATCTCTTCTGATTTCTTCTCCCTCCGCTGCTGTCTTCTCCCGCCACTGGTTCTCTGTGTTCCACTGTCTTCTCTTGCCGCCAGTTCTCCTCTCCCTGCTGTCTTCTCCCTCTGTTCTTCCTCCGATGTTCTCTCTACGCTCTCTCCTGCTGTAATTATGGGTCTACCATGTGCCATTACTTATATAGCCATGGGACGGGGCCACACGGTGACATCATCTGGAGACCCCCGCCCCTTGTCACGTCATAACCCCATCATGCCCATCACATCAGAAGGGGTGGGACCTTTGGATGACGTCACCGGGTGGCCCCGCCCCATGGCTATATAAGTAGTGGCACATGGCAGACCCAGCATTACAGCAGGACAGAGAGTCGAGAGAATATCGGAGGAAGAACAGAGGGAGAAGACAGCAAAGAAGACAGTGGGAGAAGACAGATGAGAGAAGAGAACTGACAGAGGGAGAAGAGAGCAGAGAGAAGAGAACCAATTTGGCAATTAAATATTGAGACACCTCTAGCGTGGGTAGTCTCTGTGGAATGGTATGCCCACCCATCCCTTAACAACTCTGAACTACCATCTGGGGAAAAAAGTAACTTCAAACATAAGAAGATGAGGAACAGTTTTAGCCACTGGGTCAAATAGTGGTTCCGAGCAAGCCACCACGGAGAAGGATGAGAATGGGGCCTAGTTGTGTACCCCCAGTTCCTGTGTTCATCTACATAGTCATGATTCCCAGTGGTTGGTGGGGCATAAATTCGCTGCACTATGCATGCGGCTTGTAGGACCAGAACACTTCCATAGCTCCGTGTGGTGGATAAGTTTAGGAGTAATAAAAAAGGCTCCCATGAGGGGAGCAATGAGATAAATTAAGTCCACTCACAATATCCAAAAGAAAATAAAAAAATATCCTAAAAGAGAAAAAATAAAAAAAATGTAAAAGAAAACCCTGAAGGAGAGGCGAGAGAAAAAGAAAGGGACATTTTTTCCCCCCAATCCAGTGCTCTGGATGTCGCAGAGAAGATTGTGTATTAGCAGTTGTGGCGGTGGGGTCAGTAGAGGTGCCACCTGCCTCCCCGATCCGGTAAGGTATACTGACGTGGAGTTGCCAATGTGTGGTGCAGGTCAAGGTGGTAATGTGGCAAGGGTAGTTAGGCCAGGCCGAGTGGTGGCAGAAACATGAAGCAAGAGGATCTCGCCACATGGTTCATCTGGTGTGCGATCAGTCACCCCTGCCATGTGCAAGCCTGCGCTCCAGCCAGGAGATGACCTTGTGAGGATCCTCAAAAAACGACACCCGGCCATCATGTTCCACTCTCAGGTGTGCAGGGAAGAGCATGGAATACTTCAGGTGACGATCACGCAATCTGCGTTTGGCCTCCACGAAGCTGAATATTTACTGGGAAAAGGCAAACTTGTGAAAGGGTCAATTGCATCTATTACTAGTTAATTTTCACAAATGGAGAACCTGTGTTATATCCCAAAATACAGGATCCCCAGTGCTCACTCTTCCATCATTAACCTACTTTGACCTCTAGTTACTTAAATTAACAGTAAATTAACCAATTAGCACCCTATGTTTGTGAAGCTGGCATGGCACATGATCTTAAGAGTGTGTTGCATCATCAATTAAATAGATGCCAATATTTGTACTTATTTGTATTTACTTGCCGCAGCATCTTAATAAATACAGCATGTTAATATGTCAATTCACTCTATGACTGGAGGAAAAAAAACAATGAATGTTTAAACTACAAAGGTCTTAAACTATGCATCATTGAAACATTGAAAAAGCAGAATCACCATGATTTACTGTAAAATTGAGGTCACTAATCAAGATAGAATCCCTCAGCACCCTAAAATATGGCAACCTTGGGTAGACCAATTTCTACCTTCAGACTTCAACTAATCCCTTTTAGAACCTTGACTCCCCCCCCATGTGCTTACAGGCATACCCCACTTTTAAGTACACATTGGGGTTTATTTACTAAAGCTGGAAAGTGAAAAATCATGCTCACTTCTGCATAGAAACCAATGAGCTTCTAACCCCAGATTGTTCAATTAAGCTTTGGTAATAAAACCTGGAAGCTCATTGGTTTCCATGCAAAAGTGAGCCTGATTTTGCACTTTCCAGCTTTAGTAAAAAAAAAAACATTGTGTACTTAAAAGCGGGGTATGCCTGTATAGTACTCCAAGACGTGAGCTCACATGATTCCCCTATCCTCTCTCTCTCTCAGCTCGTTCTCCTCTTCTTCCCCCCTTTCTTGACTGTTCTTTCTCTATCCTCTCTCTGTCATCCCCCAGCCCAATGTACACCATTGGTAGTGTGATATTTTTGTAAAAAAGTGCCTTTGCCATAGGTGTCTCTGAACACCCCGGAGGCCTTGTATCCCCATATTTTCATTACCACCCTTAATCGCGTTGTGCCCCTGTTACCAATACTTCTTTCTTCATATTCCTTGATCACTGTATATTTTATAATATTCATTATATACCAAAGATTACACCTGGTTTCCTAATAATATGTTACTAAAAAAAAATTTGAACAAGAAGTTACAAAGTTCTATAGTATTGTTTATTGTACTGTATGTGTACATACCGTATATATAATAATATAATATCCTACATACATTTATGTAGGATATTATATTATTATATGTACACATACAGTACAATATTGTTTATCAGTCAAACTAAACCTGTATTGAGAGAGCCAGGCATGCTGTCATTGCTGATCTCCCTCACTATCCCTTCCCGGTTCAGTAACCGGGAAGGGATAATCAGCTAAGCCAGAAGTCAGGGATCAATGTAGTGGAACAGCAAACAGGACCTGGAGCCAGAAGGGATATCAGCAAAGCAAGTCTTTAAACATGAATGCAGGAGATAGGTTCTGAGATGTTGACCAAGGCCAAGGCAGAGATCCTGTGGGCTGGATGGCTTAAGTAGGCAGGACTGATGAGCAGGATATCATCAACAGCTGAGTAACTGTGGAGAGATAGGAGCTGGCAATTAGCCAACAGGTGAGCGGCCAGCTATGAGAAGGAAGGGCTTAGCCAGCCCTGACAATCCTCCAGCAGTGATTGCACACAAAAAAACTGACAGGCTAGTTGCACTAAAGTCGATTGATAGATTGGCTTCAGTATAAACAGTAAGCCCATAGATGAATCGAAATTCAGCTGGTTTTTGCTGAACAGGCGGAATTTCAATCCATCTAGGGATGGCTTTAAAACAGCTTAATCTTAACTTCTGCAGACCATTATGGAGTTATCCCACTCATTTCATACTTTTATTTGAGGTATATACAGTAGATAACCCTAACAACTAACAAATAGGAAAACTAGCAATGTATATTCTTTCCTTGACTAACCCTGCATCATTTTATCAGGAATTTATCAGTATACCTGACCTGTTTTCTGTGCTCCTGGACAACATTGTGAACTTGTTGGAAATGTTTAACTTTATTTCTTGACATTCTTTAATGGCGTTAAAAATGACTATGTGTATTCTGTAAAGGAGAGTCAAATATACATTACTTTAAAGGCCAGTGACTGGTGATATTTATCATGTAAATATAGGCAAGACATGACAGTGACAGATAACTGTATTGTTGCAGAAATTGCTGCTGCTCAGAGCCATATCACTTTCTGTTAAACTTTGGGGAATGGATGCAAGAAAAAATGAACTTTGATTTCACAAAGATAATATACACCCTAGATAGATGGAAAGCCCAAATACCAACTTGCAGTAATGACTTTTGACAGAGAGCAAGAAGGATACACAGAAGATAGCACAATAGATTTTGCTTGTCAGGCAGTTTTCAGATTACAAGTCTTGAAACAGTCTTTTGGGAGGCATACACTACAATTCACTGTATATTACTTACCAGGCAGAAGTAATATGTCCTCCAAGAAGAATCATGCTGGTATATTCTATTGAAAAATTTGTTTATAATGTCCTTCCTTCTGAATGGCTATTGCTATCTAATCTAAAACTCCTTGAAGGGTATTTTTACATTTTGGTATAAGAAAAAAATATTTATAAACCAAGATACCAGTTGATGAGTATTGTCTTTCTTTAAGAATCAGTACAATTATTGAAAAAAAATCTAACAAGCTTAAAGTGATTGTAAAATCTAATTTTCTTTTCAGTTAAAATAACAAACATGTTATACTTACCTGCTCTGTGCAGTGGTTTTGCACAGAGCAGCCCAGATCCTCCTCTTCTCGGGTCCCTCTTTGGTTCTCCTGGCCCCACCCTCCTGTTGAGTGCCCCCAAAGCAAGCAGTTTGCTATAGGAGCACCCAAGCCACAAAAAATCAAAAAAGGGTTATATTGTAAGTTACAGAAACAAGCTCAAGGATAGCTGATAAATTCCTTGTGGCTTTTTTGATATTCCAAAGTGCAATTACACATAAAATAATTTCTCTTCAATATCTAGCTCTGGTTGTGGGAATATAGTCTGGCCAGGGATTCTCAGCTCCAAAATTCTCTCCTAGCTAACACCCTCAAGAAAGTAGTTGTAAATCTTGTACTCAATGCTAAAGTAGCTGATAGAAAGCAGGATAAAATGTTTGCTGACCATTCACTATACATTTTTTTAGATTATCTAACAGATTTCTGCACTGGTTATGCCAAGTAAAAAATGAATTTGCTAATAAGAAGTATCATACACAATGAAATTATGCAATTTTTGGAAAAAGCACTTTGTCATTCGAAAATAGTTGACAATTAAGCAAATGATGTGTTCAGGAAAAGCAACAAATTATAAGTAATATTTGTGACTGTGCACTGACAACTCCTTACAAATGCAAGCATATAACATGGCCCAAAGTAGCACAGTGCTCATGAAATTTCTTCTAACTATTGAGAAATAGCATTTAACCACTTGCTGACCAGCCACCGCAGTTGTACTGTGGCAGAATGGCACGGTTGGGCGAAGTGACATTATGTAACATCGATTTTCCCTGTGGCCACTAGGTGATCAATTACCACCAAAAGAAAGCTCTGTTTATGGGGAAAAAAATACATAAATTTTGTTTGGGTGCGACGTGGCACGACCGCGCAATTGTCAGTTAAAGCAACGCAGTGCCGAAATGCAAAAAGTGCTCTGGTCAGGAAGGGTGTAAAATCTTCTGGGAATGAAGCGGTTAATTTAATCAATGTTTTATATATAATATACATGCGAATTTCCGAATTACAATAGTAGCACATTTAAACAAATACAAAATAACAAAAAATATAGCCAGATGAGATTTGACTTCGAATAGTTTTCGAATACTTTTCAAATTCAAATTGTTTTCAAATTTGAATTCAAATGGTTTTCCAATTTCAAAAGAGAATAAAATAGAATAGAAAATAAAGAAATATAATAGAGACTAGAAAAGAATATAACAGAAAATAAAATAATAGAATATAATAGAGTAAAACAGAACAAAGTAGAATAGAAAATAAAAGAACAGAATAGACTAGAATATAATAGCAACAAATAGAATTACATAGAAAGAATATAACCATCTTCTGAAATTTGAATTTCAAATAGAATACATTTGAATTTGAAATGCATAAAAAAAGAATAGAAAAAAAAGAATAGACTAATAGAATAGAAAATATTAGAATTAAAAAAACAATAGAATAGAATGAGTATAACCAGTTCCCAAAATTCAAATACAGTCAATTCAAATAAAAAAAAAAGAGAAAGGAATACATTAGAGTAAAATAGTAAATAAAAGAATAGTATAGAAAAAACAATAGAATAGAATACAATATAATCATCTTCCGAAATTTGAATTTTAAATAAAATAAATTTGAATTTAAATAGAATATCATAGAATAGAATGGAAAATAAAATAATAGAAACAAATAGAATAAACAAATACAAAAAGAATGTAATTAAAAAAAACTACAATAGAACAGATTTGAATAGAAGAATATAACAATTTCCCAAAATTCAAATAGAATCAATTCGAATTTGAACAGGAAATAATAGATTAGAATAGCAAGATGGTTATATTCAATTCATTCTCTTCTAGTCGGTTGTTTTTTTCTATACTATTGTGTTATTTTCTGAAACAAATTTAATGAAACAAATTTATGTAAATAACAAATCGAAATTTTTTTTTTTGTTCTGCACATGTCTAAATTTGATCATACAAAATGTTTACTTATTCATTAAATAAACAGTAAGCTTTTTTATTAAGTAATGCCAATATTATTAATGATGCTAGCTTTTCTAAGATAGATAACTATGACATTTATCTATTTTTCTTCACACCACAAAAATGAGGTCACCCACAGCTATAACTTTATGGTTGTTCAGATTTACTTTGCAGGCCAGTTACACTATATTATGAAAAGTATTGGGACACCTGCCTTTACACACACAAATTTTAATGGCATCACAGTCTAAAGCCTCGTACACATGATCGGATTTTCGGCAGGGATTTGTGTGATGACAGACTGTTGGCCTAAAATCCGACCATTAGTACGCTCCATCAGACAATTGTTGTTCAACTTTCCATCAACAAATGTTGGATGGCAGGCTAGTACATTTTTTAGCAGACAACCATCTGTTGTCAGATTTTCCTATCGTTTGTACACAAGTCCATCACACAAAAGTCCAAAATACAAACCACGCTTGCTTGGAAACAAGGACTAGTGTTCGTAATGGAGATTTAACATTTGTGATGCGGCAAATTATGAATTGTCGAAATGCAGCGCACAATTCTCTTTTTCTTTAATGGGATAATAATGAAGCTGCTTTGCTGGTGATACTGATGGAGTTATGGCAAACGTATCTGAAAATTATTTTGTTTTCTAGTGATATCAATAATAATATTATTATGCTTTTTTTTTTTGTTTTTTGGGCCAAGTTACCACAACACTATTATCCTTTAGTTTTTAATATCGAAGACACAACTATGTTGGTGTCGCTTCTTAATTTAACATTGTATTTTTGAAGATGTACTGGCCTACTCCCAAACTGTGATTCGAAGTAAAAGACATAGCCAAGTATTATACTACACTATTATTACTACACAATTTGTTTATTGTGCATTAAAAAAAGAAAACAAATAAAATTAGACATGCTATCTACAAATAGAACTTAACCAAAAAGTGCATTCTATGCATCCAAAAATATAGAAAATATAAATCATAAAAGCAAATCATTATTCAACAAAAAAATAATTAGTAAGTATGGAAGTGGAGAAAATCCCCAGACCAGCGGCCTTGTTGAGCGTCTTGGGGCTGGTATTGCTATTGTCCGCCATGCTTCTGTGGTGGGTAAGGTTGCTGTGGTGGGTGGGTTGGCTGCGGAGGTTGTGTATGTGGGCCCACAAAATCATACGTGGGTGGTGGCATAGGGCGCCCGTCGCCCACCTGTTGAGGAGCTGCAGGATAAGCTCCTTGCACCTTCTACTCTGGTCACCAGTCATCCCCCTTAACCTATTGGCTGTCACCACACCAAATCCCTTGCACTCATCTGGGTCAGTACAGATGGCAGTAGTGGCCTGGCTGAGGAAAGAAGCTGTGGCCTCGTCCAGATTCCTGCTCTTCCTGGCCCTTTTAGCAGGAGGGCATAGGTGAGGGATCTGGGCCTCCGTCTGGCTGTTGGCCACGGGCACCTCCTGACTGACACTTTCCTGTGTATGAAATTGGGACATAATTAGATTTTTTGTTAGGCTTCGGTCATCAATCACACACACAATTTTGATCTCCTCACTGTTGCAAATTTAATGTGGACAAATAGCAAAGACTATCATTCTGACCCCTGAAATTTTTTATTCTTGTTCAAATAATTTTTTGACATTACTGTATATTGATATGAAAAACACTTTTTTTAAGGCAGAAATATTTGAACAATATAGTCTAGTTATCATTATTTTATTTTTGGATACAAATATGTCCAACAATGTTTTACCTGGGTCAAACTTGGCTCTTTCACATCTTCATCCTGTGCAGCAGGACCTGTATGGACCTCTGGAGCTGTGGCCTTAGCAGAAGTCGAAGGGAGCATAGACAGCGATGGCTTGGGTTCTGTCTGGTCTGTCAAAAACCGCAGGCTGCGGTAATACCACAGCCTGAGGACATGTCGGTCATCTGCTGCTGCTCCAGATTTTTCTGAGTACATGACCTTGTTGTGCTCCCTTTTAAAAGTACTCCTCAGGTTTCAAATGTTGTTCTTGACATAGTTGATATCTGCCCTGGGGTACAAAGGCTTCCCCAACTTGAACAGTTTCTCCAATGCTGCCTTCCTCAAGATTTTATTGGAGTAATCTCGACTCTTGACCTTCCAGAGACAAGGCAGCTACCAGCACAGGTCGATGAATTGTGTAAAAAAAAATCAGGCGTTGTAAATTTATCCACCATGATAAATGATATGATGTCTGCAAGACAAACCATAATGTCTGGCTTAACTCATAAGCTGGTCCCAATATAGGACTCAATCTAATCAGTATAGGCCACTAACCACCTATGCCCCAAATTCAAATTGTCCCTTCATTTTATGGCTCCTTTCTTGTGAGGGAACTTCCTTCCCTCCAAGATTGTTCCTACAGCCATTCCATCAACCGTGCGTTCTGGCTTTATATACACTGTGCATGTGTCAAGCCGCTCTCAATGTGTCATGACACTGGGGCGTGACCATCTCTCTTCTGCATGTGACACACGCGGCAGAATATTTGGGGGGAAAACATGGCAGAATCGGCGGATTACAGGCATCCACGTGGGGGTGGAGCTCATAGTCACAAAGCAACCCCCATGAGCAAGGGTGAGATTGTGGAGATGGAGCGCATCCTAGAGAAGCATGGCTACGACTGCAAGCTGAGCAATTATGAAAGGCCAAACAGCCGAAAAAACAGCATTTTGGATAAGGGCTTTCTGGTTGCTGCCTGGCTCATCAGTGTCCATTAATGCAGCCTTGCCAGTGTAAACATGGGTAGAGGAGAGGACCCGGGGATCACAGTCACACAGAGTCATGCCTGCTAGAATGATCAGATATCCCATAGGAGACAAGAGGGGTGGGGGGCAACTGCAGGATTTTTTCAATGTTGGCATGTGTCCAGTGTTTGCCCTCTGGAAAATTACATCACCTTCTCTTTTATGTGCATTTTTCACTGTAAAAAAACACAGTGTAGCATGGTGGATTCCACTAGTCAGGAGCAAACATTCTCATCAGATCAAGTGCAAGGTTGGTCAACTAATGTAGCAAAATGGAATGCTAGAAACAGATGGAACGAAGGGTTACTTAATGAATGGTGTATTGTTTCTTTTTAGAGTAAAGTGGGTGTGGTCAGCTCACCCAGGATGTTTCTTTGGAGTCATGGGATCTGACTCCTGGACCCAGCACAGACATTGCCATTGTGGATGTCAAATCCCCTGACGCGTGTCAAAGTGAGGGCCAAAGCGAACCAGAAGAGTAAAAAAGTATTCGGGAGCCTCTTGTTTGCACAAGTAGTCTTGGAATCTGACTTTAAATGTGTATACATGTTGAGTGTTTAGATGTCTAAACCAAACACCCACTCCACACATTGGAAAAGTATGTAGTGCCTTAACATTAGCATGGAGAAGGAAGAGTTGGAAGGAGCTGGCAGTGTGGCTAGGTACCCAAGTTTTGGAGACCTAGGCACCAGTGCCAAGATTAGTAGTTGCAGTGTGTACGAGTAGTGTAGGTGTCTGAAGGGCAAGCCGGATGCAAGCAACAATAGACTGGGTAGGTAAGTATTTCATGAATTTGACTAGTAACGACCATAACTCACTATGTAGGGCCTCAGTCACTTGAACAACGTTCCCTTAATACTTTTTACTCTTCTTCCAAGTTATGATCTTCCACAATGTACTATTGGCATAATGAGTGCAGATATGTTGCATTGTTTGAAGGAACTGGAGCAAATCAAGTAGGGTGCCACTGCTTTACAGAGAAGAATAAGAGATTTTTGGAGATGTTTGCCAAATTTAAATTTTATCTTGTCTGGTCTGAAGTTTATTGTTCTGCTTGTTGGCTCCTTTTTGCACTTACTAATTACTATATTTTTATGACTTTTAAATGTTAAAATTTAGGGACAGAACTCAGTGTTTCTACACTTCACTCCTCTAGGTGCACCACCGGGTCCTATTTTCTAGATTTTCCTCGGGCTAAAAAGGACTGTGCAAATTACTAAGAGTGAAAATTACAACATCACCTGTGCCAAATTCAAGAAATCTCAAAAACATGACCTGGGTTTGCATCTTGAGGAGGAGAGTTGGGAAACGCTGCCCAGACTAATGTGAATTGTAAAGTTTATGTGTTTTTTAGAATCTAAAACCCAAAATTTGAAGGTTCCCCCTAATTGGGCGTTAACATTCTTATTTCCCCCATGATCCCATGCCTAAAATATGTGCAGTTCCATACATCTATTTTTCAAAAACCTCAAAACACACAGTGTGCCAACATGTGCAATCTCCCATCACAGGGTATCAATGGACACCTTTTGGGGGTGCAACCCCTTCATCATAAATAAAGTAGCTCAGAGTTGCACCCCCAAAATGCTTTCATTGATAGCCCATTATGGGAGATAGCAGATGTTGACACACTGTGTGATTTGGGGGTTTCGAAAAAATTGATGTTTGTAACTACACACATTTAAGGCATGGGGTCATAAGGGACATCTAATTGTTAGGCCTCTACGTGTATATTGAGTAACCAAATGTCCACAAGTGTCCTGAAATGGAGAAATTTCTCTTCAATCTCAAACTGAAGTAAAGAGCATGCAGTCAGGATAAATCAGAAGTTCAGGTGGATCGAATGTATAATAGTATATATCTGGAAAGTATTAAAATATGAAGATGGGTACTCTTACCACACCAAATGGATGCACATACCATATGGCAGTGCATTTAATGCGCATAAAGTACTGGATCCCCAGTGATAGAATGGTACCAGGAGTGATGTTGATGCCACAGCTGTAATTCAAATCCACTCACGGTTGGATGACCGTCCCAAACAGGTGATTCCAGGTAAGCAGCAAATGTATCCATCCACACAAAAAAAAAAAAAGAAACAGTGTGGGTCCCCCGAAATCCATACCAGACCCTTATCCAAACATGTAGCCTGGCAGGAAAGGGGGGGCACTCCTGAATCATACCAGGCCCTATGCCCTTAACATAGGGGGGTGCTATATGTTGATGGGGTCCCTTGTTGAGGGTACGTGGCCTGGTATTGCTCTCACACAGCACTCACTTTTCCCTCCTCTTTCCTGGTCTGCCAGGCTATGTGCTCAGAAAAAGGTGTGCTATGGATTTTGGGGGAACCCCACACCTTTTTTTTTTTCATTTTAAAAAATGGGGGAAAAAATTACTTTTTTTTGTATTGCCGACAATGGCTTGCAGCTGGGTAATTCAATTTAAATGTAATTTTTTCTTCGCATATGTCAGTTTTGTGCCAGCAGTCTCTATACATGGTACTATTAATGCAATTTTTTAAATAATCTTTAAAGGAGCAGTGATTTTAATGATGCTTAAAGTGAAACATTTCTTTAAATATATTGCCTGAATATATACGCCTGAATGTCAGCAAAACTGACATTCATAAAAATTTAATTACATTTAAACTGATTTTCTTGGCTGCAAAAAAAACATTGCTGGCAATAGAGAAAAACAATGGTGTGATGACCCCCAATACACACCAGGCCCTTAGGGGCAGGTATTGATTTAACGGGGAACCCCAAGCCAAAATTTGGAAACAAAAAACAGCGTGGGGTCCCCCCAAAAATCCATATCAGACCTTTGTATGAGCATGCAGCTTGGCAGGCCAGATAATGGGGGACTAGAGAGCACCCCCCTGAACCATGCCAGGGCACATGTCCTCAACATGGGGGGTGCTTTAGAGTAGGGAGGCTCTGCCCACCTTACCCCAAAGGTGATAGAGCTCTGCCTCGACTCCTCCATCAGGACTAGTGAATAGCATAAATTAAAGGCATAGCCCCTTCCCCAACAATTGCCTTTTTTTCTCATACCTCTTGAGCTGGAGAAGAGTAGCAGTACGTCCATACCTCTGCCTTTGGCAGCATCCACTAGGTTCAGCCTCTCCCATGAGCAGTCCCTGCTCTTGGGCCACTATTAGTGATAATAAGAATGGGAACCCCTTCTGTGGATCTTTTGGGGTCTTGCAGAGTTTCCTCACAGGAACGCAGTCTGCTGGTGTTTCATGAACAAACAAATGCTGGTGGATGCAGCAGGAGGATCAGCTTCCTTTCTTCCCTGGTCAGGTTAGATGTTTCTTCTTTATTTCTTAAAAGAGAAAGAAAATAATGGTAAAGATTTTTTTGTTTAAAAAAATATATATTTTTCCCCTTTAAGATTTTTGATCCCGGTCTGCGCATGTGCAGCTTGGCCGATCCGTCCAGTCTTTGCCTTTTAGTCAGAGTCGCGGGGAATAGTGTCCTCCACCCAGTTTTATTTTATTTTGGGATTTAGAGCCTTCTGCTGCCTCTAGTGTCCATGCTTTTCCATTTTCCTCAGCTGCCATTTTGCTCTAGGGAAGAACATATTGGAGTTCAGCCTCTGGTGCCTCTGGTGCCAGAAGGAGGTCATGCTCACCAATTCATTTCCCAACCCTTTTTTTCTTTAAAAGTTTGGATCCATTTGGGCTCAGGGCTCAGTGTGTGCCTTGCAGTTCAAAATGTTTCAGCAGAACAGGTATGTGTTGTTTGCTTTCACGCTTGAGACAGTAGTTATGTTAGTTTCTCCCCAATGGGTTCTTTCCTTTTCTCACATCTTCCTGCAGCTGATCCTCCTGCCCATTTCGCTATGAGTCATTTGTCACGAAGACAAGATCCTCTTGTGTCCAATAGGTATGAGACCATCTGTATGTGAGTATATAAAAAAAAAAAATTGTGTTGTAAAAATACTGTTATGGTATGAATATCGATATATTCAATAATAAATATTTATTAGAAAAGATACAAGAAAGTCTGTTCAGTTCTTGTGTAAAAACTAAAAAAATGGTTTAATAAAATAGCAAAATATTACAAGAACTATATCAAAATATAGAGTATAAAATATCAATAATGTATTATATTCTTAAGCTGAAGATTGAACCAGATGTGTGTCTGTGTGATGTTTGTGTATGAGAAGTTGTCCCAGCTTCCTTCAATGTCTCGGGGTGTCTCATGCCTGTCAGAAAATCTCTGTTCAACTCCTTTTACTCCTAAATTGAGCCCCACCTTATGTTTAAAAGGGTTGGTTAACAGTTCCTCTGAGCTTTCTTGTCCTACAGAAAACCGCTGGCTTTAATGTAATGAGACATAGCTTCCCTCCCACCTCACACACATGGTTTTTCAGTCTCTATGATTTAACATTCCTGAGGAGTGGGAAGAGCAGCTATGTGTTGAACCATTTA
This sequence comes from Lithobates pipiens, assembly GCF_037356315.1. Taxonomy (NCBI): domain Eukaryota; kingdom Metazoa; phylum Chordata; class Amphibia; order Anura; family Ranidae; genus Lithobates; species Lithobates pipiens. The sequence continues at coordinate 400,939,043 of NW_027507903.1, read as the reverse complement.
ACGTATACAATATAAGTTTCCTTTAACATAAGATCAAATACTATAATATATATATATATATATATATATATATATATATATATATATATATATATATATATATATATATATATATATATATATATATATATATTCATTAAAAACCTAATGTTCTTACGCTAATCAAGAAATATTGTAGTATAAAAGCTAGTACATACTAGTAGTAGTATCTTAACTAAAACATGAACTTATGCATCTTAAGACATATGAATCCTTCCTTCTCCATCCTTGATGGGGGGAGGTAAGGACCAGCGCAAGATTCCTAATTACTAACACATGTTTAATTCTCCATAACAATGATTATGAAGCTATATGTATACTTTTACAAATATACAAATCTATATTTCTCCTTATCCATACATAGAATACATATAAATATATATATTCAACTCAATTATTCTGAAAAGATCTCATTCATTCATTTGTTAATATTTGTTAATTGATGAATATTAGATTCTAACATTTCCCTCTCAAAATGATTGATTAAATAATCTTACTGATTTTCTTATCTAAATCCATTTACAACCACATCTCATTCGTATCCATACATGCTTTTAGATCTTAAGATAATTGATTTGAATATATATATATATATATATATATATATATATATATATATATATATATATATATATATATATATATATATATATATATATGTTAATATATATTTTGATTCTATATAAGGAAAAGTGAACTTTTTAAACCTTTTGCATCATATACCTTAAAATTATTTTCACCCTTATTATTTTATTTTACTTTTATCAAATAAATCAATCCCCTTAATATTCATAAATTCATAAATATAATATTGTTGTACAATACTTGAAATATAGATGTCACTTCAGAAATATGTTTCAAAATTTCCCTACAAACTGCGTTTAGTGTAAATCTATAATACATACAGCCTTTCAAATAACCTTGTCAAAATTTGACCTTAAAATATGCTTCTTAACTTCAATTCATTCATATATGACACAATTTTAAAAATAAATATATATTGCAATGTAAAGTTAGTCCTAACTTATCTACATGACTTTAGGAAAATGCACTGTTATCCTAATTAACACCAGATGCTCCTCCTAACTAAAATGACTCTATTGTAAGGATATTTAACCCTTTCAACTCTGAAAATACACTATATGTGATTGTAAAAATTGATGTGTAAAAAATCTCATCTTGATATGATAAACATATCATGTCACAAAAAATGTATATACATAAAAAAACTGAAATATATCTGATTGATAAATTATTTCATTAGTAGTCGAAAGTCAAAAGTCAATTGTTTTTAGAAGTTTCTCTCTTATTAGAAGTCTTGAATTTTTTCTTATTATTATTCTTCTCCTGCACTCTGTAAAGTTGGAAAAACTTTGTTGAACATAAAAAGACAACAATAATTATAACAGATGAATCTATTGTGTCAAAACTTTCTCCTGAACTGATATTCTCAAGCTTCAAAGGTTTGTTTCCATCTGGAAGGTCTAGAAATATTACATTTCTCTTCCTTTTGTGACTTACAAGTCAGATCCTGAAACAGAATGCAATATCATTATTTTGAATTTACTAATAAAAAATATACCTTCATTTACTTCATTTTACATATCACCAAATTGTAATGTAACTAATGTCTGCCTTCACTTTGTTAAGTGCTGCGCAAACTGTTGGTGCTATATAAAACCTGTATAATAATAATAATAATAATAATAATAATAATAATAATAATATCACAATCCAAATATTTTATCATGACATGAAAGACATTTTAGTAATAACATTTCTAATTATCGTACTTTGTTCTATTTTTCATAAACTGGCCCCTACTCCTTATGCAATTATTCTGTGTATTCTAACTATAACAGGATGCAATTTCTCCTTTTTGTCATGATTTGAAACCTTGTTTTCACAAAGAAAGGTTTCAAATCAACCCAGAAGATTGAAGCGAACTGTGTCCATTCACTTCTCCTCTTTAAGATTTAGAGCTATGCGTGCTGTACTCTAATTTTTGGCATCTTCCAAATCAGCATTTTCTGTAGAATTTTTTCTGAATAGCATAACCATTCTTTGGGTAACACATAGGAAGACCTGTTGAATGACTTAATAGCATTAACAAATACTGGCTCAAACCCATCTCAGCACTTGTTCTAGAAATACCATTTACAGGCTTTCTGAAAACATTTGTGCAAACATAATTTTGTGCATATAGCTGAGAATGTTCTGTTACCAAATCTACCTGTATAGATTTGAATTGTAATTGTCCACATGCTGGAAAATACATTCTGGTCTAGAGAATTTTGATAATACTTTCTCTAAACACTTGTGCACTGTACCGTCACTAATGTCCAATCCTGGAATTGATCTAGTGAATGCATAGGTTTCTTTATTAAAGCTGAAGGTAAGTTTATATTGACAGCTTTTAGACAATGATACAGAAAAATGACTATTGGCGATTTCCAATACAGGAAATGCTTTGGCCCTGGCATCCAAGTGTGACATTAAATTTAAATCAGGAACAATCATTTTGTTATTTGTAATGCGTTTATTCAATGATCTTAAATCAATTGATAAAGAATATGAATCATTAGCATTGTTGATAGGCCAAATACAATTATTTACCACTGATTGGGCTTAGTTTAATATTCCCTGTTGTAAAAATGATTGTACAATGTCAGCAACTGGACCTATTAATTCTTGTGGCAACTTGTATTGAATTTGGGGCTTAGGATCTTTTCCCTCAACTTCTATTTAAATATCTTTAAACAAATCTTTATCATTTTGGTCTGACTTTTTTTTAATTCTTTATTTTTAGAAAGGTAATCATGTGAAAACACAGATACAATCCCAATGAAATATACAAAAGTAACTGTAGACTCCCCAAGGGCAGTCAATAATATATATAGCGTAATCATGTAGTAAAATTACAAGTTGTAGAAGGATAGGGAGGTTCTGCATCCCACATTCTCACCTTTAGGCGGCGATCACTGTATTTTATGTTGATTAAAAAAACAAAAGTGAAAAAAAAAAACAATATGAAAAAATAAAAGAGTAGGGATCACTCCGGTCCCAGGGTCTAACCACCCAAAATAAGAAAAAGAAAATTAGGAGCTTAGGTAGAGAGAAAGGGGAGATTGGGATATAGGGGGAAGAGAAGGGGAAAGAAAAAAAAAGAGAAAAAAGGGGGGAGGGATCTCCTCTCCATAAAGGAGGGAGGATCAGGGGTGGTGTCCATGTCTTCATCCAGTCCCACCTTCCCCCTCCGGGGAGGCATGGACGAACAACTTAACACTGAGAAGTTAAGTCAATAGCTCGGTATATTCCTTGGAGTAGACAAATTCATGCTACCAAAACCATTTTTTTGAGAATTGCTCACTGAGGCCTTTCTCTGTGGCCACCAAATCTTCCATAGCCTTTATCTCTGAAACTTTTTTCAACCATACGGCCACCGATGGGGGCTGTGTGTCTCCAAAGCAAGGGAATGCAACTCTTCGCCACTGTAAGCAAGATAAGGTTTATGGATTTTCTGTAGGCTTTAGTGGGGATCTTGTGATGGTGAAGAAGGAAGAATTCAGGCAACTCAGGCACCTCTCGGTCTGTAAACTTTTTTACTATGCGGCGTACTTCCATCCAGAAAGGCTGGAGGGCTCTACAGAACCAGAAGACATGAAGGAGCGAACCAGGTTCCTCCCCACACCTCCAACAAAGGGGGGAACATCTTGTGTAGTCTTTCCGGGGTATAGAACCACCGGGATAGGAGTTTGTAACCCGCTTCCTGGTGTCTGGCGCAGATAGAAGTTTTATGGGCAAAAAGGAAGAGCTAATCTATTTGTTTCTCTATAAATTGCACACCTAGATCCCTTTCCCATCTAGTTATGTAGGGAGGTCTGAAATTTGAGGTTTGGACTACTAATAGTTGGTAGGTCTGGGAGATAGCACGTCTCAGCAGAGTTCGTTCTTGACTCAGCAGTTCAAAGGATGTTAATTGCCTCCCATAAGCCTCTGGTGGAGGCAGGGAGCCAATGAAATGGGCTAGCTGTATCTTTTACCAGAACGACAGTCCCGCTGGGTCGTCTGTGATTTGTTCCCTGTTTTTCCACTGGCCATTGATGATGAAGTGTCTCGCCTGTGATCGTTCACCCTCCAGCAACTCCAGGAATCTAGAGTTCTCGAGTTCCGGAACAAAGGCCGGATTTCCGACAATGGGAGTGAGTGGAGATGGGAGCGGTGAGACCAAGATGTCACGGAAAGCTTTGCGGGCAGTTCGCCACATTTCAGCCACCGTAGGGTTATGCATTATTCAGTCTATCAGGGGCTTTTGGCACTACGACCTGGTTTTTCGATTTGAACCCACTTCTTCAGGGCTCTGTGTCGAAACCAGTCCAGAACCCGAGTCAGATAGCATGCCATCAGGTAGAGGTTATCATCTGGTAATGCAATACATCCCCTCAGCTTGGGGAGTCGAAGGATGGTCTGGGCCAAGCAAAGGGGTTTCTGGGCCCAAACAAACCTGACAAAGGTGTTGTTGACCGCTTTGAGGAAAGAGGCAGGAATTAGTGTAGGGAGTGCCTTGAAGTGGTATAGTATCCGAGGCATAAAGTTCATTTTTACTATGCCAGGTTTCCGTTACATCAGAGGGGCGGGGTCACCCGTACATCACTGGGGAAGCCCAGATTTCCCCTTGAGACAGAAGGGGCGGGGTCAGGTGATGGGTGGCCCCACCCTCCTCAGCTAAGAAGTGTCAGGCTGCCGGGATTGCTGCAGTGTCTCTGGTGGAGAGAGGATGTATACGCTGCACTGGAGGGAGAGATCACCCATCGCTGGATCAGATCATCCATCGCTGGATAGTAAGATTGGATTACCACCTCTGGAATCTTTTTTTTTTATATTTTCATTTTTAATAAAGGACTTTTCCCAAAGTTGTGTGTGTTTGTGGCATAAAGTTCATTTTTACTATGCCAGGTTTCCGTTACATCAGAGGGGCGGGGTCACCCGTACATCACTGGGGAAGCCCAGATTTCCCCTTGAGACAGAAGGGGCGGGGTCAGGTGATGGGTGGCCCCACCCTCCTCAGCTAAGAAGTGTCAGGCTGCCGGGATTGCTGCAGTGTCTCTGGTGGAGAGAGGATGGATACGCTGCACTGGAGGGAGAGATCACCCATCGCTGGATCAGATCATCCATCGCTGGATAGTAAGATTGGATTACCACCTCTGGAATCTTTTTTTTTTATATTTTCATTTTTAATAAAGGACTTTTCCCAAAGTTGTGTGTGTTTGTGGCATAAAGTTCATTTTTACTATGCCAGGTTTCCGTTACATCAGAGGGGCGGGGTCACCCGTACATCACTGGGGAAGCCCAGATTTCCCCTTGAGACAGAAGGGGCGGGGTCAGGTGATGGGTGTCCCCACCCTCCTCAGCTAAGAAGTGTCAGGCTGCCGGGATTGCTGCAGTGTCTCTGGTGGAGAGAGGATGGATACGCTGCACTGGAGGGAGAGATCACCCATCGCTGGATCAGATCATCCATCGCTGGATAGTAAGATTGGATTACCACCTCTGGAATCTTTTTTTTTTATATTTTCATTTTTAATAAAGGACTTTTCCCAATGTTGTGTGTGTTTTTTTTTTAAATTACACTTTCTTTGTGAAATGGTAGGGGTAATTTTGTACCACCTTATCATTTCAAACAGAGGGGAGGCCGGGATCTGGGGGTCCCCTTGTTAAAGGTGGCTTCCAGATTCTGATAAGCCCCCCGCCCACAGACCCCCACAACCACCGTCCAGGGTTGTGGGGATGAGGCTCTTGTCCCCATCAACATGGGTACATGGTGCTTTGAGGGGTCACAGACCCCCAAAGCATCCTCCCAATGTTGATGGCATGTGGCCTGGTATGGTTCAGAAGGGGGGGTGCTCTTTCATCCTCTTTTCCTGCGGCCTGTCAGGTTGCATGCTTGGATTAAGGGTCTAGTATGGATTTTTGGGGGGGAACTCCACGCCATTTTTTTTTAAATTTGGCATGGAGTTCCCCTTAAAACCCACGTCATTTTTAAACAAAAAAATTGACGCGGGTTTTCCCTTAATATTCATAACAGACCTGAAGGGCCTGGTAATTGGATTTGGGGGAACCCCACGTTTTTTTTTTTTTTTTTTACCAATGACTTTCAATGACTGTTCTCTGTATTACAATGAGCCGACAATTCATTATAGCCGCGAGTGGCTGACTTTTTTTCCTGCAGAAATGACACTTTGTGCAGGGACAGTTCTAAGCACAGGAAACATGCGCCCCTTTACAGGCATACTATAGACACCCCCCAGGTACGAAATTTAAAAGAATATTACACTTTTATTGTGTCACTTTAAGCATTATTAAAATCACTGCTCCCAAAAAAAACTGCCATTTTTAAAACTTTTTTTTTGCATTGATATATGTCCCCTGGGGCAGGACCCAGGTCCCCAAACACTTTTTATGACAATAACTTGCATATTAGCCTTTAAAATTAGCACTTTTGATTTTGAATGTTTGAGTCCCGTAGACTTTAATAGGGTTCTAAAGTTCACACGAAGTTTAGGTCTGTTCGGAGGTTCTGGGGCAAACCGAACCAGGGGGTTTTCGGCTCATCCTTAGTGTAGAGCCAGGGTGCGCAATAGGTTCCTCAAAGCGGTTAGATCTGCCAGAGCACGGGTAGCTAGAAATTGTTTGTGGGTGGCCTCTAAGGACTGGATCTTACCTATAAGTTCGATAGTCTGTTGCTCTAGCTTTCTTGATTCGAGACCCTATTTTTATTAAGAGGCCCCTGATGTAGCCCTTGTGTGCCTCCCATACCATTGTTGGGGCTGTCTCTGAATTTGCGTTTTCGTCAAAAAACTGTCTCAAGTCCCTGGACACTTCTTTGGTCACCTCGGACATTTGGATCAAGGAGTTATTGATCTTCCACATCCACTGTCTAGAAGTGGGTGTGAGGAGATTTATGTCTAACAGAACCGGTGCATGGGCTGAAAATGTTATGGATTCGATCAATGTTGATATAACTTTAGACAGGAGAGATTGGGGCGTCATGATGAAGTCAATTTGGATGTAGGAGTCATGAGGATGCAAGTAGAATGTGTAATCTCTATGATTTGGATGGAGAATCTGCCACACATCTACAAGGTGAAAAGCATAAAAGGCTTCTTTAGGCACTTCAGTGCTGTATAGGAGAGATGGGTGGTTTTCCTGGATGAATCTAGGGCTGGGTCCATGGTAAAGTTCATGTCGCCTCCCAGAATGAACAAGTTTGGTCAGGATTGGGTCTAGGAAAGTGATCTGTTTGTGTTTGGGAGGTATAGGTTCACTAGTGTGACCAAAGAGCCTCCCAATGTTCCCTTGACGAACAGCGCCTTGCCCTCTGTGTCTTTCCAAGTATCCCTCTCCAGCCATGGAGTAGTATTGCCGATCAGAGTGTATAGCCCCCTGGACTTGGAATCAGGTGAGCATCCTTGGTATGCCGTCGGGTAAAAGCGGTTTCTGAGACTTGGTGTTTTATCGGCATGAAAATATGTCTTCTGTAGGAAACAGATGTGAGCATCAAAAGCAACTAATACGCTTTGTGCATATGTGAGACCTAGTCTCGATACACCCTAGTGACCTCAAATATAAAGCCGCTTAGTGGGTGTAGCCATATGTGGGAAAAGTGGTTGTACACAGCAGGGTATAGAAACTCCCTATCCCCACCCGTATATTATATAATTGCTTTAGTTAGCAATGGCTGACATGTCCGACCATCTCTTGGCTGTGGCCCATAGCAACTAAGCCGGCTCATAGCCCGGCCCTGACTAAATTTTGAACTTTGCAGTATCACAAACCGGAACAAAGAAATGACAAACCAGATTAAGAAGTCCCCTCCCCAAAACCTCAGGTAAGCAATCCCCGGGAGGATCTGTGTCATGGCAGCAGCAGGCTGTTTACTAGATTCTGACCTGTAGCTCCCCCACTCACCCACAATCCAGGCCCCCCCTCCAAGAGAGAGCGGAGGGCGGGGAAGGGGAGGGATAATAAGAAAGCGGGAGGTGCAAAAAAAAGAGGAGGGGAGTGTCGCAGGGGAAGTGGGAGGGGGAGGGGAAAGTAAGCGGGAGGGGGGAGGGGAGGAAGGGGGAAGGGGAAGAGGGAGGCCAGCAGCTCATAAACCCGTCTAGATCTCTTCCCCCGCGGCGGGCAGCATAAGCCCCAGGGGACTCACCACCCTCACTCAAGACAACCACGTCTGGGCGCTACATCTGCCCACCCCGGAGAAATCAGTAGGCATGTCCCCCCTCTGCATATATGGTACAGATTACACTTTACCCCTATTCTCCTGACCTCCATGCATCAGACAATTCTTGATCTCATGCCTGTCTGCCCCTACATGTTATGTGTTTCACACTGGATAACAGTACCCATTGTCCGAGTTAAATGAGTTTAAATTAAATGAGTCAGTGAACTTGAGCTTATATACCTTTCACCCCCAAATGCCCCCCCCCTTTAGCGGGGCCCACCAACCCTCCTACCAACAAAGAATCCTCACAAGCTGGTAGACCATTTCCATTCAGGTGGTTCCATCATGGCCATCAGAGGATCGTCAGTGTGAGTGGGCATCAAATACCCTAGGAGACCTCGTGGATACTGAAATAGGGTTTATATGGGGCACCGCGTCTCTCGGGGGGGGGGGGGGGGGGGGGGGAGAAAAGGACCTGCCGGGGTGATCAATACAACCTCCCGTGCCCGGCGGGGGGGGAGGGGGAGCCGATACGGCGAAGCAGCTCCGGCCCAGGACGTCTCAAGGGAGCAGTAAATAGGGGCCCAGGGTGTAATGGGCAAGGGGGCCCCAGGGTGCAACGGGCAGGGGGGGACAAGTCAAACAAACAATCAGGCTACCAGCAGCACATGTGATGATCTTCTGTTTTACGGTTCAGGCTCCTGGGCTCTGATAGGTTCCCTCCATTTGTGTCTTGAGCGGCACGGTAGAGCCGGGAGAGGCGCTTGTGGCACCATTCGAGAATCTCTGCCAGGCTAAGAACTCAAAGAGGTCTGGTAGATCTGTGTATGGTCTCAGGGTGTAGGAAGAGCCTTCTTTACGGACTGTCAACTCGAGATGGAAACTCCATCTGTACTGCAGCTGGGTGCTATGCAGGGACTCTATCAGGGGTTTAAGCATGGCTTTCCTCTAAGGTTGCCCGGGAGATGCCCTGAGAGATGGATATAGCGGCTCCATCTAAGTCCACTGTCCCTTTCTGCCAGACCGCTCTCATGATCAACTCTTTTTGGGCGTATCTGTGCAGCCGGCAGATCACATCTCAGGGCGATCGTGTTCCCCCAGCTTGGGACGGAGCGCTCTGTGTACCTTGTCAAATTCCCAGGTTGCAGGCGGGTCTGGTTCCATAAACCTGTGCAGGATCACCAGCACGATCTCCAGCAAGTTCTCAGGGCCAGTAGCCTCTGGTATCCCCTGGAGCCGCAGGTTGTTCCTGTGGCTCCGGTTCTCCAGGTCTTCAGCGTGGAGCTGCACCTCCGCCAGCTGGTCTTGGCTTTGTGTCTGTGCCCGCTCCAATTGGGTAATATGAGTCTCCAGGGCATTCAAGTTAGCTTCACCACTGGTCAGTCTCACATCAAGCCCAGTGACCTCCGCTCTCATTTGTTGGAAATCCCGGCGGTGTTGTTCCTCTACTCGCTGCACGATGGCCTGCAAGTCAGATTTTGGTGGAGAGAGCCCTTAGCAGAGTCCTGATGTCATCTTCATCCCTGGAAAGGTGGGCAGACAGCCCTTGGCTGCTTGAGGTGCCAGACGAGGAGTCCAATCGATGAGGTAAGCCTGCCAGTGAGCTTGGTAGTGAGCCTTGTGAGGCTGCCATTTGGGGAGAGAGGGCCGATGGAAGCCTGAGGGTACCACGTGTTCCTTTGGTATCTTCTGCCAGAGCGGCTTGGGGCTGTTCTCTGTAGCAACAGTCGATCTGATCTACCGGAGCCGCTGTGGACAATCCCCTGCTCTTCTGTCCCTTGCGATATCTCATGACCGGCGAAGAGATTGTTGGAATAGGGCATATCAGCCTATTTAGTCTGGTCAGGAGTCGGGAGCTCTGGCAAAACACGTCCTTACTCCGCCATGCTCAAGCCACGCCCCCTTGGTCACACTTTTATGTGATCAAACCAATTGTTTTTATATGAGATTGGCTCCTGTAAGTGGTCAATTATAATCTAAAGACGTGTCAGCTGCTGTCCAAAAATGTCCAACATTACTGTAGTCAGAAGGATCTATTAACATAGATTTGGGTCTAGATCAGTGATGGCGAACCTTGGCACCCCAGATGTTTTGGAACTATATTTCCCATGATGCTCATGCACTCTGCAGTGTAGTGGAACATCATGGGAAATGTAGTTTCAAAACATCAGGAGTGCCAAGGTTCGCCATCACTGGTCTAGATTAATCTTTCCATATGGTAGAATTACTTAAATCAATAATCCAATTTAATTTACTAATCATGTCTATGCCTAAAATATTCTCTACATTTTGGCAACACCATATATCAATATCAGTTTTCAAAAGTCCTGGAATTTCAAAAGTCACATCAGAAACTTTAGTTGCAACTATATTTTCTTTTCCACTGAAACCAATTAAATTACATTTTGGAGAATCAATATTCACAGGTAATTTGTGTTTAGTTAAACTGAGTAAAGCTCCTACATCTATCACCCATTTTGTTTTCCTACCATTTAATAAACTATATACTGTAACCATGGCTTTCCACTTTCATCTAATACAATTGTAGCAACATAATGTAATGTTGAAGAAGTCTCAGAAACTTTTTTAATCCCGATTTTGGCAATGGAAGTAATCCATGTTTCTCTTTGTCAGCATTGTTTGTCATATTGATTGATTGAGAAAGCACCTGGACCTGATGGCATCCACCCACGGATCCTAAAAGAATTGAGCTCTGTAATTTCAAAGCCATTGTATCTAATTTTTAGGGACTCATTAATGACAGGAATAGTACCACTGGATTGGCGCAGGGCCAATGTGGTGCCTATATTTAAAAAGGGAACAAAGTCTTTACCAAGTAATTATAGACCCGTTAGTTTAACTTCTATAGTTGGGAAGATACTGGAGGGATTAATAAAAGACCACATAGATGAGTTCTTGCAGGAAAAAAATATTTTGAGCAACAGACAGCATGGATTCATGAAAGACAGAAGTTGTCAGACAAACCTGATTTCTTTTTATGAGGTGGTAAGTAAAACCTTGGACAGAGGGGTGGCGGTGGACGTGATATATTTGGATTTTGCAAAAGCATTCGATACTGTTCCGCACACACGGCTCATGTGTAAGGTAAAGTCTACAGGTTTGGAAACATCAGTTTGTAGATGGATAGAAAACTGGCTAAAAGACAGAATTCAGAGAGTAGTGGTTAATGATTCTTACTCTGAATGGTCTAAGGTTATGAGTGGTGTACCCCAAGGTTCAGTGCTGGGACCCTTACTTTTTAATATCTTTATAAATGATATTGGGTCTGGGATCAAGAGTAACATTTCCGTCTTTGCAGATGACACCAAGCTATGTGGTGCAATAACGTCTTTACAGGATGTCACCAATTTACAAGCAGACCTCAATGCTCTGTCTAATTGGGCGACTATGTGGCAGATGAGGTTTAATGTTGAGAAATGTAAGGTTATGCACTTGGGGGCTAAGAATATGCATGCATCATACACGCTAGGGGGAGTACAACTGGGGGAATCCATAGTGGAGAAGGATCTGGGGGTTTTGGTAGATCATAAGCTCAATAATAGCATGCAATGCCAAGCTGCGGTTTCCAAAGCGAGCAAAGTCCTTTCCTGTATTAAGAGAGGTATGGACTCCAGAGAGAGAGATATCATTTTGCCCCTGTTCAAATCATTAGTAAGACCTCATCTGGAATATGCCGTTCAGTTTTGGGCACCAGTTCTCAAAAAGGATATCGGGGAACTGGAGAAAGTGCAGAGAAGGGCAACCAAACTGATAAGAGGCATGGAGCAACTCAGCTATGAGGAAAGATTAGAGGAACTGAATTTATTCACTCTTGATAAGAGGAGATTAAGGGGGGATTTGATCAACATGTACAAATATATAAGGGGTCCATATAGGGAACTTGGTGTCGAGTTATTCACTTTAAAGTCAACAAAGAGGACAAGGGGGCACTCTTTACGTCTAGAGGAGAAGAGATTTCATCTCCAAATACGGAAAGGTTTCTTCACAGTAAGAGCTGTGAAAATGTGGAATACACTCCCTGCAGAGGTGGTTATGGCCAGCTCAGTGGATTGCTTTAAGAAAGGCCTGGATTATTTCCTAAGTGTACGTAATATAACTGGGTACTAAAATTTATAGGTAAAGTTGATCCGGGGAAAATCCGATTGCCTCTCGGGGGATCAGGAAGGAATTTTTTCCCCTGCTTTAGCAAATTGGATCATGCTCTGCTGGGGTTTTTTGCCTTCCTCTGGATCAACTGTGGGTATAGAATTGGGTATATGGGCTGGTATATGTATGTATGTGTGTATGTATGTGTGTATATATATATATATATGAATATATATGTATATGTGTATATGTATGTATAGTATATTTTATTTTATTTTTTTTTTTATTTTTTTTTATTTTTTGGTTGAACTGGATGGACTTGTGTCTTTTTTCAACCTGACTAACTATGATACTATGATACTATGAACTGTCAGTGTACTAATCTGTTGGACTTCTGAGGCATAAAGCAAATCAATCAACCTATTGTTTGGAGAAGGATGAATAAATTGCTCAGAAATGTCCTCATTTTCTAATTCCAACATTTTTCTATGTGAATCTAATTTATATTTTAAACATTCTTTCTGCACATGGCCACATTACTTACAATCTAAGCAAGTAACATTTCCTGTCTGCTCTGAAACTTTAGTTCTGCCTGTGATGCTGTGACATGTATCTCACCATATCTGGGTGTGGCCATTAAGAATGAGCCGAACACCCACCCCCCTGGTTCGGTTTGCACCCGAGCCTGCGAACAGACCTAATCTTTGTGTAAACTTTAGAACCCTATTAAAGTCTATGGGACTCAAACATTCAAAATCAAAAGTGCTAATTTTAAAGGCTAATATGCAAGTTATTGTCATAAAAAGTGTTTGGGGACCTGGGTCCTGCCCCAGGGGAAAGTATCAATGCAAAAAAAAGTTTTAAAAATGGCAGTTTTTTCAGGAGCAGTGATTTTAATAATGCAGTGAAACAATAAATGTGTAATACTCCTTTAAATTTCGTACCTGGGGTGTGTCTATAGTATGCCTGTAAAGGGGTGATGTTTCCCGTGCTGTCTCTGCACAAAGTGTCATTTCTGCAGGAAAAAAAGTAGTTTAAAACCACTCGCAGCTATAATAAATTGTCGGCTCCCCGTAATACAGAGAACAGTCATTGAAAGTCATTGATAAAAAAAAAGGGTGGGGTTCCCCGAAATTCAATTACCAGGCCCTTAAGGTCTGGTATGGATATTAAGGGGAACCCCGCATCAAATAAAAAAAAAATGACATGGGGTTCCCCCCAAATATCCATACCAGACCCTTCAGGTCTGGTATGGATTTTAAGGGGAACTCCACGCTAAATTTTTTTAAAAATGGGAGGAGTTCCCCCAAAAATCCATACCAGACCCTTTATCCAAGCACGCAGACTGGCAGGCCCCAGGAAAAGAGGGTGGGGACGAGAGAGCGCCCCCCCCTCCTGAACCGTACCAGGCCACATGCCCTCAACATTGGGAGGATGCTTTGGGGGTCTGAGACCCCTCAAAGCACCTTGTCCCCATGTTGATACTTGTCACCTGGGGCAGGACCCAGGTCCCCAAACACTTTTTTGACAATAACTTGCATATAAGCCTTTAAAATTAGCAGTTTAGATTTCTCCCATAGACTCGTACAGGGTGTTCTGCGGCTTTTCGAATTTGCCACAGAACACCCCAAATTGTTTGCTCTTCGGTGAACAGGCGAACAGGCAATGTTTGAGCCGAACATGAGTTCGACTCAAACTCTAAGCTCATCCCTAGTGGCCATACATGTGGCAACTCTCTGATTGCCATTTTGCTTTTGTCTGTCTAGACTTGTGCATACTGCATCTTTATTCATTAATTTTGGTTTAAGGAAACCTTCATGATCCTGGTCATCAATCCCTATAGACCACCTATCTGGTACAAAAGACTTCTGTTTAGAGTCTGCACTATCATTATTCTCTAAACTCTTGCTTGACTGTGCTTTAGAATTTAAACAAATCCTTTTTACTTTATTCTGTAATTCAGATAACTGAATATCTTTTATTTGAATTGCACTTTCATCTATTCGCTCAGTCAAAATTGGACAATTAACACATAAATTGTTATCCTGTTGAGTCTTTGTTTTCTCTTTTGAACCAACATCCCTTTTAGGAACTCCTAATATCATTGTGTCCTTAAACTTAATTAACTTTATCAAGTTAATAATCTGTTTGCTGAATTTCTTAAAAGTACATTTTGATTTTTGTATCTTAATATTGGCCTGTAAGCATTAATTGAACATGTAACACCATAATTCATCATCTTTAACAAATTTTGACAGATTTTATGAATTCTAATTTACTCTCAGTAGACAATTCATCAATAAAATGCATTACTTACCAATTTAGAACAGAATTCCTTCATGTAACATGCATTCCCTCTCTTGGTGGGAAATGACATCAGAGTTTTCTTGCACATGCGCAAACGCCTCACCAATTTTGATGATTCTATGATTCTAGGATCATTCAATGATGCCAAAATTTGCTGTTTCTATTTCTCCTGAAAGCTTGACTGCATAATCAATGCTTGTGCTTGTACTCCCTTTTAGGAAGCAAAACGAGAAATAATAAAAAAAGTTCGATATTCGAACAAAATTAAAATGGCTAAGGCTCGCCAATGTAAAAATACTGTTATTATGGTATTTATATTGATATATTCAGTAATTCATATTGATGAGAAAAGTTCCAAGAAAGTCCATTCAGTACATGTGTAAAAACTCAAAAATTGATTAATAGCAAAATATTACAAGAACTATATCATAATATATTCCTTCAATGTCTTGTGGTGTCTCATGTCTGCCAGCAAATCTCTCTGTTCAACTTTCTTTTTACTCCTAAATTGAGCCCTCACCTTACCTTTAAAAGGGCTGGTTAAAAGTTCCTCTGAGCTTTCTTGTCCTACAGAAATGGCTTTAATGGGACATAGCTTCCCTCCCACCTTACACAAGGATGGGGGTTTTTTCCGTCTCTAGAATTTAACATTCCTGAGGAGTAGGGAAGTGCAGCTATGTGTACAACCATTTAACTTATACAATATACGTTTCCTTTAACATAAGATCAAATACTATATATCATATTCATTAAAAACCTAATGTTCTTATTAATATCCTAATCAAGAAATATTGTATTATAAAAATGTATAATCGTAAATAAAACATGAACGTATGCATCTTAAGAAATATAAAACCTTCCTTCTCCATCTGTGATGGGGGAGGTAAGAACCCAGCGCAATATTCAAATTACTAACACGTTTAATTCTCCAGAAGAATGACTATGAAGCTATATGTATACTTTTAGTTTAGAATCTATACAACTTCACCTTATCCATACATATGATATATAAATAAATATATATATATATATTTCAACTCAATTATTCGGAAAATATCTCAACCATTCATTCATTTGTTAATATTTGTTAATTGATGAATATTAGACTATAACATGTGCCACTGATGAACAGACTTGTTTCAGCCCTGTTCCCTCAAAGCTATCCAGAAAATCTTCAAGATGCTATGACAATGACGACAGCACAGAGCGGGGATCATGCTCTTCACATCATAAGTCTTCTAGGAGATCTGGATCTCAAAGACATAGTCGCTCTCCTTTGCCCCCACCTTGAGCGTCAAGAAAAAAGTGCAGGGCATGTGGCACTGTACCAATCCCATATAAATTGGTCTGTAAGTACTGTCTCAGGGACTACGCAGCCAACTGGGAACTGGAAAGTCGACAGGTGGTCGATCAGCTTAAACAGACCACAAAAGACTCCTTCTCAGAACTGGCAGTCAAAATTCCCACCCATTCAGTTCCACAGGCTGTTCAAATGCAAGACCTAGACCCCAGCCCTCCGGGGCTTACAGCTGTTAGTACCCCGCTGCCTGCATCAGAAAGCATAGCTAGGCATTCTTCTCCTGAAGATCCATCTGGGGAGTCTACAAAGGAATCTGAACCATCTGAACCATCCGGTTTCGGTTGTAGATATGTGCTGGATGAAAAAATTAGTTTTGTTTTGTTTCAATTCGTTATTTAACTAAATTTGTTTAGTTAAACTCATTGCATTTGTTACATTCGATTTTGTTTAGTTTCCAAAAATTCACTTGCATTTGAAAAAATTTAATTGCATTAGAAAAAAGCTATCAAACTCAAAAAAATTTGACTGAATTTGAAAAAGTTAACTATGGGGGTGATTTACTAAAGACCTGCGCCTGTGGTGCAGTGGAAAAATTGGAGCAATTGCACAAAAAATGGGACTCAAGACATTTATCAAAAATGATGGCGCACACACATGCGCCACACCATATTTACATAGGAAGCGCTATTGCGTACTTGCGTAATCTTATGCGCCTACCATTAGCAAGAGCAGTCAATGTAATCTTCTACATTTTTGTCTGAGTACTGTGGATAACTTTACTACAGTGTTCCATCTTCTATTGCCAAGCTAAAATGTATATATATATATATATATATATATATATAATATTGTTTAAATGCACAAATTCTGTCCAGAACATGTAGATCTGTCTTACAACTAATCAAGTTTTTTTACACCTTTCTTTCAGCTTACTCAACTGCACATGCGCATTGACAAAGCACACCATTTTATCATTGCCTGACAGGGCGCATATGTTTTAGCTTGTTAAATATGTGTGTTCCGCAAAGGTGCATCTGCGCTCTCCAGAGTGCACAACTGCTTATACATTGGGCACTTGTTCATTGTAATGCTGATCATGTTAATGAGCTTTTCTTTATCACATGGAGAATATTGCTTCCAATTTTATTCCATTCATGAATTTCTTTTTGAAACAACTCAATAATCATTCTTGAGATCTTCCTCCAATCAACAACTGTGCAGATGTTCCCTGGACTTGTAATTGTGCATTTTATGGTAATAGTCTATAATCATTGGTGGAGCCGAAACTTCCATGAAAACATCTTCTCAATACATGTCTGTGTATTGTCCATTCTGGACAATTTATTTCCCCATACACTGTGCAATGTGATTGTATAACATTTAAATCTAATCCTCTATCTGAGCAATTTATTTCCCCATACACTGTGCAATGTGATTGTATAACGTTTAATCTAATCCTCTATCTGAGCAATTCATTTTCCCATACACTGTGCAATCTGATTGGATGAGGTTGAAATCCACTCAATTGTCTGAGTAATTCATTTCCCCATACACTGTGCAATCTGATTGTATAACGTTTAAATCAAATCCTCTATCTGAGCAATTCATTTCCCCATACACTGTGCAATCTGATTGTATAACAATTAAATCTAACCATCTTTCTGAGCAGCTAAGTTTCCTAAATGAAATTAGATAAACTAAGGGACACATTTTTTTTATTGCCCATGTGCACATTAATAAGCAGCACATGAGAACGTTGGTTGCGCAGGTGCGCATGTTCGTTCCAAAAACCATGTCCTATGTTATATAAGGGGGTGTGGTTTGTGAAGATTTTCCTGAAGGGACTTGTTGTGTGTATACTTTGTTATGCCGGCATCGATTTTATTATTGCTTAGCGTATTAGATTGTTTTTAGTAACTATTTCAAATATATGTTACTCACGGTTACTTCACTAATAAGAATTGTTTACTAAAATGTTTTCAGCTGTTACCTATTTTAACCTTAAATTTCTTCTAACTTTAAAGTGTAGTGTGATCCACACAAGACAGGGAGGTCTATGTATGTAGTTGGAGGGATGTGTGTACAATGACTTGTCTTTTTCTTTGATATACTCACTTAGCTGTATGAAAGTTTATGCATTTATCTTGATTTTGTTATCTATGTCATAAAGATTTGTCTGTCCTGAGTGGTCACTCTTTTTTTGTATGTGGAATGTTTTGTTTGTTTTTCTGTGCATAGGCAACCTTCACACGATTTTTCCAAAGGCCGAGTAATTACTTTCACAGTGCTGTTTATTTGCCTTTATTTTATCCTCTTTTCTTGTGAACTTTTACTGTGTTTCTCAACTAAAGTTGTAAAATGCTTTGCATTGCTTTTTCTGTGTGATTGAGTGTTTTTTCATGATAAAGGTGAACTCAGATATCAATCCCCATAGCATGTCTTCATTTATTTGCAAACAGATCAGATATTCCTTTTTAATTTTGAAATGATAAGGCCCCTTTCACACTGCACCTGCAAAGCGCCCTGAAACAGCCGCTGCTGTGTCTCCAGTGTGAAAGCCCCAAAGGGTTTTCAGACTGGAGCGGTGCGCTGGCAGGATGGTCAAAAAAAGTCCTGCAAGCCGCATCTTTGGAGCGCTGTATTTACCGCTCATAAAGCACCCATCCCCATTGAAAATAATGGGGCAGCGCTGCAAACCCACCCGCAAAACGGCGCTGCAGCCCCGCATTGTGGGTGGTTTTAGCGCTGCTAAAATGACAGTAAAGTGCCACTAAATATAGCGCCACTTTACCGCCAATGCCCACAACATTCCAGTGTGAAAGCTTTGCCTGCTTTTGGTTATCTTGGCTTTACATGCCACAGATTGCCACAGATTGTACATGAAATGTTTGTATTACCATCTCCAATGTTTTGAGGAAGAAAAAAGCCCAAAAAAATAAATAAATAAAAAAAGCAAAATACTTTTTCATTATTAATTCTGCAACTCCAGTTTACATTTAGAAAAATAATCAAGAACTGTGTTGTAAGGCTACCAAAAAAAATAAATAATGGCCCACCGAGATCACTTAATGTGGAACTTCAGGCTCCCTCTGATCAAATTAAAAGTCAGCAGCTACAAATGGTGCACCTACTGTCTTTTAATATTAGGGCACTTACCTGTCCAGGGATCCAGAGATGTCCTCACCTGAGCCAATTTTTCAATCGGCTCTTGGGTGCTGGCTATGGTAAAGAAGCAGTGAATTCTTTCAGCTTCAAAGCCAGTTCCCTACTGCACATGCACAGAGGGCACTTTGTGAATGGCCCAGTGGCAGGAGAAGGAGGAAGGGTGGAATGTCCAACTGAGACTATCGCAAGTGGGAGCGGTAATCAATCAATCACAAATCAAGGTACCCGCTCCCCTCCCTTTCCGAATGTTGCCAAATGTGGCATGGAAGGAGCACAACAACCTCACCATCCATGTCCTCTATGAAGCTGGTGGGGGTGCATAGTCATTTCTCTCTTCATCAAGAGTCTGCGACGGATATTGGAGTCCCCATACTTTCTAAACATGTGCATCCCTGTCTGCTCAATTCTGCTTTAATTAATAAATACAATTTAATTGTACTAATCAGTGAGTCATGGTCACATCTTCATTATTTATTGTGGGCTGGAACATTGGTTAATCAGATTTCTGAACATTGTCGTAATGACAAAATTCATATTTACTGAGCTAAACTGTACCAAAGTGAAACTGGCCATACGGTGTGGAACCTGCTCAGATTGGATGATGTTTAAATTTAGTCAGCAATCAGATTGCACAGTGTATGGGGAAATGAATTGCTCAATTGAGTGGATATCAACCTCATCCAATCAGCTTGCAAAGTGTATGAGGAAAAAATTGTCCAGAATGCACAATACACAGACATGTATTGAGAAGATGTTTTCATGGAAGTTTGGGTTCCACCAATGATTATAGACTATCACCATAAAATGCACAATTACATTTTGACAATTATACATTTCACATTCAAGTCCAGGAAACATTTACACAGTTGTTGATCGGAGAAAGATCTCTAGAATGAATATTAGGTTGTTTCAAAAAGAAGTGAATGAATGGAATAAAACTGGAAGCAATATTCTCCATGTGATAAGGAAAAGCTCATTAACATCATCAGCATTACAATGAGCAAGTGCCTGATGTCTGTTCTGTATTTATGAATGTGTCTGCGCCAATGCACACAACGATTCCGTGCATCACCAGCTGGTTTCTATTTGTTCAAGTATGCACCAGGTCGCAATAACTATTCCTGTGCATGCAAATGTGCCAACCTGTTCGTAAATCAGCCCCTATATGTAACTATTTTGCGAAATTCTAATTTCGTATAGAATGAAATCGAATTCCAATAGAAAAGATTAGAATAGAATAGAAAAAGAATAGCATAGACAAACAATACAACAGAATAGAAAAATATAATATATTCTATTCTAATCTTTTCTATTTGAATTTGAATTCATTCTGCATGAAATTCTAATTCTGGAAGATGTTTTTTTTTCTATTCTGCTCTATTGTTTTTCTTATTCTAGTCTTTTCTATAAGCCCTTGTACACACAGTTGGACATTCCGACAACAAAATCCGTCAGATTTTTTCTGACGGATTTTGGCCGAAACTGGTGTTGCATACACACGATCCGACAAAGTTGTCGGAAAATCTGATTGTTCGTAACGTGTTGACGTTATTTAGTTACGACGGGACTACGTTCAGGCTAGTAGCCAATAGCTTTGATCTGGGAATTTGATCTGAGCATGAGTGGCACTTTGTCCGATCGGAATTCTCTACAAACGATTGGACAAAGTCCGATTGGATCATGTTGTCGGAAAATTTTTATATCCAGCTCTCAAACTTTGTTGATCGGACATTCCAACGGAAAAAGTCAAATGAAGCCCACACACGGTCGGATTATCTGACAACATGGTCCGAACGGACATTTTACATCTGAATGTCCGACCATGTGTACAAGGGCTTAGAATTCGATTTCATTCTACTTCTATATAAGCATTTTCCGAAATTAAAATTTCGTATAGAAGGGATCCGCATTCACATAGAAAAGATTAGAATAAAACAGAATATAATAGAAAAGAATAGCCTAGAAAAACAATAGACCGGCATAGAAAAAATATTATATATATATATATAAAACCATCTTCTGAAATTGGAATTTTGGATAGAATGAATTTGAATAGAAAAGATTAGAATAAAATGGAAAATATTAAAAAAGAGAACAGAAAAAAATCTTTTCTATTCAAATTCAAAATCATTCTATACAAAATTCAAATTTCAGAAGCCATCTTCTGAAATTTTAATTTCGTATAGAATTAATTCAAATTTGAATAGAAAAGTTTAGAATACTGTAGAAAAGAATAACATAGAAAAACAATGTAACAGAATAGAATTTGTTATATATATATATATATATATATATATATATATATATATATATATATATATATATATATATTCAACCAAATATAGATACAAACAGATTAAAAAATATCCCACACATACACAAATTCCCAACAGGTACCACCGTAGAGTTAGAGTTGAGGTGGGGTATTTAGGGATCCTCTAACGGTTTCGCTGTGTACCCACTTCTTCAGGAGGAAATCCTCTACAGGGTTAACAGGACTCAACAAAGTTGCCCCCACAGCGGACAAGGGGGGATTGCAAATGACCAACATTAACCACTTGCTTACTGGGCACTTAAACCCCCCTCAGTCCCAGACCAATTTTCAGCTTTCAGCGCTGATGCACTTTGAATGACAATTGCGCAGGCATACAACACTGTACCCAAATGAAATTGTTATCATTTTTTTCCCACAAATAGAGCTTTCTTTTGGTGGTATTTAATTACAGCTGGGAGTTTTATTTTTTGCTAAACAAACAAAAAAAGATGCAAAAAAAAAAATCATGTTTAATAGTTTGTTATAAAATTTTGCAAACGGGTCATTTTTCTCCTTCATTGAAGTGCGCTGATGAGGCGGCACTGATAGGCTGCACTGGTGGGCACTGATGGGCTGCATTGGTGGGCACTGATAGGCTGCATTGGTGGGCACTGATAGGCTGCATTGGTGGGCACTGATAGGCTGCACTGGTGGGCACTGATAGGCATAGTTAAGGCGGCACTAATAGGCACAGATAAGGCGGCACCGATGGGCACAGATAAGGCGGCACTGATGGGCAAAGATGGGCACAGATAAGGTGGCATGGATGGTTGGTACAGATGGGTGGCACGGATGGGTGGCACGGATGGGCACTGATAGGTGGCACTGATAGGTGGCTCTGATAGGTGGCACTGCTGGGCACTGATGGGCGGCACTGCTGGGCACTGGTAGATGACACTGATGGGCACGGATATGTGGCACTGGGGTGCAGCACCTTTGTTGAGGCAGATTGCGGGCACTGCTGGGTGGCACTGTGGGCACTGCTGGGTGGCACTGCTGGGTGGCACTGTGGGCACTGCTGGGTGGCACTGTGGGCACTGCTGGGTGGCACTGACGGGGGGCACTTACTTTTTTTAATGTGGCACTGGCAGGGGGCAGGTGGGCACTGGCAGGGGCAGGTGGGCACTGGCAGGGCTGGCCATGATCGGGACTGATGTCCCGATCACGGCCGCCGGTGATCGGCTTTTTTTTTCTCCTCGCGCTGACAGCGCGAGGAGGAATAATAGCCGATTACCGGCTCCGTTATATCACATGATCAGCTGTCATTGGCTGACAGCTGATCACGTGATAAGGGGTCGGGATCGACCCCTTGCACGGATCGGTGATCAGGCGAGTCTCGTAGACTCGCCGATCACAGAGCGCGCCGCGTGCGCCCCTCAGGGGGCGCGCAGGGCGCTCGTGCACGGGACTACGTCTATTGATGTCGTCCCGGAAAAGGAGATCCGTGCTGTAGCCGTCATTTGGCTATAGCGCGGATCTCAAGTGGTTAATGACAGGTTAATGGGAATAATAGAAATTTTTTAATTTACTACATAAGCAAGTATGTAAAAAAATAGGGAGAAAAAGGGGACTTTCAGATGTGGCGACTGCCCACGTTGCCCTTGGATTCTTGAAGGTAACCATTTCATCTTACCGAATGGGGAGAACTTAATTTCACGATCTTATGCAGACTGTGGCACCAAGGGAGTGATTTATTTGATGACATGCAAGTGTTTTTACTTCGGCAAGATGATTAGAGAGTTTAGGCAAAGAATAGGTGATCACCTCTATTATTCGGGTAGTGGCAAATTGACTACGATAGGTAGACATATTGGTTTCTACCATCGTTTTGATATCTCCATGGTTCAGTTCTTTGTCTTAGAGGTGGTCCATCAAGATCCTAGGAGGGGCGATTGGGACTGAATAATCTTGCAGAGGGAGATACTATGGATTGAGCGGCTCGATGCCGCCTTTCCACTGGGCTTGAATGAGTTTGTTTCCTATAAACCTTTTTTATGAATTTATTCTGCTGTGTGTTTTTTTTCCACCTAATCTAACCTATTTTTGGTGCCCTAAATCTATGCCATTTATACTACTATTGTTGTGTCCTCTGGGTGACTGGGGATTTTTTTTTTGGTATTATTGGTGATATTAATTGGGGAAGTTTTATCCCCAAAATTCTTTATTTTGTGTTCTAATTTTATTAATTGTTCTTTATAATATTTGTATAATTGATGTTATATAATGTTTTGTAATTGTGAGTGTTTATGTGGGACCTGCTCTCCCTGGTGATCAATCTGACAGACTTACTCTCCCTAACGGAGGACATGTGCTTGCCCTGGCCGGTCTATGCTTTGAGCTATTCCAGCTTGCCATGAATTAACTTGGGCTTTTTGTCTGGGTTTTTTTTTTTCATGGCGGCTGGCACAGCAGCACCTAATGGTGCACCTGCGGAGTGCGGGCAATCTGACCCTGTGACGTCCGACGCTGCCGATTGGCTGTGGATGTTGATGCCCACAGGGTTGGGGAGCTCTTAGAGCAGCCCTTATTGGTCTGCTATGTGAGCAGCAGTGACTCTCCACGCTGGGCTGACGTGATGGACGGTGCAATTCTGATGTGAATGTTATAATCTGGCCGGTGTTTGGTCTTCCCCAGCGCCTCCCTTATTAGCTCTGGTTTCTGTTCCTTTCCTCCTCTCTCTCTTCCTGCTTTTCCAATTTGTCTTGTTTCCTTTCTTTGCATGATTCTTTGCTGTTTGCTTGTTGCATTTTCCTTCCTCCTTTCCCCCTCCCCCTTAACCTCTCTATGTTTCTCCAATTCCTTCTGAGTATATGATTATTATAGTGTTTTCTGCAGATTGTTACACCACTATGGGACATATCGGCTTATCAGCCTTTGCATCCACCTATATTGAGTGGTCTCTGCAGTTTCTCTGGAGCCTCTTTCTGCGACCAGGCTTTTCACTCAATCATTTTTTGGCACCGTTCTAATTGTCATCCAGCCCAAGTAATCAGAAGTATATATATTGCTTTCATCCTGACCAGGGTGTGGCTTGGTAAGTTATGTGTTGATAGGGTACATATTTGTAATGTGTTTTCCATTATTTTCCCTCCCCTCCCCGCCTCTTCACATGGCCCTGCACTTTCTCCCCTTTTCCCTCCCCCCATTTTCGGGGTTTCCTTTTTTTTCCCCTATTTTTTACATACTTTTATTATTCCCAGTAACCTGTCATTAATGATGGTCATTTGCAATCCCCCTTGTCCGCCATGGGGGGAACATTGTTAAGTCCTCTCGCCATTGATCGTGTCCAGACGGGTGAGCATCTTTCCTTCTTCACTTTGAACTGTAATTTGTTAATTAAAGAAATGTATGCTTTGTTTCAATGTAATTTGTACCCTGTAGACGATTTCCTCCTGAAGAAGCGGGTACACCGCGAAACCAGTAGAGGATCCCTGTATACCTCACCTCCACTCTAACCCTACGGGGGTACCTGTTGGGAATTTGTATATGTGGGATATATTTTAATATATTTGTATCTATTTTCGGTTGAATTGTATTAAAATGTATATTTTTTATCTTAAACCTTGGGTCTGTGTATCAGTGTCATGATAGTCCTTTAGCCTGTCTGGGTGTCCTTGTGTATTGGTCAACATCAGCAACTGTCCTCACATTTTCACCCTTCCACATTTTAATGCTCCCTAGGAGGGGACAAAGTCCTTTTGATGCCAGAGGGGCGGAGATGACCCCCAGTAGAGGCCCGGCTAAAGTGTTTTTTTCCCAACCTGGGCTGCCAGATGCCAGGACCCATGGGTTATATCAACAGTTTGGTACGGGCACTTCTGGACCTTTTCTTGTCAGCTTCCTCACACATACTTCAAAGGAACACACGGGCCTTCCCACCGAAAGCTCTGGCCTTAAAACCAGTTTATAGAGTCACTACAGCATCAAGGGGCATCAGTACCTGTCCCCCCCATTCTGAACGATTTACAGGTTTTTATTCCATCCTTTTATTCCACCCTTTTCCAACACACAAATTTGATAGCAGGATCTAAAATTTTCCGACAACAAAATCCGATCGTTTAAATTCCGATTGTGTGTAGACAATTCCAATGGACAAAGTACCACGCATTCTAAGAATAAATTACTAGACTAAAGCTATTGGCTACTGCCCTCTTTATAGTCCCGTCGTACGTGTTCTACGTCACCGCGTTCTGAACGATTGAATTTTCCGACAACTTTGTGCGACTGTTTGCAAGACAAGTTTGGGCCAAAATCCATCAGAAAAAATCTGACGGATTTTGTAGTCGGAATGTCTGACCGCGTGTACAGAGCATTAGCATATATGTATTGGTTTGCGCAAAAGTTAAGGTGTCTACAAGCTAGGGTATATTTTCTGGAATTTATGCAGCTTTTGGTTTATGACTGCCTATCTCATTGTTTGAGGTGCTATAATGGCATAGCAGTACAACTCCCCCCGCCCCAATTACCCCATTTTGGAAAGTGGACACCCCAAGGAAATTGCTGAGAGGCATGTTGAGCCCATTGAATTGATTGAAAAATTACAAAAAAAAATTACACAAAGTTGTCACTAAATGATATATTGCTCACATATGTCATGGCTATATGTGGAATTACACCCCAAAATACATTATGCTGCTTCTCCTGAGTATGGGAATACCAGATCTGTAAGACTTTTTGGGAGCCTAGCCATGTGCAGGACCCCAAAAACCAAGCACCACCTTCAGAATTTCTAAGGGCGTGCATATTTGAATTCACTCCTCACTACCTATCACAGTTTCGAAGGCCATGAAATGTCAAGATAGCACAAACCCCCCAAATGACACAATTTTGGAAAGTAGACACCCCCAAGCTATTTGCTGAGAGGCATGTTGCGTATTTTTCAGATTTTGCTTTTTGTCACAAAGTTTTGAAAATTTTAAAAAGAAAAAAATATATACATTTTCTCTTAATTTTCAAAAACAAATGAGAGCTGAAAAATACTCACCATGCCTCTCAGCAAATACCTTGGGGTGTCTACTTTCCAAAATTGGGTCATTTTGGGGGGTTCTGGGCTATGTGGACATTTCAGGGCCTCCATTACTGTGATAGGTAGTGAGATAAGTGAGGCGTAAAATCACAATTTTACACCTTTAGAAAGCCTGAAGGGGGTGCTTGGTTTTCGGGGTCCTGTACACGGCTAGGCTCTCAAAAAGCCTCACACACGTGGCATCCCCTTACTCAAGAGAAGCAGCAGAATGTATTTTTGGGGTGTCATTTCACATATGCCCATGGCATGTTTGAGCAATATATAATTTAGTGATAACTTTGTGTATTTTATTTTTTTGTCATTTTTCAATCACTTCAAAAAAGTGTAATTTTCCCAAAACTTGTGGCAAAATATAAAATATTTCATGGACTCAACATGCCTATCAAATAGCTTGGGGTGTCTACTTTCCAAAAAGGGTCATGGGGGGGGGGGGGGTTGAACTATCCTGGCATTTTTATTAGAAGCTTATGTCACACATCACCCTCTCTTCTAACCACTTGAAGACAAAGCCCTTTCTGACATGGTTTGTTTACATGAAAAAAAAAAATTTTGCTAAAAGATTACGTTGAACCCCCAAACATTATATATTTTTATAAAGCAAAGGCCCTATAGATTAAAATGGTGGGTGTTGCAATTTTTTTCCACACAGTATTTGCGCAGCGATTTTTCAAATGCAATTTTTTGGGGAAAAAAACACTTTATTTAATTTTTATGCAATAAAACACACTATATTGCACAAATGTTTAATGAAATAAAAAAGATGATCTTATGCTGAGTACATGGATACCAAACATGACATGATTTAAAACTGTGCACAAACATGCAACGGTGACAAACTACATACATTCTTAAAGGTCTTTAAAATGCTTTACAGGTTACCACTTTAGATTTACAGAGGAAGTCTACTGCTAATATTACTGCCCTTGATCTGACCTTTGTGGTAATACCTCACATGCTTGGTGTAATTGCTGTTTACATATTACACCACACCGAAGCTTGCGTTCGCCTTTGCGTGAGAGCATGGGGGAAGGGGTGATTTTTTTTTTTATTATTATTAATTGTGCTTTTTTTATTTTATTTTTAAACTGTTTCTTTCATATATTTTTTTCATAATTTTTATTGTTATCTCAGGGAATGTAATATCCCCTATGATAGCAATAGGTAGTGACAGGTACTTTTAAAAAAAAATAAAAAATTTCACCCTAGATCTCTTCTCTGCCCTCAAAGCATCTGACCACACAAAGATCGGTGTGATAAAATGCTTTCCCAATTTCCCAATGGCGCTGTTTATATCCGGAAAAACCTTAGTCATGACATGCTCGCAGCTTCCAGTTTCTTAGGCCATAGAGATGATTGGAGCCATTATGGTTTCCGATCAGCTCTATGGTCAGCTGGCGGAACCACCAGCTACATTCTAAGGTTCCTGTTGGGACAGGAGAGCTTGCAAAAAACCATGGAAGATGGTGGGGGAGGGGGCATTAGGGGCAATCCCTAAACTCATCTTTCGAGACCCTGTGTAAGTGTGCCCTAGGACTGTGCAATGCTGAATCCTAATACTCCA
This sequence comes from Lithobates pipiens, assembly GCF_037356315.1. Classification (NCBI taxonomy): domain Eukaryota; kingdom Metazoa; phylum Chordata; class Amphibia; order Anura; family Ranidae; genus Lithobates; species Lithobates pipiens. The sequence goes on along the minus strand of NW_027507903.1, from coordinate 400,911,003 downwards.
CTAGTGTGTGTTAGCATTTAAAACATTCACCAATGCAAAGACCAGGTTGGTCAGGACAGGAGGGACAATAAAAGCTGGTGTCATGCCTATATCCACGCTTTCTACAGACACAGCATCTTCTTTGGGGATTTCTTTGAGTAGGGGTACCAGGGAGGACATACGAAAAATGCCTCTCATGCATTTGGATTGGTAAGTTGGGCCACAGCACCGTCTGAAAACAGAAGGGCTATGATGATCTCTTCCTGGAATTTAAGGAAGGATCCAGTTCATCCTGAAGCTATTTATAGCACATAAGCATTCAGCAGAGCCAACTGGAATAAATATACAGACACTTTTTATAGCAGTCGTTGAGGCCCACCCTTCCCATATTAAGGTTATATTCATGGACACAGAAGGGTTTCTTTACAACACCAGTCATTGTTTGAATTTGGACCACTGTGTCTGTGTGAAGGGAAGACAGAACAAAAACAAACATTCTTATTATCTCTCCACTTCACAGCGAGCAAGTTATTACATATCAAGCAGGCTCTCTCCCCCAGCCTAAGATGGGAATATACAAGCCGCTGGGGTAAGCCCCAGCGATTATATCGCACAGTGCCACTTGTGCCAATTCTACAAGTGGTACCCCTTTCCAAATAAGGGTGACACCAAGTCCCACACAATTTTACCAGCGCTCCCTATGTAGTCTGGGCAGTTGTCCAGCTCTATGTAACTATCTTTTCCCTCGTAAACCATAAAACTATATGTATGTTGCCCTGCCACAGAGCTTATACACCTTGACCCCATATCTGGCATACTTGCTGGGAAGATACTGTTTGAATAACAAGCAGCCAAAAAACGTAATCAGGGGCTCATCAATGCAGACAACTTGATCGGGAGTAAACAAAGCTGCAAACTGCTGGTTGAAGTGGTTTACGAGGGGCCGAATTTTGTAGAGCCAATCGTATTCATGGTCACCCCGAGGACGACAGAATTCATTGTCATTTAAATGCATGAACTACAAGATCTGCTCGTATTGTGTCTTGGTCATGGAGGCAGAGAACAAGGGCATAAGGTGAATTAGGTCAGTGGACCAATATGACTTCGGGGGGGGAGGAAGGGGCAAGAAAAATGAAAACAAAGAAAAGAAAGATGTAAACAGGGAGCTAGTCTCCTTGAGTATTAAAACAAAACACTGTTCCCAATCACCCTAGAAGGAAGGGAAATCCTCATGCTCTGCTGAGGCCCAGGAAAATGACAAATAAACAAGAAGGATTGTAAAAAATAAAAATAAAAGTGGGCATAGTATGTCACAGTTCCCTAAGCCAGAGAGGACTGAAATGATAAAAAAAAGAAAAACAATGTCCACTCTCTCTGTCCCAACAAGAACAACAAAAGAAGAGAAAAGCTGTCCTCTGGTAAAAGGAGTTCTCCTAAGTGTAATGCCAAAGCCTATAATGGACTAGTTAACAAGAAAAAAAGAAATCAAACAGAGGGAAGCTCCATGGCCATGTAATAAAACCTAAAAGAAGTTCACACTGAGAGAGAACTCGTGTAAGTGTTACTGACTACAGCACATGATAATGCATGAATGACAGGCAGAGCCCCTTGTTAGCCTGGCTGGGCCTAAATATAATATACACTTAGAGTGAACCATGGAGATCCTATGCCTCATAGCCTCCAGGAGCCCAGCAAGTCATCGAGGCAAGCCCACGTAATGAGCTGCAATGTGAATTACTAACTGCAGTAACCATGTCAGCATTCTCAGATAAAAGCTCTATGCCATAGTGCATATGCATCTCTCATATCATTGACACACTGTTGTATCACACTCATAAAGTTAAAAGATACAATCACTGTCTACTATAAAAACTTTGGTTAAGAATACTTCAAATTAACAAAAGCAGGACAGCTAAGGCTACCAAGTACCCTCACTCATATACGTCAGCAGCCCAACTGAAAGCAAAAGGAACATATTAACAAATAGTACAAAGGTTTTAAATATATACATAAACTGTTAAAGTCCTGTGTGTAACAATGTAGATCACCTGATATCCAGTGGCCAGGGAGTCACCATGAAACTCCCATCCCTCCAGCAAATCTCTGAAATGCATGAAATTCTATAACCCCATTTGCAAAACAGGCATTCCTATCAAACAACTTATGTCAGTTTCACTAAAAGAAAACATACAGCAGGGCTCTCATCCATAGCTTGTTGCCAGTAAGGTCATGCAAGGTATGGATATAAGCTCCATCTAATTCCAGCTGTCCTTTTTGCCGGGCCTGCCGGAGGATCCCATGTTTCACAGTATAGAAGTAGACATGACAGAGCACATTCCCAGTGGAAGAGGAAATTCTACTGCTGGATAAGGTGACCCTGTGAACTCTGCCCAGTTCTAATTTGGGAACAGTCGTTTGTTCGGGTATGTACTGCAAATGGCTTGTATAGGTGTGTGTTATGCCGCGTACACGCGATCAAACAATCCGGTGGAAAAGTCAGTCCGTGTGTAGGCTCCAGCGGACTTTTTTTACCCAAAAGTCCGGCGGACTAAGATTGGAGTTTTGCACATCAATCTGTCCGCCGCACTCGCATTTCGGTGGACAGTACGGCCGTGTGTGTGCCAGTCTGCTGTACTTTTGAAATGAACTGACTTTTCCCGCTCCAGGTAGCCGGGACCAGCGAAGGAAGTGTCTTAAAGGGGAATCCCTACGCTGAAAAAAATGCCGTGGGTGTCTCCCCTAGGTCCATATCAGACCCTTATTCGAGCACGCTACCCGGCTGGCCAGGAAAGGGGGTGGGGATGAGCAAGCGCCTCCCTTCTGAGCCGTACCAGGCCGCGTGCCCTCAACATGGGGGGGTGCCTTAGGGAAGGGGGGGCCGCGCGACCCCCCCACCCCAAAGCACCTTGTCCCCATTTTGATGAGGACAAGGGCCTCTTCCCGACAACCCTGGCCGTTGGTTGAATGGGTCTGCGGGCGGGGGGCCTATCGGAATCCGTGGGCCCCTTTAATAAGGGGGCCCCCGGACTTATATAGGGACATCACCGGATGATATAACCGCCCATTATGATGTCAAAGTCCCAGCATCCTCTGGGACTGTGACATCATAATGGGCGGGGACATCATCCGGTGATGTCCCTATATAAGTAGCTTATCCTGTCATAGGGACCGGAGACAGCGATGAGGCAACAGCTCCAGAAGAGAAGAACAGAAGACGGCGACAGCGGCAGCAGCGACCGAAGACCGCGGTGGCCCGGCAAGAAGAACCGAAGAGGGGGACAAGACCCCCGAAGTCAGAAGAAGAGGGCGGCGGCGGCGAAGAAAGCCGGGCTCCTCCGCTAGTAAAAGAGCTAGCAGAAGATAGCGGAAGAGTCCGGCGAGAAGACCCCCGAAGACGAAGGAAGACCTCCGGAGCTGTGCAATAAACTATTTTAACCCTTGTGTGTTGTGGTTTTTTTTTCACAGATGAATGGGTAGGGGTACATTGTACCCCATACTCATTCACATAGGGTGGGGGGCTGGGATCCAGGGGCCCCCTTATTAAAGGGGGCTCACGGATTCCGATAAGCCCCCCGCCTGCAGACCCCGACAACCAACAGCCAGGGTTGTCGGGAAGAGGCCCTTGTCCTCATCAACATGGGGACAAGGTGCTTTGGGGTGGGGGGCCGCACAGCCCCCCCTTTCCCAAGGCACCCCCCCCCATGTTGAGGGCACGTGGCCTGGTACGGCTCAGGAGGGGGGGCGCTCGCTCGTCCCCACCCCCTTTCCTAGCCGGCCGGGTAGCGTGCTCGGGTAAGGGTCTGATATGGACCTAGGGGGGACCCCCACACTGTTTTTTCGGCGTAGGGATTCCCCTTTAAGTCCATACCTGGTGATGGGGCCAGCGACGCTTCCTTCGCTGGTCCCGGCTAAAATGAGCCGCGCTCAAAATGAGTGGACTTTCCTCCGTGTGTGTGGGCGAGTCCGTTCATTTCAAAAGTATGGCGGATAGTCCGGCGGACTTAGTCCGCCGTACCTAGTCCACCGCAAGAGTACCGTGTGTGGGCAGGTAGCTCGTTCGAACAGTCCGCAAGACTAAGTCCGCCGCATAGTCTGATACGTGTGTACGTGGCATTAGGCAGACAAACTGGCTTTGGTCACAACAGAAATTGTACAGCAAACTTGCACATACTTCAAACTGGAGAGAACAAAGTGGGCCCAATTCACTAAGAGATATGTTACCACATTTGAGTATCCAGTAACGTTTAAAAAAAAATGGTGTAATTCTATTGCATGGGTTATCTATTTGAAAATACCACATGACAACGTGAGGTATGTTAACCCAAACATCTAGCTTTTTAAAGGGGAGGAACACAAGCTTAGAAAAAAGAATGGAACATGTAGGTGTCTTACCTATCAGCTAAGCTGCCGATATATCTTGAGCTTTAAAATTCTCACAGATTAGGGATGGTCAGATTGGCATCACAAACAACCTGGATGTTTAAGGAGTGGTAACCTTTCCTGTTTCTGTATATGTGCTCCTTAAAAAATTGTGCAAAAAAGGCAGCTTGGGTAATACTTTGGCCATCTTGATACAGACCACTCTGTTCGCATAGAGTTGTGGACATGAGTGGGAGTATTACATTTAGATGGCTTTTATCTACATGTGGGCAGTTTAGGTAGTGGCCAGTACATGTTTTAAACACTATGGACCATTGGCACCATTTTTCTTTTCTTTCCTATTATTACTTATGTTTTTGATTTTTTTGCTAAAGGTAGCTCCTGGATCTCCCAAATCGTTATCATATCTAAAATGAGGGTTCTTGCTATACTTTTTACCCATGACCATTTCTTTTGTTTTGTCCGTTATACGCAATGAAAGAACATTTGCAACATAGTCTTCACATCCCAATGCATGAAGTGAATCATAGACTGGATTTTCTCAACAGTTTTTTTGGACATCACTAGAATACTGTCACTTGACAGTAAAGTTGCTGTAGACCTGAGGGGGGACATGCAAGGTAAATAAAAAACAGCATTTTAGCTTGCACATGATGATTGGATGATAAAATCAGCAGAGCTTCCATTCATTTCAGATCTACCCCTTAGATTTCACTTCCAAGTGCATTTTCAGTGCACTTTCAAGTGCACTTGAAGAACAAAGTGGATTTGCCTTTTGTAAATAACCCCCATGGAGTCACATATTTTAAACATGTTAGTATATATATTGCACTGTTTTTGGTGGTAGGGCAGCTATGACTAAGCAATGTTAAGTGTGAAATGTGTCAGCTGGTTTGTCCCATTTTTTTGCTGTGGCTTATATCTGTTGGACTTTTTACTAATAAAGGCTATATAGCAGAGTGCGGCTGTCCAGAACTTCCTTTTTGCCTCATGTTGATATATACTTAGCCGCCACCTGATGTTCCAGTTCCAAGGAGAGTTCTATATCCATATTTCCATCTGGAGCGGTGATCCCTTTCCCTATAGCAATAATGTACTTCTTTTGCAAAAATAAAACAGGTTTCCATTGATTCTGCACACTCTTTTTTACTGTCTTTATGGCTGTTTAATGACACCGCTCCATTACTTCTGCCTTACTTCCTGAACAGACTTTAGGTCATGACACAGGAAGTAGTTGACCAGCTGAGGGTAGATGATGCTGGGTGTGTGCTAATGAGATCAGCTCAATCATATTACATGTCAATCATATTACATGTCAATTAATTATACAAAACAATACAATACAGTTAAAAGCGGTAATCACTGGAATACTATCATAGTTACATAGTTCCCCAATATCCTTTTTTACAACTGGTGCCCAAAACCTAACTGCATATTTCAGAAAAGGTCTTACTAAATGATTTGTACAGGGGCAAAATGATATCTCTCTCTGTAGTCCATGCCTCTATTAATATCATAAGCATAAGCGTCATAAGCTTAATATCCTTCTCCATCATTGATTCCCCCAGTTGTACTTCCTTTAGTATGTATGATGCATGCATAGTCTTAGCCCCCAAGTGCATAACTTTACATTTATCAACATTAAACCTAATTTGCCACATGGTTGCCCAATGAAGTGCATTGAGGATGGCTTGTAATTTGGAGACATCTAGTAAGGATGTTATTCCACTACATAGCTTGGTGTCATCTGCAAAGAGTGAAATTGTACTTTTAATCCCAGACCCTATATCATTTAAAAATATGTTAAATAAAAGGGTCCCAACACTGAACCTTGTAATACACCACTGATACACACTATCAATAAAAATAAAATTGTATTTCAGTTAGTATCTATGAGATGAAGTAGGATTTAGTAATTCTAACTAAAAAAATGTCAAGTAGTCAGGGATGCTGTGATCAATCAGCAAAGAGTTTCATGCCTCCTTCATGACTATTGCCTTAACCTCCAGGAATTTATAGCAAATTAAACAGCTGCAATGAACCCTATGTTGCCCAAGGAATTACAGGCAAATATAAATAGCTTTCTAGTGGAAGCTGCAGCTTTAAAAACACTTCGTTTATATCACCTAGATGATATAAATTAATAAACTGGATTATAAATAAATATAAAAATAACTAAAAATAAAAATGTATAAATATATAATAATAGTAGTAGTGATGGCCGAACGGTTCGCCCGGCGGTCGTTTCGCGGCGAATTTCCGACTTTCGCCGTCCGCGGGTTCGAACGCCTTTTTCCGTCGTTCGCCCCGGCGGACTTACGTGTTTAATGTATACAAGAACTTTAACCTTTCGTGACACGTTTATCATGTGTTACAGGACAACCAATTGAGACATGACAGCTCATGGACACTTGGACATTCCCCCTAACCTATAAATACACCCGATCCGGTGGCCATTTTACATTCTTTCTTCTGTCACTGTAGGGAAAGGATCCTGTGTGGAGTAGGGACAGAGAAAACGCTAGCTATTTGGTACACAAAAGTTCTTTTCAGGACTGGTATAGGTGTTAGGTCAGCAGCCTGAGTTTCTTTTGTCAGTTTAGATAAAGGGACAGAGCGCTGTATGCTGCTATTTTAGGGACAGCTCAGCCAGATTAGTCTTTCTTCATCATCATCATCATCATCATCATTAGCTGTTACTATCAGGTCCACAAAAGAGCTGTTCCAGCTAATCGTTCCAGCCTACTCTTTTTTGCCAATTTGTATAGGGACAGGCAGGAAGCAGTGTGTCAGGCAGTGAGGATAATTTTAAAGACTTGCTGTTACTATTAGTTCCACAAAGGTTCTTTTCAGGACTGGTATCAGTGGTACGGTAATAGGCTTGTACACGTATAATATTCTTTCTTCCAAATATAGAAAGAATATTATACTTGACTGCTGCCCTTCTGCTGCAGTCTGCTAATCATTCACAACTCACTTGTTCCACAAAGCTCTTTATCAGGACTGGTAACTTGGTCTGTCTAGGGTGCTACGGTACATAGGCTTGGGTGCGGTACAGTCTGCTGTTCTGTAAGGACCGCTATCGGTCCACAATACATAGGGTTGCCGTGCACTACTGCTGACCGCTGCCCTATACTGCAGCAGTCCTTCATTGGTATAGGGACTGACGTACAGTCTGCTAATCACTAACACACAACCTGCTTGGTCCACAAAAGTTCTTATAAGGACTGGTAACTTGGTATAGGGTGCTACGGTACATAGGCCTGAGTGCGTTACAGTCTGCTGTTCTGTAAGGACCGCTATCGGTCCACAATACATAGGGTTGCCGTGCACTACTGCTGACCGCTGCCCTATACTGCAGCAGTCCTTCAGCGGTATAGGGACTGACGCACAGTCTGCTAAACACTAACACACAACCTGCTTGGTCCACAAAAGTTTTTATAAGGACTGGTAACTTGGTATAGGGTGCTACGGTACATAGGCCTGAGTGCAGTACAGTCTGCTGTTCTGTAAGGACCGCTATCGGTCCACAATACATAGGGTTGCCGTGCACTACTGCTGACCGCTGCCCTATACTGCAGCAGTCCTTCATTGGTATAGGGACTGACGTACAGTCTGCTAATCACTAACACACAACCTGCTTGGTCCACAAAAGTTCTTATAAGGACTGGTAACTTGGTATAGGGTGCTACGGTACATAGGCCTGAGTGCGTTACAGTCTGCTGTTCTGTAAGGACCGCTATCGGTCCACAATACATAGGGTTGCCGTGCACTACTGCTGACCGCTGCCCTATACTGCAGCAGTCCTTCATTGGTATAGGGACTGACGTACAGTCTGCTAATCACTAACACACAACCTGCTTGTTCCACAAAAGTTCTTATAAGGACTGGTAACTTGGTATAGGGTGCTACGGTACATAGGCCTGAGTGCGTTACAGTCTGCTGTTCTGTAAGGACCGCTATCGGTCCACAATACATAGGGTTGCCGTGCACTACTGCTGACCGCTGCCCTATACTGCAGCAGTCCTTCATTGGTATAGGGACTGACGTACAGTCTGCTAATCACTAACACACAACCTGCTTGGTCCACAAAAGTTCTTATAAGGACTGGTAACTTGGTATAGGGTGCTACGGTACATAGGCCTGAGTGCGTTACAGTCTGCTGTTCTGTAAGGACCGCTATCGGTCCACAATACATAGGGTTGCCGTGCACTACTGCTGACCGCTGCCCTATACTGCAGCAGTCCTTCAGCGGTATAGGGACTGACGCACAGTCTGCTAAACACTAACACACAACCTGCTTGGTCCACAAAAGTTTTTATAAGGACTGGTAACTTGGTATAGGGTGCTACGGTACATAGGCCTGAGTGCGTTACAGTCTGCTGTTCTGTAAGGACCGCTATCGGTCCACAATACATAGGGTTGCCGTGCACTACTGCTGACCGCTGCCCTATACTGCAGCAGTCCTTCATTGGTATAGGGACTGACGTACAGTCTGCTAATCACTAACACACAACCTGCTTGGTCCACAAAAGTTCTTATAAGGACTGGTAACTTGGTATAGGGTGCTACGGTACATAGGCCTGAGTGCAGTACAGTCTGCTGTTCTGTAAGGACCGCTATCGGTCCACAATACATAGGGTTGCCGTGCACTACTGCTGACCGCTGCCCTATACTGCAGCAGTCCTTCAGCGGTATAGGGACTGACGCACAGTCTGCTAAACACTAACACACAACCTGCTTGGTCCACAAAAGTTTTTATAAGGACTGGTAACTTGGTATAGGGTGCTACGGTACATAGGCCTGAGTGCAGTACAGTCTGCTGTTCTGTAAGGACCGCTATCGGTCCACAATACATAGGGTTGCCGTGCACTACTGCTGACCGCTGCCCTATACTGCAGCAGTCCTTCATTGGTATAGGGACTGACGTACAGTCTGCTAATCACTAACACACAACCTGCTTGTTCCACAAAAGTTCTTATAAGGACTGGTAACTTGGTATAGGGTGCTACGGTACATAGGCTTGAGTGCGGTACAGTCTGCTGTTCTGTAAGGACCGCTATCGGTCCACAATAGATAGGGTTGACGTGCACCACTGCTGACCGCTGCCCTATACTGCAGCAGTCCTTCAGCGGTATAGGGACTGACGCACAGTCTGCTAAACACTAACACACAACCTGCTTGGTCCACAAAAGTTTTTATAAGGACTGGTAACTTGGTATAGGGTGCTACGGTACATAGGCCTGAGTGCGTTACAGTCTGCTGTTCTGTAAGGACCGCTATCGGTCCACAATACATAGGGTTGCCGTGCACTACTGCTGACCGCTGCCCTATACTGCAGCAGTCCTTCATTGGTATAGGGACTGACGTACAGTCTGCTAATCACTAACACACAACCTGCTTGGTCCACAAAAGTTCTTATAAGGACTGGTAACTTGGTATAGGGTGCTACGGTACATAGGCCTGAGTGCGTTACAGTCTGCTGTTCTGTAAGGACCGCTATCGGTCCACAATACATAGGGTTGCCGTGCACTACTGCTGACCGCTGCCCTATACTGCAGCAGTCCTTCAGCGGTATAGGGACTGACGCACAGTCTGCTAAACACTAACACACAACCTGCTTGGTCCACAAAAGTTCTTATAAGGACTGGTAACTTGGTATAGGGTGCTACGGTACATAGGCTTGAGTGCGGTACAGTCTGCTGTTCTGTAAGGACCGCTATCGGTCCACAATAGATAGGGTTGACGTGCACCACTGCTGACCGCTGCCCTATACTGCAGCAGTCCTTCAGCGGTATAGGGACTGACGTACAGTCTGCTAAACACTAATACACAACCTGCTTGGTCCACAAAAGTTCTTATAAGGACTGGTAACTTGGTATAGGGTGCTACGGTACATAGGCTTGAGTGCGGTACAGTCTGCTGTTCTGTAAGGACCGCTATAGGTCCACAATAGATAGGGTTGACGTGCACCACTGCTGACCGCTCACCTATACTGCAGCAGTCCTTCAGCGGTATAGGGACTAAGAGTTTTGTCACAGGGTCATTTAAAAAATGACATGCAGAGGAAGAGGCAGGCCCTTCCGCAGGGGTGGTAGGGGTAGGGCAGGAGCAACAGGCTTGAGCCAAAGTGGGAAGTTGCAGAAGGTGCGTTCAATTACTTTAAAGGATGCACCAGACTTGGTTGAGTGGCTCGCTCAGCCTTACTCTTCTGCACCCTCCTCATCCTCTCGATCTGCACCCTCTTCTTCACTCTCTGCTATGTGCACCCCCAAAGACACTACCACCAACAACACGACCACCACCACCACCACCACATACCTTCCGCTTGAGTCACTGGAATTATTTTCCGATCCATATCAAGAGGACATTTCTGATGCGCAGCCACTCTTGGTATTGGATCAGGAAGAGGAGGTAGCAACAAGCGCTACTCAGCAGTCTGACGCCAGTACCCAGATCAGCCCAAGGAGGAGGTTGGTCCCCGGTGTTGCTGCCTACTCTACTTATAGCGGTGGGGAAGGTGACGTTGATGATGACGTGTCTAGTGATGTCACGTGGGTGCCCACAAGAGAGGAAGAGGAGGGGAGTTCAGAGGGAGATATGGACCAGCAGATAGGGAGGAGAAGCAGCAATGACTTACATTGCACAGCAGGGACAAAGCAGACTGCAAATGTATCAGGAGCGAGTCATCGACCATGTACGGTCACATCTGGCGCTCCCAGGACACCGGCACATGGCTCCGCAGTGTGGGCTTTTTTTAACGTGTCCGCTGCTGACAATAGCGTTGCCATCTGCAATCTTTGCAGTCAACGCGTTAGTCGCGGTAAGCCCAATACTCACCTAGGGACGACCGCCTTAAGAAGGCACATGAGCAGCCATCACCGAGCCCAGTGGGAGCAACGGAACACACAAAGCCACACTGCAGGCTCTCACCGTCCAGCCTCGTCTTCTACTTCTCCTTCTCCTCTCTCCTCACAATTGTCCTCCACTCCACCTTCCATCACGCCAAGCTCACATTTTTCTGCAAAAAGGCAGGCTTCCGTGGGCCTAATGTTTGAGCGTAAAAAAATGATGACGCCGGATAACCCTCTTGCCCAACGGTTGGCGGCTGGCTTGTCAGAACTCATAGCCCGCCAACTACTGCCATATAAACTGGTGGACTCGGAGGCCTTTCGCAAATTTGTGGCCATTGGAACACCACAATGGAAGGTCCCAGGAAGGAAGTATTTCTCAGAGAAGGGCATCCCAGAGCTATATGGCCATGTTCAGCGGCAAGTGAATGTATCTCTGGCACACAGTGTCGGTGCCAAGATACATCTGACCACAGACACGTGGTCTAGCAAACACGGGCAGGGAAGGTATATCAGTTTTACTGCCCACTGGGTGAACCTTCTGACGGCCGTCAAGCATGTAACCCGTGGCACCCGTGTAGATTTGGTTTTACCGCCACGGATTGCATGCAGGCCTGACTCTTCTTCTCCTCCTCCTACTCCATCCTCCTCCCTCTCCTCCTCAGCTGCCTCCTCCTTTTCCGCTGCTAGCGTCTCTTCCACTGCACCGCCCAAGCTCCCCAGAACCTATTCCACATGCCAGGTGAGACGTTGCCATGCCGTGCTGCGTCTGTTGTGCCTGGAAGCAAAGAGCCACACTGGCCCGGCACTCCTTTCAGCTTTGCGTTCACAGGCAGATGAGTGGCTAACACCGCTCAATTTGACAGTTGGTAAAGTGGTGTGTGACAACGGTGCCAATCTGCTTAGCGCATTGAAACAGGGCAAAATCACGCACGTGCCGTGCATGGCACACGTCTTAAACTTGGTCGTGCAGCGATTCCTTGTCAAATACCCTGGGGTCCAGGACATCTTGCGGCAGGCAAGGAAAATCTCGGCCCATTTCAGAAGATCTTACACGGCCATGGCTCGCCTTGCTGACATTCAGCGGCGACACCATCTGCCGGTCAGACGTCTTATTTGCGATTGCCCGACGCGATGGAACTCAACCTTCTATATGCTTGATAGGCTGCTCCAGCAGAAACGTGCAGTTAACGTCTACCTGTATGAACTCTGCGAAAGAAACGGTTCTGGGGAGCTGGGTTTTTTTTCACCGCGCCAGTGGCTGCTCATGCGCGACACATGCAGACTTCTGCGGCCATTTGAGGAGATCACCAAACTGGTCAGTCGCAGCCATGGCGCCATCAGTGACATGGTACCTTATGCCTTCTTTCTGGAGCGTGCATTGCGTCGTGTCATTGATCAGGCTGTGGAGGAGCAGGAGCGGGAAGATGAGGAAGTCGCAATGCTGGATGAATTCCCAGGGGGGGCTACTCTATCTGAGACAAGTCAACAACAGGAGTCTGATGAGGAGTCAGAGGAGGATGGTGCCGGGGCGGATGAGCAGGAGCAAGAAGAGCATGCTTTAAACCTTTCTGGGATCCCTGTTGTGCGAGGATGGGGAGAGGAGAATGAAGAGGACGACATTATCCTGGATGATGAGCAGGAGCCAGGCCACCACACCGCTTCCACTTTAGTGCAAATGGGGGCCTTCATGCTCCAGTGTTTTAATAGGGACCCCCGTATAAAAAGCATGAGGGTCAAGGACCAGTACTGGGTGGCAACGTACTTAGACCCCCGGTACAAACACAAAATGGCGGAAATGTTACCGCCGTCGCAGAGGGCTGTCAGAATGCAGCACTTCCAGGCCTTGCTTCGAGAAATGCTGCATTCTGCTTTTGCGTGCGCTGGCAGAGGAGCAATTCCCACTCCCAGAGAAGGATTTGCGGGTACCAATCCAACAGCGCCTGCAAGAAGAGGCCGGTTTGAAGATGTGTTGGTGACTTCGGATATGAGGTCATTCTTTCAGCCGACCCATCGACAGGTGTCATCCGGATCCAGCATCAGGGAACGCCTAGACCGTCAGGTGTCCGACTACATTGGGTTAACGGCCGATGTGGACGCTCTGAGGAGTGATGAACCCCTAGACTACTGGGTGGGCAGGCTTGACCTCTGGCCAGAGCTTGCCCAATTTGCAATCGAACTGTTGGCTTGCCCCTCATCCAGTGTCCTGTCCGAAAGGACGTTCAGCGCAGCAGGGGGGATTGTGACCGATAAGCGTACTCGCCTAGCTCACCACAGTGTTAACTACCTCACATTTCTAAAAATGAATGAGGCATGGATCTCGGAGGAATTCAACACATGTGATCAGTAGACCATGTATATGTCTATAAACAATTTTTGGAATCAAGCACACAGACCTTCTTAATTCATTTGGCTCACTTCCCTGACCCAAAAAAGCACACCGTACTATATGCCCCTACCCTCCTCTTTGAAGAGGTTGAGCGGTGTCATATTTCTACTGGGGCTGCTTATTATGAGGGGTTCCCACCATCCCTGTGCTGTGCTGACTTCCTCCTGGGTGTTCTTATTATGAGGGGCTCCCACCATCCCTGTGCTGTGCTGACTTCCTCCTGGGGGTTCTTATTATGAGGGGATCACACCATCCCTGTGCTGTGCTGACTTCCTCCTGGGGCTGCTTACGGTGCTGCTGTCAGCGCTGTATGTCACGGAGCTGCTGTCAGCGCTGTATGTCACGGAGCTGCTGTCAGCGCTGTATGTCACGGAGCTGCTGTCAGCGCTGTATGTCACGGAGCTGCTGTCAGCGCTGTATGTCACGGAGCTGCTGTCAGCGCTGTATGTCACGGAGCTGCTGTCAGCGCTGTATGTCACGGAGCTGCTGTCAGCGCTGTATGTCACGGAGCTGCTGTCAGCGCTGTATGTCACGGAGCTGCTGTCAGCGCTGTATGTCACGGAGCTGCTGTCAGCGCTGTATGTCACGGTGCTGCTGTCAGCGCTGTATGTCACGGAGCTGCTGTCAGCGCTGTATGTCACGGAGCTGCTGTCAGTGCTGTATGTCACGGAGCTGCTGTCAGCGCTGTATGTCACGGAGCTGCTGTCAGCGCTGTATGTCACGGAGCTGCTGTCAGCGCTGTATGTCACGGTGCTGCTGTCAGCGCTGTATGTCACGGAGCTGCTGTCAGCGCTGTATGTCACGGAGCTGCTGTCAGCGCTGTATGTCACGGAGCTGCTGTCAGCGCTGTATGTCACGGAGCTGCTGTCAGCGCTGTATGTCACGGAGCTGCTGTCAGCGCTGTATGTCACGGTGCTGATGTCAGTGCTCTGTATTACGGTGCTGCTGTCAGTGCTCTGTATCTCCTGCACCCTCTTGTTTGCCTACCCTGGTCCCTGACCTTCCCTCTCCTCCATTGCCTTCATTAGCTCCATAGTCCTGAATTGTCAGAACAATTTCCCAAATAAAAAAAAAATGCTTGTAGTTATCGATCCCAAATTCACCTCATACATGTATTATGCTATTGTCCAGGTGGTGGGACTACGTGCTACCCCCTAATAATTACCCCGTGGCCGCAAATTCGACCTAAAGGTTTGCGAAATTCGCCTCCCATTGAAGTCAATGGAGCCCGCGGCGAACGGTCGTTTTCGCGAACGTTTGTGTCCGTTCGCGTTTCGCGTTCGCGAAACGTCCCGTCGGAAGTTCGTCCATCACTAAATAGTAGTAATAATAGATGTATTACAAATGATCAATCTTAAATATATAACCTCCAGTACAGTATTAAATAAGGAGATAATAAATCGTAAAGTGACCAGAATATATTGGAACATTTCAACCCAAGATCAATTATATTATCATATTAATGGTTGGATATAAAACACACTATCAGAGAAACAATGAATGAATGGCAAAAACATGAGTCAATAAAAATATATGATGATCAAAGCATAATTCTATCATATTATGTTATTGTACAGTGTATCCATATTGTTAAAGATGAATCTATCTATAATAAAATATTGAGTTATCCCTAAATATGGTCTCAAATTAAAAATGCATTATAATATAAATAGTAGATAAAGAAATGGGGGGGGGGGGGGTGTTGAGTATAATACAGTGCTCAGAAAGGGGGGAAAAGGGGGGTTGTGAATATGAATGTATAAACACACCTATGCAAGTACATGTTTATATATGTATATAGAAATATATAGAAGTGTAAATTATAAACTCCAGAGAAAAAATGAAGATTATATGGAGAGTATCCACAGAAATGTAGTCAGAATGAGTGGAAATATCATAATATAAAAAGATGACAAACAGAATACTACTATAAAATGAATAGAGGATACCCAACTATAGAATGGCTCTGGTCGACAATTATTTGGAGAATGTCAAAAATTTGTATATAAACATGTATTTACAGTGGTGTGAAAAAGTGTTTTCCCCCTTCCTCATTTCCTGTTCCTTTGCATGTTTGTCACACTTAAGGCCGCGTACACACGGGCGGACTGTTCGCCCAACTTTGTCCGCTGAACAGTGTTTGGGCGGACAGTCCGCTCGTGTGTGGGCTTTCAGCGGACAGTTTCAGCGGACAGTTTGACGGACAAGGTTTTTCGGAATTTCCGAAAAACTGTCCGCTGAAACCTTGTTTCAGCGAACAGTCCGCTCGTGTGTAGGCTTGTTCGTCAAACAAAGTTGCGCGCATGCTCAGAAAGGATTTTCACGCCGAAAGTTATAATGCAGTGTATAGGACGTCGTATTTTTCGTCCCGTCGTACGTGCCGTTCACGTCATCGCGCACGGTTTCAGCAAACTGTTCGTCCGTCGTGTGTGGCCATGTCCGTCCATGCTAAGTTTGAGCGGACTGTTTGCCGAAACTGTTTGACGGACAAAGTTGGGCGAACAGTCCCCGCGTGTGTACGCGGCCTAAGTGTTTCGGAACATCAAACCAATTTAAACAATAGTCAAGGACAACACAAGTAAACACAAAATGCAATTTGTAAATGAAGGTGTTTATTATTAAAGGTGAAAAAAAATCCAAACCATCATGGCCCTGTGTGAAAAAGTGATTGCCCCCTAAACCTAATAACTGGTTGGGCCACCCTTAGCAGCAACAACTGCAACCAAGCGTTTGCGATAACGTGCAATGAGGCTTTTACAGCGTCCTGGAGGAATTTTGGCCCACTCATCTTTGCAGAATTGTCCTAATTCAGTTACATTAGAGGGTTTTCGAGCATGAACGGCCTTTTTAAGGTCATACCACAACATCTCAATAGGATTCAGGTCAGGACTTTGGCTAGGCCACTCCAAAGTCTTCATTTTGTTTTTCTTCAGCCATTCGGTGGTGGACTTGCTGGTGTGTTTAGGATCATTGTCCTGCTGCAGAACCCAAGTTCGTTTCAGCTTGAGTACACGAACAGATGGTCGGACATTCTCCTTCAGGATCTCTTGGTAGACAGCAGAATTCATAGTTCCTTTTATCACGGCAAGTCTTCCAGGTCCTGAAGCAGCAAAACAGCCCCAGACCATCACACTACCACCACCATATTTTACTGTTGGTATAATGTTCTTTTTATGAAATGCAGTGTTCCTTCTACGCCAGATATACTTGGACACACACCTTCCAAAGAGTTCCACTTTTGTCTCATCGGTCCACAGAATGTTGTCCCAAAAGTCTTGGGGATCATCAAGATGTGTTGTGGAGAAATTGAGACGAGCTTTGATGTTCTTTTTGCTCAGCAGTGGTTTTCTCCTTGGAACTCTGCCATGCAGGCCATTTTTGCCCAGTCTTTTCCTGATGGTGGAGGCATGAACGCTGACCTTAACTGAGTCAAGTGAGGCCTGCAATTCCTTGGACGTTGTTGTGGGGTCTTTTGTGACCTCTTGGATGAGTCGTCGATGCGCTCTTGGGGTAATTTTGGGCGGCCGGCCACTCCTGGGAAGGTTCACCACTGTTCCATGTCTTCGCCATTTGTGGATAATGGCTCTCACTGTGGTTCGCTGGATTCCCAAAGCTTTGGAAATGGCTTTATAACCCTTTCCAGACTGATAGATCTCAATTACTTTCTTTCTCAATTGTTCCTGAATTTCTTTGGGTCTCGGCATGATGTGTAGCTTTTAAGGATCTTCTGGTGGACCTTACTGTGTCAAGCAGCTCCTATTTAAGTGATGCCTTGATTGTGAACAGGTGTGGCAATAATCAGGCCTGGGTGTGGCTATAGAAATTGAACTCAGGTGTGGACAACCACAGTTATAGTATGTTTTAACAAGGGGGGCAATCACTTTTTCACACAGGGCCATGATGGTTTGGATTTTTTTTCACCTTTAATAATAAACACCTTTATTTACAAATTGCATTTTGAGTTTACTTGTTTTGTCCTTGACTATTGTTTAAATTGGTTTGATGTTCCGAAACACTTAAGTGTGACAAACATGCAAAGGAACAGGAAATGAGGAAGGGGGCAAACACTTTTTCACACCACTGTACATAGGTGTGTTTATACATTCATTAATTAAAACTCCCTTTGTTGCCCCTTTCTGAGCACAGCATTGTGCTCAATTCCCCCCTCCCACGCCCATCTTTCTTTACCTACCATGTATATTATAATGTATCTTTCTTTTTTCAAATGTCTCAAAGTGGAAATATTTAGATCTGCCTGAATGTGTTGCACATATTGGTAATGTTACTGAAACTGGTGCAAGTACTTGACTGAATTAGGCACAGGTATTTCTAAAGGATTGAACTGACAGAAAAGTGATGTTAATGCATCTTTTTGTCTTTGGATTGTATTAAAAATAATATGATTTTTGGAAGAAAATATCACCAAAAGACAGCCCCGTCTATAGTATCATAAGAAATGTCAAAGCTGTTTCCAAATCAATAAGCTCTTAGCTGAAATGTAAACACTGCTACAATCTTTAAAGTAGACCCTATGCCATTTGTGTAACATTCTATTTACTGCCTCTTTCTTCTTCCTCTTACACAATTCCTGTTCCGTCCTCAAACAATTGCAGGGAAAACAGCCTGCAAATACCCCTTTTCTATTATTTTATTTACATCTTCACTTTTACTAGGTGAAGGTGTCTTCTGGGATGTCTGCATCACACATCCCGGGAAGCAGTGCACAAGATCCTGTGCATGCACAGACACACTGTGGGTCCCTGCTAAGTCCCTGGTAGAGTCCATTGGGGGGATCCAGCGCATGTGCAGCCATGCTATGCCAGGTCTACAGGACTTGACAGAGAACCATGAGATGTCTACAACTGTGCTGGCTCTTGTTCTGAGATGGTAATGTGTTATCAGAGCAGGAGGAGCTTCAACTACAAGAAGACAGCACTGGGCTCCATGGATGAATAAGATATTTTTTTCATATCTTTTAGCCTGGGTTTACACATATGTGAACACAGACATTGCATGTGAATTCGCACCCACATTGCTGTGCTGATCATATGCAATGTCTGTGCAATGCGAGTTCAGCCATACAGTTGTATGGCTAAACTTACATTGAATTCGCACAAAAAAAGGTGCAAGGACTTTTTTTTTCTCGCACTGGAATCGGATCGCATGCGATCCAATCCCTGTCCAAATCCACAGTTCATACTGCGATCTGTGAACCGATCTGGGGGTGACATTAACATTGTCTTGACACCCGCAGTGGTTGTCGCAGTGGGAACTATGCTGGTTCTCACATTGCTATAATGTGAACCCAGGCTGAATGAACAAAATGTAATCTATACTTTTATTGACCACTTTACGACCGGCGCAAGACTTCATTTTTTGAAGAGGGATATCTCGGTAACGGCAGCAGCTGCTGCCACAACCAAGATATCCATCTCTTCAGGCACCAATCGTGTGTATGATAATGGTGGTCTCTGTGGCGGGTTCACTACAAGATCACTGCTATCGGCCAGACCCCAGATCTCATATTTAAGAGGACCTGTCATGCTTTTTTCTATAACAAGGGATGCTTATATTCCTTGTAATAGGAATAAAAGAGATCCAATTTTTTTTAAAACAGTGTAAAAATAAATAAAATCAAGTAAAATAAATAAGATTTTTTTTTTTTTTAAAACACCCCGTCCTGACGAGCTCGCACACAGAAGCGCACGCATACGTGAGTAGCGCCCGCATAGGAAAACGGTAGTCAAACCACATATGTGAGGTATCACCACGATTGGTAGAGCGAGAGCAATAATTCTAGCCATAGACCTCCTTTGTAACGCAAAACATGCAACCTGTAGAATTTTTTAAATAATGGTTATGGAGATTTTTGAGGGTAAATGTTTGACTCCATTCCACGAGTGGGCGCAATTTTGAAGCATGACATCTTGGATATCAGTTTACTCGGTGTAACATTATCTTTCACAATATAAAATTGGGCTATTTTTACTGTTGTCTTATTTTTTTATTCAAAAAAGTGAATTTTTTCCTAAAAAAGTGCGCTTGTAAGACCGCTGTGCAAATACGGTGTGAAAAAAGTATTGCAATGACCGCCATTTTATTCTCTAGGATGTTAGAAAAAAACAATATATAATATTTGGGGGTTTTAAGACATTTTCTAGCAAAAAAAAAAAACTGTTTTAAACATGTAAACACAGAGTCTGAAAAAGAGGCTCGGTCCTTAAGTAGTTAAAACAATAAAACAGCTATTGCTATAGCCAAAAGCCTTTGCATTTTAAACATAATAGAAGATTATATTGTTCCCTTGCAATCATAAAATTAGAGGTACACTCCAAGCCGAAAGTTATAATTTTCATTTATAATCACTCAGGGGACTGTAAATCCTTATGACTGCCAGCATCTTTTTTCATATTGACCCTGTAGTTATATCTTTAAATATGCTGGTCAAAGTGCCTTTTTTGTTCTGAGCACTGTCTACTCTAACTCTCAAAAAGAAAAGCTGTAAATAGAGATTCATGTGAGAAGAGATCACATGGCGAAGCAGAGGTTCAATAGGGACAATTTGACCGAAAAGCCAATTAACCTACTAAATACATTTTTGGGGTTTGTGTGAGAAAACTGTAGTACACAGAAGAACCCACACAAACATTAAGAGAACATATAAACACCATGCAGATGCCATTGTTGGGAATTGATCCAACACTGAGCAGATGTCATCCTGACTTAGAAAAACATTTTTATGCAAAACATCAAAAAACATTAGAGAGTGTTAAAACACACATACAAATCAGAGGTGACAAAACAGCGATCATCATTAGCTCAGCATATCAAATGGAAACAAATATATTTTATCTCACGCAGTGTTAATAGATAGTATTTGCTTGCAGGAATTTACAAATGGGGTTTGACAAAGCCAAACTAAAATAACCTTGATGCTCATAATTAAAGCAGACTTGAATCCTTTCTCAGGATCAGTTAGCCTACGCTATGGAAGTCCACCTGTATATTCAGCTCCAAAGGACCATTTTAATAATATTATAGTAGTACATTTTACATGTTTAATATCATAAATCTTCCTTAACCTACTCTATACATGACAAATCAATATTTTTTATACATGTAAGTGTATTTTATGGAACAAAACACAAATTATTGCTGTCAAACGAAATGTGTCTAATATCCTTACAGTACGTATAGCTCTAGTAGCAATTGAAAAACAAAAACCTTTGGAAGAGGTAAAGCAGAAAAGAATGGCATAGGTCTTCTGGTGTTATATTAACTGCTTCTTGTAATGGATTATGTGATCTCATTTACAGCTACTAAGGGGCTTATGTATAAACATACATTGAGCAGATTTATGTTGAGTACTGCAGCTTTACTGTTATTTCTTCATGTCATCACATTATAAAGCAACTGTGTAATGTACTTTGTTTCACAACCATGATGTCTGGGAAGCAAAGTGCTTTACAAGAGTGATGCTGAAATACATGCTTTATCTATCCCTTCAACACTGTTTCTGAATAGGCTCCTCAGATTGCTCCTTTCACTGTTCACAACTGACCAATAATGGGCCAAATAAAGGAAGTATGTAATAACCTTCAGTACTGTCCATCTGCATGGAGTTTTTTGGAAAGTCCTGAGAAAAATAAGGTGGTTCCTCTGTGGGTTTTATTTCAGCAAAGTGATTTATCAAACGCGATGACTTATTTAAAAAATATTTTAATTATATAAATGTTAAAATTCACAAAAGTTTTAGAATATGAGCTCTGGTTGCAGGGCATAGAGAACATAATCCATGAAAACTAGCATATGAGTCTTTTTCCGGCGGCTTGAAGACTACCTCCAATGTTTTTAACCCTGCCCAAGGAACATTCAAACCCTTCCCGGAGCTGGCCAATGAATACTCCATACCATCTTCTCAGATGTTCTACTATTATCAGTTAACAAGCTACCTCAAATCCTGCTTTTGCCCGTGTCAAAACCTCTGCCAACAATCCTTTATCAACGTTCTGCTAACCAGAGGCCAGTACTCCATATCGGAGATGTATTCCAACCTCATCACACACCAGGCTTCCAAGTATTGCATTGTCCCCGTCAACCCCTGGTCATCCAATCTTGACAACAAGCATGCACCAGAACAGATTCTTGCAAGATACCTATAAGTCTGCTCCCTAGTGGTCTGAGAAACCTGGTGAGAAACTCAATTTAAAATCACTCATTGCGCATATCTTCCATTTTGCCACAGCACAGTAGATCCCTCTCTCTCATCCTGCCAGTAGTGCCTGGTGCTCAATTTTTTATTTTATTTTTGGGGGGGGTGCAAACAAACTGAAAAATTCTGAAAAATACTGAAAAAAAAACATCAATTGCAGCCTCACTGTGCCTATCAAATTCAGCCTCACTGTGCCCACCAAATGCAGAGTCACTGTGCCCATCTATTGCAGCATCACTGTGCCCATCAATTGCAGCCTCACTGTGCACATCATATGCATCATCACTGTGCCCATCAATTACAGCCTCACTGTGCCTATCAAATGCAATGTCACTGTGCCCATAAAATGCAGTGTCACTGTTCCCATCAAATGCAGCATCACTGTGCCCATCGAATGCAGCCTCACTGTGCCCTTCAATGGCAGCCTCACTGTGCCCTTCAATTGCAGCCTCATTGTGCACATCATATGCAGCCTCACTGTGCCCATCAATTACAGCCTCACTGTGCCCATCAAATGCAGCATCACTGTGCCCATCAAATGCAGCCTTATTGTGCCCTTCAAATGCAGCCTCACTGTGCCCATCAATGGCAGCCTCACTGTGCCCATCAATTGAGGGCTCATTGTGCACATCGTATGCAGCCTTACTGTACCCATCAATTACAGCCTCACTGTGCCTGTCAAATGCAGTGTCACTGTGCCTGTCAAATGCAGTGTCACTGTGCCCATCAAAGCAGCATCACTGTGCCCGTCAAATGCAGCTTCACTGTGCCCATCAAATGCAGCCTCACTGTGGCCATCAATGGCAGCCTCACTGTGCCCATCAATAACAGCCTCATTGTGCCAATTATGAGGGGTACCCACCATCCCTGTGCTGAGTTCCTGGGTCTGTACATCTGTGCCAATCAATTTCAGCCTCACTGTGCCCATCAATTGCAGCCTCACTGTGCCTATCAAATTCAGCCTCACTGTGCCCACCAAATGCAGAGTCACTGTGCCCATCTATTGCAGCATCACTGTGCCCATCAATTGCAGCCTCACTGTGCACATCATATGCATCATCACTGTGCCCATCAATTACAGCCTCACTGTGCCTATCAAATGCAATGTCACTGTGCCCATAAAATGCAGTGTCACTGTTCCCATCAAATGCAGCATCACTGTGCCCATCGAATGCAGCCTCACTGTGCCCTTCAATGGCAGCCTCACTGTGCCCTTCAATTGCAGCCTCATTGTGCACATCATATGCAGCCTCACTGTGCCCATCAATTATAGCCTCACTGTGCCCATCAAATGCAGCATCACTGTGCCCATCAAATGCAGCCTTATTGTGCCCTTCAAATGCAGCCTCACTGTGCCCATCAATGGCAGCCTCACTGTGCCCATCAATTGAGGGCTCATTGTGCACATCGTATGCAGCCTTACTGTACCCATCAATTACAGCCTCACTGTGCCTGTCAAATGCAGTGTCACTGTGCCTGTCAAATGCAGTGTCACTGTGCCCATCAAAGCAGCATCACTGTGCCCGTCAAATGCAGCTTCACTGTGCCCATCAAATGCAGCCTCACTGTGGCCATCAATGGCAGCCTCACTGTGCCCATCAATAACAGCCTCATTGTGCCAATTATGAGGGGTACCCACCATCCCTGTGCTGAGTTCCTGGGTCTGTACATCTGTGCCAATCAATTTCAGCCTCACTGTGCCCATCAATTGCAGCCTCACTGTGCTCGGCAAATGCAATCTCACTGTGCCCGTCAAATGCAGTCTCACTGTGCCCATCAATTGCAGTCTCACTGTGCCTATCAATTGCAGACTCACTGCACACATCATATGCAGCATCACTGTGCCCAGCAATTGCAGCCTCAATGTGCCCATCAATTGCAGTCTAACTGTGCCCATAAATTGCAGCCTCACTGTCACTGTGCCCATAAAAATGCAGCCCATCAATCAGCGTCACTGCGCCCATCAATCAGCATCACTGTGCCCATCAAAATGCAGCCTCACTATGCCCATCATTCAGCGTCACCGTGTCAGTCAGACAGTGTCACTGTGCCCATCAAAATGCAGCCTCACGGTGCCCATCAATCAGTATCACTGTGCACATCAAAATACAGCCTCACTGTGCCCATCAATCAGTGTCACTGATACAATCCATGTCCAGACCAGCAGAGGCCCACAGGGGCACTGAGATGGATGGATCTGTACTGCTTAGCTAAGTTATTAGCTTACCTGTCCATTCCGTCAGGCCGTGCTATCTGAGTGGTGGAAAACCGGAAGTGAAGTTTCATTGATAAGCAATTATGAATGAATGGATGTAGGGTGGGACTGGGAGTGTTCAGGATGCATGGCCTGCACCCTGTTTACACTCCAAAGACCGCCCCAATGAAGCATTTCAGCTGCAATCACCTGACTGCAGCAGTCAAGCTTCTAATGGACAGCTCAGTGTCTGGCAACTGGATGCTCTTAAAGGACCACTTTTGTTTCCATGTCCAGCTTTGAGGGGTGGCGAACGAGCGCCCCCCTATTGACGGGGTGCCACTGCATCCTGCCCACTGGTGTGCCACCTGCAGACCATCTCTTTTCCACACACAATGGATCTGCCAAGAGACCTCCACCTCCTGGGACCAGGTATTAAAGTTTATTGACAAGATCCAGCAAATAGCCCTACTGAAGGACCCCTTGTTGATGTCTATTCAGCTGCGACCTCATTGTCCACTTCCACCAGAGACTCTCTCTCTCTCTCAATGGGCCCACATCTGTCTCTTAGCATCCTGCAGAGCCATCATGCAAGCCTGGATAGACCCCACTGTATCCAGGCGTGACCAGGCATCTTTTGATAGGTTCATAACCAAGATGAATAGCAATTCGAAGAATATCAAACTAACCTGGACCATGAGCACCGACCAAATAATGTTTCTTGTTTGGAGATATTTAAGGATGGTGATCGAGTTCTAACTAGAAATTACTGTAAACCTAACAATAGGAATGCCTATTTGCCCTTAGACAGCTGTCATAACCATACCTGGCTTAATAACATCCCCAAGGGACAGTTTATCCAATTGCAGAGAAACTGTTCCAAATCATCAGATTATTTTCTTAAATTTGATATTCTAGCCAATAGATTTATTGAAAAAGGTTACCGTTCCTTGGTTATTCTAAATGATCAGAAGAAAGTATCAGAAATAGACAAACAAACGCTTCTATAGAATGGCCATAGAAGCAATAGTCGTTCTTTTGAGTATAAAATAATTTTAGACTACAATGTACAGTTTAACCACTTAAGGACTAGAAGATTTTCCCCCTTAATGACCTGGCCATTTTTCTGGTATGGCACTGCATCACTTTAACTGACAATAGCACGGTCATGTGACGTTTACCCAAACAAAATGTATGTCCTTTTTTCCCACCTGCACGGACCGATGTACAATGATGGCAATCCTACCACCTTGCCGCAGTACAATAGCAGGTAGTCAGGAAGTGGTTAAGAAGGTAGAAAACATTATAAAAAATCATTGGAGTATTCTTAGGAAGGATTAAATATTGAGGCCTCTCTTGCCAAACCGTCCTGGCTTCATTTACAGGAAAGCCCCCACCTTAAATGACAAATTAGTGCCTGGGGTTATAGATCTACCTAAGCAGAAGAAAAGTATGCTTTTTGATTTGTTGACAGGGTTTCATGCATATGGCAGGTGATTGGCGTGTTGGCACGCTAATGTCCCGTACACACGAACGGAATTCCGCTCAAGCTTGGCTTGCATAAACACGGTCACACAAAAGTTCTTGGAACTTTCAACCGTCAAGAGCTCGGTGATGTACAACACTACGACGAGCTGAGAAAATTAAATTCAATGCTTCCGAGCATGCGTCAAATTGTTTCTGAGCATGCGTAGGAATTTTCTGCATTGGAATTTATACAGACAATCTGAATTTCCGATCGGAACTTTTTCCGACCGAAAAATAGAGAACCCGCTCTCAATCTTTTGCTGGCTGTAATTCTGCCAGCAAAAGTCTGATGGAGCATACACACGGTCGGAATTTCTGACTAAAAGCTCACGTCCGACTTTTGCTGGCAGAATTTCTGGGGTCTGTGTATGGGGCTTAAGAGTAATATCAAAAAGAGGAAAGAGTTCATATCTACTAGCACAGGCAAAGGGTACTAAATTAGAGACCTCATCACATGTGCCACTACTGTGGTGATATATACAATGCTGTGAAAAAGTATTTGCCCCCTTTCTGATTTTTTATTTTTTGCATATTTGTCACACTTAAATGACTCAGATCAGCAAATTTTATTATTACACAAAGATAACCTGAGTAAATACAAAATGCAGTTTTTAAATGATGGTTTCATTTATTAAGGCAAAAAAAGCTGTCCAAACCTGCCTGGCTTTATGTGAAAAAGTAATTGCCCCCTAAACTTAATAACTGGCTGTGCCACCCTTGGCGGCAACAACTGCAATCAAGCGTTTTCAATAACTGACAATTAGGGAGGAGCCTCAAGTTCATTGCCTATTCGCCTGTTCACTGAACAGCAAACAATTTGGGGTGTTCGCAGCAAATTTGAAAAGCCGCGGAACATCCTGTAAATGGGAGAAATCTAAAGTGTAAATTTTAAAGGCTTATATGCAAGTTATTGTCATAAAAAGTGTTTGGGGACCTGGGTCCTGCCCCAGGGGACATGTATCAATGCAAAAAAAACTTTTAAAAACTGTCATTTTTTCAGGAGCAGTGATTTTAATAATGCTTAAAGTGAAACAATAAAAGTGTAATATTGCTTTAAAATTCATACCTCCGCCGGGAGGCCATCCGAGCCAGGAGATTTATGAGGGGGAACTGCCACTAGGGCCACTAGGGCCTCTGTCTGTTTGTCCAGAGTAATCAGAGAGTTCAGTAGGATTATCTCATAATTACATTCCTGTATTATGTGTGAGCTTTAGACTTGTAGAGTTCAACACAAAACTGGTGAAAAACATGGAGTATGTCAGGATTAACAATTTATAGCTCCTCGGACACTGATCAAATAGTAGAAATTGAAGAAGCATCCCGCTGTTCCCTAGCCACCAGAGCCAAAAGATGACCTATGTTCTCGCCTTCCTCAAAATAGCCCTGCTGAAGAAAGTATCTCCTCTTTTCAGCTGCTGACATGAGGATTGAATTTTACAAAGATTGGGCCTCTGCCCATGAATCCTGATTAACCACTTGCAGACCAGACCATTTTGCTGGTCAAAGACCAGACCACTTTTTGCGATTCGGCACTGCGTCGCTTTAACTGACAATTGCGCAGTCGTGCGACGCGGCTCCCAAACAAAACGTCCTTTTTCTCCCACAAATAGAGCTTTCTTTTGGTGGTATTTGACCACCCCTGCGGTTTTTATTTTTTGCGCTATATACACAAAAATAGAGCGACAATTTTGAAAAAAACGCATTATTTTTTACTTTTTGTTATAATAAATATCCCCCAAAAATATATATAAAAAAAAAATTTCTGAGGAGGAGATATACTGATTGGAGGTATCAGCTGTGTTTCTTAAAGGTCCGGTCTGGAAGTTAAAATTACAGGCACGTGTGATCACCTTAAAAAGAGATCTGGCTAGCTGGTAAGCTTCACTGGATCTAGTGGTGGAAGATTCTTTCCTGTGTGCACTTGCTTCATACTTTGAGGGTGCTGTGTGCGAAGTCACCTAAGTGGACTGAAGTTTCATCTCCTTATCCTCCTGCTTCTATATCTAATATTGGTTTTCCATTTACTTTTGGACTACTTATATTTGTTTTTTTATTATTGTTTTTCACTTTTTTATTTGTGTTTATATCAATAATTTTTGTACACATGGTGGAAAATGGGTTTTGTTATGGTGTTAATGATATAATTTAGCACTATTTACGGTACATGATTTTCAGCGCAGCTTTCTTTTTTAAAAGGCTCCTCCACTAGCAAAAGATCGGCAAAAGAGCAGAAGATAGCGGAGAAGACCCCCAAAGACGGAAGAAGACCCCCGGAGCTGTCTAATAAAGTACTTTAACCACTTGCTTACTGGGCACTTAAACACCCTTCCTGCCCAGACCAATTTTCAGCTTTCGGTGCTCTCACATTTTGAATGACAATTACTCAGTCATGCAACACTGTACCCAAATGAATTTTTTGTCCTTTTTTTTCCCACAAATAGAGCTTTCTTTTGGTGGTATTTGATCACCTCTGGGGTTTTTATTTTTTGCGCTATAAATGAAAAAGGACCGAAAATTTTGAAAAAAAATGCATACCGTATATACTCGAGTATAGGCCGACCCGAATATAAGCCGAGGCCCCCAATTTACCCCCAAAAAAACTGGCAAACTTATTGACTCGTGTATAAGCCGAGGGTGAGACATGCCTGTCCATCCCTGTGTGTGTGTCCGTCCATCCCTGTGTGTCCGTCCATCCCTGTGTGTCCGTCCATCCCTGTGTGTCCGTCCATCCCTGTGTGTCCGTCCATCCCTGTGTGTCCGTCCATCCATCCCTGTGTGTGTGTGTGTGTCCATCCATCCATCCATCCCTGTGTGTGTGTGTCTCCATCCATCCATCCATCCATCCCTGTGTGTGTGTGTCTCCATCCATCCATCCATCCATCCCTGTGTGTGTGTGTCTCCATCCATCCATCCATCCATCCCTGTGTGTGTCTCCATCCATGTGTGTGTGTGTGTGTGTGTGTGTGTGTGTGTGTGTGTGTGTGTGTGTGTCCAGCCTACCTTTGTCCCGAGCCTCCGTCCCGTGCCTTGCCTCCTTGCCTCCGTCCCGTGCCGTGCCTTGCCTCCTTGCATCCGTCCCGTGTCGTGCCTTGCCTTGCCCCCGTCCCGTCCCGTCCCGTGCCGTGCCGTCCCGTGCCCTCTTCGTCGGCGGCCATTGTAAAGTTCAAAAGCTGCGCCGCCGCCTTCGCCTGTGATAGGCGGAACACTGAATTTCCCAGCAGCCTGTGTTCCGCCTATCACAGACGTCGTATCATCCTCGTCCGTAGTACGAGGATGATACGATGTCCGTGATAGGCGGAACACAGGCTGCTGGGAAATTCAGTGTTCCGCCTATCACAGGCGAAGGCGGAGCCGGAGGCGCGGCTTTTGAATAGAATGGCCGCTGTCTGTCTGCTCGACACGCTGATCGAGCGGGCAGACAGCGATGACTCGAGTATAAGCCGAGGGGGGCACTTTCAGCCTCAAAAAAGAGGCTGAAAATCTCGGCTTATACTCGAGTATATACGGTATTTCTTTGTTTCTGTGACAGAATTATGCAAATTATAAATTTTTCTTCATAAATTTTGGCCACAATTTATACGGCTACATATCTTTGGTAAAAAATAACCCAAATTAGTGGATATTATTTGGTCTTTGTGAAAGTTAGAGAGTCTACAAGCTGTGGTGCGAATCGCACAAAATTGATCACATCTGATGTACTGGTGGCCTATCTCGCTTCTTGTGACCCGAACAAGTCAGGAAAGTACAGATACCCCCCCAAATGACCCCTTTTTGGAAAGTAGACATTCCAAGGTATTTAGTAAGAGGCATGACAGGCTTTTTGATGTTGTCATTTTTTCCCCACAATTCTTTGCAAAATTAAGATTTTTCATTTTTTTTATTTTTCTCCACAAAATTGTCATTGTAATAGGTTATTTCTCTCACATGGCATGTGTATACCACAAATGACACCCCCCAAAAGTTCTGCTACTCCTCCTGAGTATTACAATACAACATGTGCGGGACTTTTTCACAGCCTGGCCACATAGAGGGGCCCAACATGCAGGGAGCGCCATCATGTGTTCTAGGAACATAAATTACACATCTAACTTGTTGACTACTTATTACACTTTTGAAGCACCAGGACAATGACACATGACACTGACGACAGATGGCACTGATACGTGGCAATGATGACACTTATACGTGGCACTGATGACACGTGGCACTGATGACAGATGGCACTAATATGTGGCACTGATGACAGATGGCACTAATATGTGGCACTGATGACACGTGGCACTTATACGTGGCACTGATGACACGTGGCACTGAAGACATGTGGCACTAATACGTGGCACTGATGACAGATGGCACTAATACGTGGCACTAATACGCGCCACCGATGACAGATGGCACTAATACGTGGCACCGATGACACGTGACACTGATGACAGATGGCACGTGACACTGACAGGTGGCACTAATGACAAATGGCACTGATACGTGGCACTGATGACAGATGGCACTAATACGTGGCACTGATGACAGATGGCACTATGTGGCACTGATGACACGTGGCACTGATGACAGATGGCACTTATACGTGGCACTGATGACAGATGGCATTGGGGACAAATGGCACTGACAACAGGTGGCACTGGGGGCATGTGGCACTGGGGGCAGGTAGCACTGGGGCGGATGGCACTGGGGCGGATGGCACTGGGGCGGATGGCACTGGGGCGGATGGCACTGGGGCAGGATGGCACTGGGGGAGGATGGCACTGGTGGAGGATGGCACTGGGGGAGGATGGCACTTTTTTTTTACTTTTTTTTTTTTTTTTACACTGACGGCCGCTGCAGCCGTTCATCTCTCCCCTCTCACACTCTGTCTGTGTGAGGAGGGAGAGCGGTGCTGAGATATGTTTACATATAAGATCATCTCCCATTGGACACGCCAATTGCGCTGTAAATGGCCGCTGTGATTGTCCGTTTACAGAGATCTGTGCTTGCCTGTCCCCGGGGGACACGGCAAATACAGAACTTCCCCGATGCGCACCCGCGGCGGCGCACATTGCGGAAGTAAACATTAGGACATCCAGGGACGGCCACCTGGACGAAAGCGCCTGCTCTACGGCCGTCATTCGGCTATAGGGCGGGCGCGAGGTGGTTAAAAACCCGTGTTGTGTTTTTTTATTAACACTTCTTTCCCTAGGTGAATGGGTAGGGGTACATCGTACCCCATACTCATTCACATAGGGTGTGGGGCCAGAATCTGGAGACCCCTTATTAAAGGGGGCTCCTGGATTCTGATAAGCCCCCTGCCCACAGACCCCGACAACCAAAGGCCAGGGTTGTCGGGAAGAGGTCCTTGTCCTCATCAACATGAGGACAAGGTGCTTTGGGGTGGGGGGGGCGCAGGGTCCCCCTTCCCCAAAGCATCCCCCCATGTTGAGGGCCTGGTATGGCCCAGGGGGGGTGCTCACTTGATCCCCACCCTCTTTCCTGGCTGGCCGGGCTGCATGCTCAGATACGGATCTGGTATGGACTACTTTGGGGGGATAGGGGTTCCCCTTTAAATACATACCAGGTGACAGGGCTAGCGAGTTGTCAATCTTGCTGATGGAGGCGGCGACATTGACTTCCTGTACTTGTCCCGTCTACCTGGAGTCACATTCAAAATGAACGGACTTTACTCCATGTGTGGGCAAGTCCGTTCACTTCAAAACTCCTCCGGACCCCCGCCATATTCCGGTGGATTGTCCATGTGTGGGCTTGTGTGGGCAAGTCCGCTCATTCAGAAAAACCGGCGGACCTCCGCTGCAAAGTCCAGCGGATTGTCTGCCGGACTAAGTCCACCCGATAGTCTGATGGTGTGTACGCGGCGTGTTAATTATTCAACTCAACCAACATTACATTACATTCGAGTGGCGCGTCACGGCCCATAATTCACTGCGGCATCGCAGTGCATTGGTGGTTAATGATTGGCCAAGCATGCATTATGACCCACATGCTTGGCCAATCACACTGTCTGTACAGCGAGCTGTAATTGGCCAAAGCCAGGGTGGCTTTGGCCAATTATGGCTCAGAGAGTTTAGTACATGCCCCACACTATATAAGGCTGCCTGCGCGGCGGCCTTGCGTAGTGTGTTGCGTTGGCGGAGAGAGAGATAGATGGAGAGACAGTGTCTTTGAATTTCATTTGAATTACAGCCAATGTATTGTGCTAACTGCACAGTGTACAGCTAAAGCTACCCCAATTGCTGGTGTCCTTCTGGTCCTATACCTCAGGAAGCTGCAGCAATTACAGTCAATGTATTGTGACACCTGCACAGTGTACGCCTAAAGCTACCCCAATTGCTGGTGTTCTGCTGATCCTATCCACAGGCAGCTGTAGCAATTACAGTTGGTGTACTGTGTCATTTGCACAGTGTGCACCTAAAGCTACCCCAATTGCTGGTGTTCTTCAGATCCTATACCGCATGCAGGCAGCTGCGGTAATTACAGTCATTGTATTGTGTCATCTGCAAAGTGTACGCCTAAAACTACCCCAATTGCTAGTGTTTTGCTTATCTTATCCGAAGGCAGCTGTAGTAATTACAGTTGTTGTACTGTGTCATCTGCACATTGTGCACTTAAAGCTACACCCAATTGCTGGTGTTCTCATAGTAATAATACTACAGGCAGGCAGTTGATTCTGCGAGCTGCAGTATAATCAGAATATAAGTCCCAGCTTTGTGAAGCTATATCTCTCTGCAGGCCATTAGTATGTCTGGAAGGCCAACAAGGAGAGGAAAACAGTCACAAGCCAATAAAAGAGGGCAAGCAGGCTCTGTACCTAGAGGCAACAGTGCTGGTCGTGGACACGGTGCATCCTCATCAGCACGTGGCCATGGGACACGCTTGTCCTTATTTTTGGCAGCGGGACGTGTTGAGCCACAACATGCCCAAGACTTGGTAGAGTGGATGACCAAGCCATCCAAATCCTCCTCATCCTCTCTCACCCAGGCTCAGGGTACTGGCAAAACAGCTGCCAATGCGGACTCTTTACTTGTCTCAATGGCATCCATCACTCCTTCCCTAGCCCCACCATGTCCACCTGAGGAGTCCCCCGAACTGTTTGATGCCCAGCGTTTTGATACCCAGCTAGAGGAAGGCAGTGACGTGAGCCCAGAGAGAGGGGATACCCAAGAAGGACAGCAATCTGGCAGTCATGTTTCCCCAGCTGCAGCATGCTGCCAGGTTTGCTCCAGCGATGAGGAGGGAGGGGATGATGAGGTCACTGACTCCATGTGGTGCCTGATAGGAGAGAGAGTAGCAGGAGGAGGAGGAGGCACACCTCCAATGAGGCAGGATGCCCTCCAGGGGCCAGCTTAAGGGCAGCACACCGACTGCATTACACCGCAGAGATCTGCCTGTGCAGGGTGCTGCATCTGCGTGTTATTCCAAAAGTTCTTTGGTGTGGGCCTTTTTTGAGACGAGTGCATCAGATCGCACCACTGCTATTTGCAACATATGTCTCAAGCGTATCTTGCATGGCCAAAACATCAGCCGCTTGGGCACCACATGTTGACCAGACATATGTCGACCTGCCATGCAGTTCATTGGCAAGCGTGCCTAAAAGACCCACACCAAAGAACAAAGTGGACCTCTCCTTGCTCCTCATCAGCTGGATTCTCCAACCCCACTATACCTTCAGTCCTCTCTGAAACCTGCACTGAGAGGAATGAAGGTGTAGAATTAGGTGTGTCACAGCCAAGTACTTGCGGGCAATCTGCTATCGGTACACTGACGTCCGCGTTTACCAGGCAAGTTTCCCTGCCCCAGCTGCTGCACCATCGAAATAAGTTCACCCCCAGCCATCCACATGCCCAGCTGTTGAATGCTAGCTTGCCTAAATTGCTAGCACTTCAACTGCTGCCTTTTCATTTGGTAGACTCTGCCCCCTTCTGTGAGTTTGTGCAATGTGTGTTTCCTCAGTGGCAGGTTCCCAAATGCTACTTTTTCTCATGGAAGGCGATTCTGGCTCTCTACCGGCAGGTGGAAGGCAATGTCTTGGCCTCGCTGGACAGGGCGGTCAGCGGTAAGGTGCATATTACCGCTGACTCATGGTCCAGCAGGCATGGACAGGGACATTACCTATCTTCCACGGCGTATTGAGTGACTCTTCTGGCAGCTGGGAAGGATGCAGGACAAGGTGCAGTAGTGTTGGAGGTTGTTCTGCCACCATGCATCCAAAATGCTACCACTGATGATTGTGACATACCTCTCTCCTCCACCCCCTTCTCTTCTTCTTCCTCCATGGCCTCTTCCTGTGCTTTGTCCTCGGAATCAGCGGTGCTATGTAGACGTTCAAGGGGCTACGCAAGTATGCAGACAAAAAGATGCCATGCTGAGCTTGCGCTAATGTGCTTGGGGGACAGGAGCCACATTGGGGCAGAGATTATGTCAGCTCTGCAGGGGCAGACTGAAAGGCAGTTGACGCCACGCCAGCTTAAGCCAGGGAAGGCACCAACCTCCTCTCCGCCCTCCGACAGGGTACAGCTGACCCATGTGACCTGTCTGGCTCACATCCTTAACTTGGTGGTGTAGTAGTTCTTGGGCAGGTACCCGGGCTTACAGGATGTCCTGAGGCAGGCCAGGAAAGTCTGTGTGAATTTCCGCTGGTCATATAATGCCAGTGCTCAGGTGGCTGACCTCCAAAAGGAATTGAACCTGCCCAAGAACCGCCTAATCTGTGACATGCCCACCAGGTGGAACTCAACATTGCTCATGCTGCAGTGGATGCACACGCAGCAGAGGGCCATCAATGAGTACCTGTGTGACTATGGCACCAAGGACAGGGTCAGGGAAAGTTGTTTTTTTTCCCCACGCCAGTGGGCCATGATCAGGGATGCATGCACTGTCCTGTCACCATTTGAGGAGGCCACGAGGATGGTGAGCAGTGGCAGTGCATACATCAGTTACACTGTCCCTCTTGTCCACCTGTTGGAGCACACGCTGCATGGAATAATGGACAGGGCACTTGAGGCAGAACAGAGGCGGGAAGAGGAGGACTTCCTTGCCTCTCAAGGCCCCCTTTATCCAGACAGTGTTCCTGTGGGCCCACCGATCACACACGATGAGGACTAGGAGGAGGAGGATTGTGTCAACATGGAGGTGGAGCCTGGCACTCAGTATCAGCAGCAGTCTTTTAGGGATCATTTACAGTCCCAAGAAACCCATGGACTTGTACGTGGCTGGGAGGAGGTGGCTTCGGATCATGTCGTCCTTAGTGACCCAGACCGAATGCCTCAGCTAACCTATGCTGCATGGCCTCCGTGATCCCGCAAAGCCTGCGGAAGGATCCTTGTATTCATCAGATCAAGGAGATGGATCATTACTGGCTGGGAACTCTCCTTGATCCACGGTACAAGGGTAAGTTTGCGGACCTTATCTTGCCATCACAGAGGGAGCAGAGGATGAGACATCTTCAGAGGGCCTTGCAGAAAGGTCTGTGCAACGCGTTCCCAGAGACTGGGAGGTTACAAATTCCTGGTCCTGGACAACATGTTGCTGAGGCTTCGGTCAGTCACAGAAGGAGCGGTGGAGAAGGTGGCCGTCTGACCGATGTGTTCAGACAATTTTTTTAGTCCGCAAGCCCCAAGGTATGATTGTTTCCAGCAACCATCGCCAGCGTCTGATTTACATGGTGCAGGAATACCTAGGGGCAAGATCAGACTTGGACACATTTCCCACCGAAAATCATCTGGGTTACTGGGTCTTGAGGATGGATCACTGGCCAGAGCTTGCACAGTATGCAATTGAACTACTGGCCTGTCCTGCATCCAGCGTTCTTTCAAAACGCACATTCAGTGCTTCTGGAGGCTTTGTCACTGATCACAGGCTGTCCACCGACTCGGTTGATCGACTGACCTTCATAAAAATGAATCAGTCTTGGATCACCACCAGCTTCCAAGCACTTGAAGCTGATGTAACTGAATATATATTTTTTTAAAGATTGCCTATGCTAATGCTGAGTGACTATCCTGTTAGGCTGAGTGAGTATCATCTTCCTCCTCCATAATCCTGCTGATAGCTTCTAAGAACATTTTTGGTTCTGGGCGCCACCACCAGTGGCTAAGGCCCAATTTTTCAGCCCCTGTTTAACAGGGGCATGTAATTACAATTATTGATGCCATACTTTGCAGCAGGGCTCATTCCTGCGCTCCAACTACTGTATCTGTGAGGAATTGCAGTGTTGTGGCACCAGCACCAGTGCCTAAGGCCCAATTTTTCAGCCCCTGTTCAACAGGTGCATATAATTACAATTCTTGATATAATATTTCACAGCAGGGCCTATTCCAGCGCCCACCAAGAGTAACTGTGAGGACTTACAGTGTTGTGGCACCAGCACCACCACCACCAAAGGCCCAATTTTTCTACCACTGTTCAACAATAGCATGTAATTACAATTCTTGATATAATAGTTCACAGCATGGAATTCCAGCGCCCACCAAGAGTCACTTTGAGGTCTTACAGTGTTTTGGCAACACCAACACCTTAGGCCCAAATTTCTGCAGAGCATATAGGGCAGGTCCCTACTTCCACACATCCAACTTATAAACGTCTCCTACTTGCAAACAGAAGGAGACAACAGAAAGTGAGATGAAATCTACACCTACAGTAGGTGACCGCGATATTGTGTCAATCTCACAGCTTTTATCGGCGAGATTGACACCCTGCGAGCCCCGTTGCGGGAGCCAGCGCCGAGGCGGCTAATATCGGGAAAGAAAAAATGTTTATTTTCCTTTCCGGATAAGCGACAAGCATCGCTGGCCGGGTTCACACTGGCGCGGGGATCCGAATTGGATTCCCGACAATACCAAGTACTGTATTTGGTATGAATTCTAAGGGAGAACTCCACGCCAAATTAAAAGAAAAAACAACATGGGTTCCCCTTCGGAGGCATACCAGGCCCTTAGGTTCGGTAGGGATTTTAAGGGAAAAACGTCGAAAAAAACGGCGTGAGGTCCCCCCAAAATCCATACCAGACCCCTATCTGAGCACGCAGCCCGGCCGGTCAGAAAAGGTGGTGGGCATGAGCGAGCACCCCCCCCCCCCCTTCTGAGCTGTACCAGGCCGCGTCCCCTCAACATGGGGGGGGGTGTTTTGGGGAAGGGAGGCCGCGCGGACAAGGTGCACCCCCCCGGTATGGCTCAGGAGGGGGGGCCGCTCCCTTGTCCCCACCCCCTTTCCTGACCGGCCGGGCTACGTGCTCGGATGGGGGTTTGGTATGGATTTTGGGGGACCCCATGTCGTTTTTTCAGCGTAGGGGATTCCCCTTAAAATCCCTACCGGACCTAAGGGCCTGGTATGCCACTGAAGGCATACAGGTTTCATTAGTGAGGCGACATTAATGGCGCTCGCTACAATAGGAAAATTACATTTTCCTATTGCAGCCAGCACTGGTTCCCGGCGACAGGCTTCTCTAACCAGCGTGATCCCGTCGCACTGGTTAGAGAAGCCTGTCGCCGGGAACCAGCGTGACAGGATCGCACTGGAAACACAATATCGGCGGCACCTACTGTAGGAAGGCAAATTCTCTCCTGTAAGAGTTAATATGGGAAAAATGTGTCTCCTCTCTACTGATACTTTATCCCAATCCTTGTTTTACTAAAAAATAAAAAAAATTCAAAAAACATTGGTCATTGGGACAGAAAGTAAGGTGATATCTTCTGAAGAGGGGCACAGACGGAAAAAAAAAGTTACAGGGGTGATAATCCTTCCCTATGTTTTCCAAAAAGCTTAAAAATTGATTTTTTGAGTGGAGCTACACTTTAAAAATGTACCAGTTCAAATTTACAAACAGATTCTACTTAACAACAAACTTACATAGGCCCTGTCTTGTTTGCACCGCCTGTATACTGCTGTTCTGAGTATATAGGGCCTGGGGGCCCCACGCCTTTCCTTTTTTTAATTTGGGTACGGGGTTCCCCTTAATATCCGTACAAGATGCAAAGGGGCTGGTAATGGGCACGGGGGTACCAATGCCATTTTTCACAATGATTTTCATCCATATTGCCGGGACCAGCAGTTTTAAATGACTTTTTTCCGTTAGAAATGTCATTTTGTGCAGGGACTGTTCTAAACACGGGAAACATGTGCAACTTCACAGGCATACTATAGACACCCCCCAGGCATGATATTTAACCTCCCTGGCGGTAACACCGAGTCTGGCTCGGGTTGGGATTTTAGTATCATAAGCAGTAACCCTGAGCCAGATTCGGGATCACATCGCTGGATACAGGGAGAAGTTACTTACCTTGTCCCCTGGATCCAGCGATGTCCTCCACGCTGTGTGATCGAGCTGTCCTCCGCTCGATTCACACAGTGCCCGAGTGCCGCCGAGCTCCGTTCCCTGCGACGTTACAGCGCCAAATTCAACAAAGTAAAAACACACAATACACATACAGTACTGTAATCTTACAGATTACAGTACTGTATAAAAAAAATACACACCCCCTTTGTCCCTAGTGGTCTGTGCAGTGCCCTACATGTACTTTTACATTATAAATACTGTTTTTCTGCCTGGAATTTGGAGATTGTCCATAGCAACCAAAAAGTGTCCCTTTATGTCAAAAGTGGTTATAGACCAGCTAGAAAACAGCGATAATAAATTATAATCACTTGTAGAATTGAGCAATAGTGATTTGTGGGGAAATTTTTCATCAAAGACTAAATCTAATGACAGCGACAATTCTGCAAATGAGCAAAGAATTACAGGACTACAATATAAAATGCCAAATTGCCATGCAAAATAATTGTACCACTTTCAGCACCTAAAACCAGAACTAATCATACCGCCAGGGAGGTTGAAGGAATATTTCACTTTTTTTTCATTTTAAGCATCACGTTCCCGAAAAAATGGCCGTTTTTAAAACTTATTTTTGCATTGATACATGTCCTTTGGGGCAGGAGCCAGGTCCCCAAACCCTTTTTAGGACAATAACTTGCATATTAGCCTTTAAAATAAGCACTTTTTGATTTCGAACATTCGAGTCTCATAGACTTTAATGGAGTTCTAAAGTTCGTGCAAATTTTCAGTCCCCAATAAGAGGACAGTATGCGACCAGTCTAAACTACGTGGCATGCTCACCAATGGCAGGGGCCTAGCAGACAAGATGGGTAAAACAGAGATACTGTTGAATGAGGAGGGTTTAGATTTTGTGGGAATTTCGGAGACCTGGCTCAACAGCGCTCATGACTGGCTGGCAACCATTCAAGGGTATTCCCTTTATTGCAGTGATAGAGAGGGTAAAAAAGGTGGAGGGTTATGCCTATATATCAAGAATAATGTACAAGTGAATGTGAGAGATGACATCAATAAGGTAGCTAGGGAGGGGGTGGAATCCTTATGGGTAGAGCTCCAAGAAGAAGCTAGGGGTAAAAAATTCAGGAAGTATGCTATAGGGCCCCTCACCTGAGGGAGGAGGGGGAGATGGACCTCCTATCACAATTTGGATTAGCAGTAAGGATGGGAAGTGTTATCATAATGGTGGATTTTAATTATCCAGACATAGACCGGGCGGAGGGAACCATGCATTCATCTAAGGTTTGCCAGTTCCTAAGTGTCTTGCAGGACAATGTCATGGGTCAGATGATAGATGCACCAACTAGAAACAAGGTTACTAGATCTACTGATTACAAACAATACAGACCTGATCACAGATGTGGGACTATGGGACAATTTAGTATACAGCGATCACAGGTCAATTGGCTTCAGTATAAATCACACAAATAGGAAACACAAGGGGAACACAAAGACACTGAATTTCAAAGGGCCAACTTCCCTAAACTACAAACCTTGCTAGAAGATATAAATTGGGATAAACTCTTAAGAACAAAGAACAGGTGAGATTGGGTTGCTTTAAGAGAGTATTAAATAAGGAATTTAGCCAGTGCATCCCATTGGATAATACATTTAAAAGAGCAAACAAAAGTCCTGGATGGCTTAACGCCAATGTAAAAATGGACATTAAAGCAAAAGAGAAGGCCTTAAAAAAATACAAGGTTGAGGGATCATCATCAGCATTCAAACTTAATAAAGAATGCAACAAGAAATGCAAGGGTGCAATTAGGGTAGCTAAGATAGAACACGAAAGACAAGTAGCGGAGGAAAGAAAATGAATCCCAAGAAATTCTTTAAGTATGTAAACAGTAAAAAGGGAGGACAGACCATATTGGCCCCATAAAGAATGAGGAAGGACATCTGGTTACAAAGGATGGGGAGATGGCAAAGGTATTGCATTTATTCTTCTCCTTAGTCTTTGCAATGGAATCGGGGGGCTTCAGTAACCAAAACTGTATCCTTGGGACACGTCACAGTAAGGGCCTTCATGGCTGTTTAAACGAAAGTGGAGAATTCCCCATGGGATTTTTAGCAGCAATTAGGAGTCAAAACATATTTTTTCATAAAAAATATAAATTTTATTAATTAAGAGACAATTGGACATCAATATGATACAAAAGTTAAAATAGGAGCTCTGGTGTACACAATGCGAGACAGTTTGGACTAAGAAGGGGAAGCAAACAGTGGATAGTGCCATGTGATATAACTGATAAACAATATACATCAGAGGGTACTCCATCACAGTATTGATGAATTATAATTATACTATCCGATGTTTATAAAATGCCCCAATGCATTTTGACCTTAGGGGTTGTGGTCTTCTTCAGGTTGTTCTTACATTTCCCTTCTACCAAGATGGCTCACTTATCCAGACTTCTTTGTTAAAAAGTACAGAGGAAAAGAAAGAATTCCCCCAATGATGATCCCGAACCCTGCTTGAGAATTGCTCTCACCTCCGCCCCAAGGGAAGAACAGCCAAGCCCATGAGGCTTGCA
Organism: Lithobates pipiens; assembly: GCF_037356315.1. NCBI lineage: Eukaryota > Metazoa > Chordata > Amphibia > Anura > Ranidae > Lithobates > Lithobates pipiens. Next base: position 400,870,606 of record NW_027507903.1, on the reverse strand, counting down.
AGTGGTCACAGGTTGGTATGCCCCCCATAGGAGAAACTCAGACCGAAACACCTGATTATTTTGTAGGAATTATTTAAGCACTGTGACAACCGCAATTGGATGCACAGTGTTAGTCTGTTCAAATTAGGAGTATGCAGCTCCCATGTCCAAGAGTCTGAGAACAAATGTCTGTGTGCTCACATCAGGGATCAGCTGAGACCTTCATGGCTAACAGAGGACAGAATTAGAATTAGACTTGACAAACTTAACATTAATAAATCACCGGGACCAGATGGCTTGTACCCGAGGGTACTTAGGGAACTCAGCCAATTAATGGCCAGACCATTGTTTCTAATTTTTACTGACAGTCTACTGACTGGAATGGTACCAGCGGATTGGAGAAAAACCAATGTAGAACCAATATTTAAAAAGGGCCCAAAATACATCCCTGGGAATTACAGACCAGTCAGCCTAACGTCAATAGTATGCAAGCTCTTGGATGGGATGTTAAAGGAGTATATACAAGATTTTAGTAATAAAAACTGTATCATTAGCAGTAATCAGCATGGATTCATGAAGAATCGTTCTTGTCAAACCAATCTATTAACCTTCTATGAGGAGGTGAGTTGCCATCTAGATAAAGGAAGGTCTGTAGATGTGGTGTATGTGGATTTTGCCAAAGCATTTGACACGGTTCCCCATTAATAAGGTCCGTTGGCATGGACCATAGGGTGAGTACATGGATTGAAAACTGGTTACAAGGGCGAGTTCAGAGGGTGGTTATAAATGGGGAATACTTGGAATGGTCAGGGGTGGGTAGTGGGGTCCATGGTTCTGTGCTGGGACCAATCCTATTTAATTTGTTCATAAACGACCTTTAGGATGGGGTAAACAGTTCAATCTCTGTATTTGCGGACAATACTAAGCTAAGCAGGGCAATAACTGGATGTGGAAACCTTGCAAGAAGATCTGAACAAATTAATTGGGTGCAACTACAAAGAAAAAGGGGTTTCATGTAGAAAAATGTTAAATAATACATTTGGGTGGCAAAAGTATGAATGCAGTCTACTCACTAGGGGGTATACCTCTGGGGGAATCTAGGATGGAAAAGGCCCTGGTGGTCCTAGTAGATGACAGGCTCAGCAATAGCATGCAATGCAAAGCTGCTGCTAACAAAGAAAACAGAATATTGGCATGCATTAAAAAGGGGATTAACTCCAGGGATAAAGCGATAAATCTCCTACTCTACAAGACTTTGGTCTGGCCCCACCTGGAGTATGCTGTTCAGTTCTGGGTACCAGTCCTCAGGAAGGATGTACTGGAAATGGAGCGAGTACAAAGAAGGGCAACAAAGCTAAAAAAGGGTCTGGAGGATATTCGTTATGAAGAAAAGTTGTGAGCACTGAACTTATTCTCTCTGGAGAAGAGACGCTTGAGAAGGGATATGATTTCAATTTACAAATACCATACCGGTGACCCCACAGTAGGGATAAAACTTTTTTGTGGAAGGGAGTTTAATAAGACACATGGCCACTCATTAAAGTGAGAAGAAAAGAGGTTTAATCTTAAACTGCTTAGAGGGTTCTTTACTGTAAGAGCGGCAAAGATATGGAATTCTCTTCCACAGCCAGTGGTTTCAGCATGGGGGCATCAATAGTTTCAAAAAAGGATTATAAAAGCACCTGAACTACTGTAACATGCAGGGATATACAATGTAATACTGACATATAATTATACACATAGGTTGGACTTGATGGGCTTGTGTCTTTTTTCATCCACACCTACTATGATGTAACTATGTAACTATGAGTTGGCTGAAACAGGTCTGAGAGATCCAACCATAGCAGTGGGGCTATTGGAGTAAGTTTTGGCCATATTTGTTTGTTTAGCATCCACATGGATTTTTTATTATTTTATGATTACCAATAAATACTACACCATATACCAAATTTTGGCACCGGTTGGTGGGCATTTCCTCTAAGGAATGGATACCGGATAGCACTTTGCATTGTCAGGTCACCACGAGGCGAGGTGACAGATGCACACCGTAGGGATCAGAAGTGCACCGCAAGGTTGTGGACCCTGCGGCTGACTGCTGCGGATGGGAGACAGGTCCCACCGGGGATAGAGCGTAAGATTCCCTGGGGCGCGGAGTCTAAGAGCCAGCAGGTGTTCACCAGAGCCTCGAGTGGGGAGGATGGACTTGGCTGCAACTGGCTCCAGGTCGCGACCCCCAGGGTCCCCCAGCTCACACCCACAGTAGGCAACAGGAGGATAGGGATGGTGAGGGACAAAGCCAAGGTCGGGGCCACAAGCAGACAGCAATAGTCAGGGACACGCCAAAAGGTCAGGATCACAGGCAAACAGGGATAGTCAAAGACACGCCAATGTCGGTAATGGAACAACAGAAGAGCACACGGCAGGTCACAGGAAGCTAAACACACAAAGGAATACACAATGGTTGATCAGCACTGATGGCCTACAGTGCACAGGTTAATATAGGGCTCCCTGATAGGGCCTGGGGTGGAGCCATGCTTAGAGAAGAGGTTATAAAAACCACCAGGTGGAAGTGGCTGGCCTCTTAGTCTGAACACATGAGGGGAGGTAAGCAAACACAGGAAAATCACTGCATAACCATGACATGCAGTTAGAGGAACAGATATTTAAAAGAGTCTCTGGGAAGGGGGATTATTATTACAGGCTAATAATCATTAGTCTGCTGGTGAGTGAAATGTGGTGGAGGATTTACACCAGCAGATGAGTGAATTGAACATGCACCTTTCCCCTTTTTTTCCCCAATAACTTTTATTGAAGAGTTTTATAAACAACAGAGGTCAAAGAATATGAGAACGGTTATTGACTTTGTCATGCATTGAGATCCAGTCATGAGCGAGTCATTTGGTTTGATACATATGAAATAGCATGGTATTAACAAATGTGAATATCCTAGATAGAGTTTTGATCATTCTGAAAAACAGGAATAATATGATTTTTATAACAACTTACCTGTAAAATCCTTTTCTTGGAGTACATCATGGGACACAGTAATTACTGTATGGGTTATATAGGCACCTTTAGATGATGGACACTGGCACACCTTAGACAGGATGTTTAGCTCCCTATATAACCTCTCCCCTTACTGGGAGTACCTCAGTTTTGTAGCAAAGCAGAGCAAAGGGATAAAAGACAGGAGGGACCTCTGTGTCCCGTGATGTACTCAAAGAAAAGGATTTTAAGCTGTTATAAAAACCCAATTTTTTTATCGAACATCGCGGGACACAGAGCCACAGTAATTACTATATGGGATGTCCCAGAGCAATGTTATCTGAGGGGAGGGGACACCAACAAAAGTAGGGTGCATTCAGACCTGAGGACCTATACTGCTGCCTGTAGCACATTGGCCCAAGGGCTATATCCTCATGCCTTCTTACATCCACCTAATAGAATCTGGTGAATGTATGGACTGAAGACCAAGTTATGGCCTTGCAGATTTGAGCCATGGAGGCTTGGTGAAGCACTGCCCATGAAGCACTAACAGCCCTGGTGGAGTGTGCTTTGATTTGAAAAAGGTGGAACTTTCCTCTTCAAAGCATAAGCTTGAATAATTACTAGCCGAATCCATTTGGCAATAGTGGATTTTGACACTGCCTGTCCTTTCCTAGGACCTTCAGGCAACACAAACAAACATCTGTTTTCCGAAACTGAGCAGTCGCCTTCAAATAGATTTTGACTGCTCTCACTACATCCAAAGAATGTAGCAACTGTTCTTCTGTAGAACAGGGTTCTGGAAAAAATGAAGGTAGAAAAAAATCCTGGTTTAAATGAAAACCTGAAACCACCTTCGGCAGAAAGCTAGGATGAAGACGCATTACCACCTTATCCTTATGAATAATTAAATAGGGCTCTTTACAAGAAAGAGCAGTTAATTCTGATACCCGTCTTGCAGAAGATTTGGCAACCAGAAACCAACTTCCTTGTCCAAAGGATCAAGGTAGTATGTCATTTTGGCTCAAAAGGCTGTTTTCCTAAAACCGATAAAACCAACGTCAAGTCCCAAGGTTTTAAGTGTGACCTAACCAGCGGATTAAGCCGTGTCACCCCCTGTATAAAACTATTGACCCGGAAATGCGAAGCAAGTAGTCGTTGGAACAATACTGGTAAGGCCAAGACTTGGCCTTTGATGGTACTCAAGGCCAGCTTTATTTATAATCCTATTTGCAGAAAAGCAAGGCGTTTACCTATAACATACTTTCTAGGATGCCAACCCCTGGACTCACACCAGGAAATATATGCCTTCCAGACTCTATAATAAATGACTCTGGAAACTGGCTTCCTTGCATTAATCAAGGTAGATATCACTGAGCCTGAAAGTCCACAATTCTTCAGAATGTGGGTTTCAATAGCCAAACCATTACATTCAGTGTTTGTAAGGTAGGATGGAACACCGATCCCTGCAATAGCAGGTCTGGACGTAGCGGTAGGGTCCATGGGGACCCTAACGTCATCTTTACGATCTCTGCATACCAAAATGTTCTGGGCCATGCTGGGGCCACAAGAACCACTGACTTCCCTTCCTGCTTGATCCTGCGAAGAAGTCGTTGCAGCAGTAGAATAGGAGGGAATGCATAAATCAGTGAAAAAACTGATTCCACTGGGTCACCAATGCATCTGTTCTGTATACAAGTGGATCCCTTGTTCTTGACACAAAGTTGTTAATTTTGTTGTTGAAGCTGAATGCAAACAGATCTACATCCAGGATCCCCCTTTTTTGGCATATAGCCAGGAAGACATGGGGGAGAAGGGACCATACCTCTGGGAACAACTGCTAGCAACTCAAGTAGTGGGCCTGCCAATTTTCAACCCCTGGGATGAAGATTGCCACTATGCACAGCACATGCTTTTCTGTCCAGGTTAGGATGTGGTTTACCTCTCCCTGGGCTGAATGACTTCTGATGCCCCCCTGGTGATTGATATAAGCCACTGCTGTGGCATAGTCGGATTGAATCCTGACAGGACAATTCCACAACCTGAATGTCCAGGCCCTTAGAGCTAGGCACGCTGCTGCATCGCTAGAATGTTGATGGGCAAGGTCCTTTCAGTTCTGGACCATTTACCTTGGACAGTCGCCTTTTCCAGGACTGCTCCTCAACCCGCAAAGGCTAGCAGCTGTTACCAATTTTCAGGTAACTGGTATGAAGGGTTTCCCCTTCTGCAGATTCTTGGATATTCTCCACCAACTGAGGCTCTGGCGCACTTTTGGTGACAAACGTATTGGAAAATCTAGGGCTTGGACCCTCTTGCTCCAGGTATTCAGGATACAGTTTTGCAGCAGTTTTGAATGAGACTGAGCATAGGGAACCGCTTTGAATGATGCCACCATCTTTCTCAACAACCTCATGCAAAGGCGAATAGAAGGACCTTTCTTTGCCCTGAACACCTGAACCAGCTCCTTTACGGAACTGATCTTTGCCTGGGGTAAAAAACATCCTCTTTTGGGCTGTATCTTTAACCAGACCCAAGTATTCTTATGCCACGTACACATGACCGTACTTTGACAGACTAGGTCAGACGGAATAAATCTGTCGGATATTAAGATCGTGATTGTGAACGTCTGAGGCACGTCAACACCATGCTAAGCCCTACCCCCTCCCTCCGACTTCCACAACGCCCCCCTCTTAAAGGACTGGTTTCCCGGAATGACTGGCATGCGGGGGGGGGGGGGGGGCTGGGGAGGAGGAGAGCTGCTGGAGAAAACTGCCGTACAATGGAGGTGACGTCGGGAGCTGTGCAGCATACCACTGACTGACCCCTGCTTCCTAGGCCTCCCGGAGAGAAGAAATACTTGTCCAGGTGGGGGATTCCCCTTTCCAACATCTTACCTGGGCTTGGGCTGGAGGAAGCGTGCTGCTTAAAATGACACAGAGCAAGACTGACAAGCATGGAATCAGGTACTTGCTCTTGACAGCCCCCGGTGGCAACTTTAGGCATGAAAACATTTTACTTTAAAGACCTTTAAAGACTTTAAAAACCCATAAGAATTAGAAAATTCCTTAGGAATCTCCACCTTATCCAGCTGCAGGGTTCTGTGGTAAACCAGACAGGCCCAATCTTCACCACACATGGTGGGCTCTGTTTAAAAAACCTTCAGGGACCGGGGGCCCCTTTTTAATCGGGGGATCCACATACTTGGACCTGTAAAGCACCCTGCCAGGAAATATGGCTGAATAAACCAATTACTGGATCCTGGGGTCCAGCTCTCTAAAAAATTACAGGCAAAATCTTGTTTCTTCCAACACGAGGCCCAGGTACCATTCAACTCGGTCTAAAAAGACACTTTGAATGGATCCAGTTGCATAGCTGGCCCCAGCAAAGGAATATTCCAGTTGAGCTCAGCCTAGCACATCTTTACTCATGACCAACACCTAAGACACTGGCATGGTACTCCCAGTAAAGGGAGGGGTTATATAGGGAGCTAAACTTCCTGTCTAGGTTGTGCCAGTGTCCATCACCTAAAGGTGCCTATATAACCTATACAGTAATTACTGTGGCTCTGTGTCCCATGATGTACGATAAAGAAATGGTTAGAGTCTAACATCCCACACCCCCCATCCGGGATCAAGCTGTTTTGGGGGGGGGGGGCACCACTCACTCTCAGTTCCTTTTCCAAAAGCATTATTTCAAGTAGAGAAATTTAATGGATCATTTAATCTATGTTCATTAAAATATTGTTAGGAGGGTTGGGATTTTGCCATCGGAAACAGCAAACAGCATTTGGGATCATTCCGGGACAAGTTTGTAACTTTAGGTATGTTGTTTTCCCTTCACTTGCTGTCTCTTTCTCTTTTACTATTTTGACTACACTGTATATTATGTTTGTGCTCTAGCTGGATGTACTCCCTCATTGTTACTTTGATATTATATATTGTTCCAGGCTCTGTGGCTTTATCAAGAATCCCCTTTGATTTTATCCCTTTATGGGTATAATTGATTCAACCTTATGACTTAGCCTTGCCATTATTGCGGCTTTACTATTCCTTTATATATACTCAGTAAGTTACTGTTTATTATATATCTTGTATTCCTCTGGTCCCTTTGTAATCACTTTTACTATGTTACACACGCCCCCATAGTGTTCCTAATTAACTGTCCTCTTGTGCACCGGTGTTGCGTGTTCTTAAACCAGCCTGCGCTAAGTATATCTTATGTCATACTTCTATATTAACTTATATTATATTTTGTGAATATTTTGTTTGTCATTTTTCATTTGTTCTATTTTGTTAGTCAGTCATAACAAGCTCTGGAAGAAGCGTGAAGACACGTGAAACAAGCATAGTATCATCTTTCAAACTTTTTTGATGTTCTGAAATTCTGGATTATCTACTACTTCATTTTTGAGAGTGATTTGTGGTGGTTCCCACCAAATATAGTATCATTATCTTACAATAGCGGTAACACAACTGGGGATGAGTCTTTGATAACTGATGACTATTTCTAAAAATTTATATTTTTAACCAATAAGTTGTTGTAACTGTGCCTAGGAAGTCCATAGCACAATTTTCTTCTTTTTTCTAAGTTAAGTTTCAAATTTAGGATGTGGGACTTTGTTATCTCTACGTTGTATCCACCATACCACATGGTGTTTTGATACATTTCAAGTTTTTTGATAGGCTTCTGGAACAGTTCAACGTATCTCAGTGTCGGTGTCCAAACATAACAGGGTAGGAGATTCACAGGGACCAGAGACCACAGAGACCACACACAGAGACCTTTGGGAACACAGAACTGCTGGTAGTAAGGAAAAATAAACGTGACTTCCCCGTGGCCTAGTTAATGCAAGGATTATGGGCATGTAGCCACAGCATACCGAGGATAAGAGGGAATAACGGTGAGGAGATGATATCCATGCATAACAGTTCTTGGTGTAAGTTGGCAATGGTGAAAGATAGAGGAGTAGCCTCTTGTGTAACTGGTCCAGATTTGATAGCCAAACCATCAGACAGATGAATAGAAAGTCCTCGGGTCTTGTATAGCAAGGGAATCTGGTGTTTGGCTGCATAGTCCATAAAGCAACTACAGGCTCTGAAATCAATAAGGGCAGAAACTTTAAAGTCCTTCCTGGGAGCTGTAACAAGATAAAGAGAGCAAGGTGAGAAGAAGTATTGGTCCAAGTTGATGCATGATCAGAAGAGATTGACAGACATTTATGGAGCTTGGCAGAGCAATTTCTGATGAAATGCCCAGGTTCTCCACAGTACAGGCATAAGTTATTCACCACACAATGTTAGTGTTCTTCCACTGTAAGGGAAGGGCGACGTACCCCTAGCTGCATGGGCTCAGATGTGTCAGGCGTGGAGGCTGGCTGTGCTGGAGGAGCCGGGTGAGAGTAATTGGAAACTCTAGGCAACATCCAAGGCCATGAATTCCGAGTGTATGTGTTTGCTATTACGCTTTTTGATGATGATCCATCTTGTAAGTGCAACTTTTTTACCTTATTAAAATTTGTAAGAAATACTATACTATGGAAGCCATCTCTGTTTTTGTTTCAAGAGTGAAACAGTTATTTCCTCAGCTGTGGAAGCCATTGTAGGTTGCGGGGGAGACCTGAATCTTTTCCCTAATGCTTGGCGTGACTATCTTTATGGTAGTCATCTGCAGCTGATAAGAGGCTTTGATACTCACTTTGGTGTGATTTACCTTGGATTTGGGATCTTTTCACTTTCAACCTGTTTGGAGCAGCATTTGCACTTTATGGACTTTGTCTCATTTACTAGTTTGGGAACTGATTAATACACTGTTTTATATCATTATTTGTGTGGAACATTAATTGCACTTTATGGAGTTTGTTCACTTAACAGCATGTGCTTTTATTAATGCACTGTTTTGTACTACTCGGTGATTACGCTGTTTAATTTATACACATTTGTCACAGATTTTTGACCTTTTTGGTGACTGCTTTAGTTTTTTTCTAAGTTTTTTCACCATTACTTTTAGTTTCATTTTGTTTTTTTTTGTTTTTTAACCACTTTCAGACCGGACCATTTTGCTGGTCAATGACCAGAGGTCTTTTTACAATTTGGCACTGCGCTGCTTTAACTGGTAATTGCGCGGTCATGCAATGTTGTACCCAAACAAAATTTGCGTCCTTTTTTTCCCACAAATAGAGCTTTCTTTTAAAGGTATTTGACTGACTCTGCGATTTTTATTTTTTGCGATATAAACGTAAAAAGACCGCAAATTTTGAAAAAAAATGATATTTTCTACTTTTTGTTATTAGAAAAATCCAATAAACTCAATTTTAGTCATACATTTAGGCCAAAATGTATTCAGCCACATGTCTTTGGTAAAAAAAAAGTCAATAACTGTATATTTATTGGTTTGCGCAAAAGTTGTCACATCTACAAACTAAGGTACGTTTTCTGGAATTTACGCAGCTTTTAGTTTATGACTGCCTATCTCATTTCTTGAGGTGCTAAAATGGCAGGGCAGTACATTTTGGAAAGTAGACCCCCTAAGGAAATTGATAAGAGGCATGTTGAGCCCATTGAATATTTTATTTTTTTGCCTCAAGCGATTGAATAATGACAAAAAACTATTTTTTTTTTTTTTTTTTACACAAAGTTGTCACTAAATGATATATTGCTCACACATGCTATGGGCATATGTGAAATGACACCCCAAAATAAATTCTGCTGCTTCTCCTGAGTACGGGGATACCACATATGTGGGACTTTTTGTGAGCCTAGCCGCGTACAGGGCCCCGAAAACCAAGCACCGCCTTCAGGCTTTCTAAGGGCGTAAATTTTTGATTTCACTTCTCACTACCTATTACAGTTTTGAAGGCCATAAAATGCCAAGATGGCACAAAACCCCCACAAATGACCCCATTTTAGAAAGTAGACACCCCAAGCTATTTGCTGAGAGGCATGTTGAGTCCATGGAATATTTTATATTTTGCCACAAGTTGCGGGAAAATTACAAACTTTTATTTTTTTTTCACAAAGTTGTCACTAAATTATATATTGCTCACACATGCTATGGGCATATGTGAAATGACACCCCAAAATAAATTCTGCTGCTTCTCCTGAGTACGGGGATACCACATATGTGGGACTTTTTGGGAGCCTATCCGCGTACGGGGCCCCGAAAACTAAGCACCGCCTTCAGGCTTTCTAAGGGCGTTACAGTTTTGAAGGCCATAAAATGCCAAGATGGCACAAACCCCCCCCCAAATGATCCCATTTTGGAAAGTAGACACGGTAAATGACGGGTGCCCTGAAACTATAAAAAAATAACTAACCAACCAGCGTCACCTGTAACAGTTATATGGTGATCACTGGTGAAAGGGTTAACTAGGGGGCAATCAGGGGGCTTTATGCGGTAGTATATGGGGGTCCCTGGCACTATAAAAAGCTGCGGCGAACCTAAATACCTACCTGCCTAACTAGCGTCACCTGTGACACTAATACAGCGATCAGAAAAAGGATCGCTTATTAGGCTGGGTTCACACTGGAGCGATGCGGGAACGGCACGAATACGCGGCGGGTTCCCGCATCGCATGCCTCCCGGCGGCAGTTCACACTGCCCTATGCGATCTGCTGGGAGTGTCAGTGAAATGTTAATGACACCCCCAGATCAGTTCGCATATCGCAGTGCGATCTGCAAACTCGGATCGCATGGTGTGAACACCCATGCGATCCGATTCTGCTGCGGACCAAAAAAAGGGTCCCGTGCGAGTTTGCGGCGGGTGCGGCGGGTGCGACGCAAATTCAGCCATACTATCTGTATGGCTGAACTCGAATCACACAGAGATCGGATGTGATTTGCACTGCAGTGCGGTGCGAATCACATCCGTTCTCATAAACCGCTGCAATGTAAACCCAGCCTTAGTGACACTGGCGACGGGGGGTGATCACGGGGTTAAACCTTTATTGGGGGGGTTAGGGGGGTACCTTAGAACTAAAGGGGGCTAACCCTAACTGCCCTAACAGTTATTACAGTCACAAATGACACCCGCCGGGTGATCAGGGGGTTAAACCTTTATTAGGTAATAAATGGCGGGTGCCCTGAAACTATAAAAAAATAACTAACCAACCAGCGTCACCTGTAACAGTTATATGGTGATCACTGGTGAAAGGGTTAACTAGGGGGCAATCAGGGGGCTTTATGCGGTAGTATATGGGGGTCCCTGGCGCTATAAAAAGCTGCGGCGAACCTAAATACCTACCTGCCTAACTAGCGTCACCTGTGACACTAATACAGCGATCAGAAAAACGATCGCTTATTAGGCTGGGTTCACACTGGAGTGATGCGGGAACGCCACGAATCCGCGGCGGGTTCCCGCATCGCATGCCTCCCGGCGGCAGTTCACACTGCCCTATGCAAACTGCTGGGAGTGTCAGTGAAATGTTAATGACACCCCCAGATCAGTTCGCATATCTCAGTGCGATCTGCAAACTCGGATCGCATGGTGTGAACACCCATGCGATCCGATTCTGCTGCGGACCAAAAAAAGGGTCCCGTGCGAATTTGCGGCGGGTGCGGCGCGAATTCAGCCATACTATCTGTATGGCTGAACTCGAATCGCACAGAGATCGGATGTGATTTGCACTGCAGTGCGGTGCGAATCACATCCGTTCTCATAAACCGCTGCAATGTGAACCCAGCCTTAGTGACACTGGCGACGGGGGGTGATCACGGGGTTAAACCTTTATTGGGGTTGTTAGGGGGGTACATTAGAACTAAAGGGGGCTAACCCTAACTGCCCTAACAGTTATTACAGTCACAAATGACACCAATGCAAAAAAAAAAAAAAAATGCAATTGGTGTCACTGTGACTGGGGGGGCAGGGGTAATTGGGGGGGTGATCGGGGGGTGAAGGGGGGGTGTGAGTGTGCCTGGCATGTTCTACTGTGTAGTGTCGTGTTGGTGCAACTCACCGATCCTTTCTCCTCGGTGCCGGAACGAAAAATACCGACACGGAGGAGAGATTACATCACTTCCTCTGCCTGTGTTTACATTACAGGAGAGGAAGTGATGTCACGGAGCATTTCCATTCGTCGGGAGCGATCGCGAGGGGGTGGCCATGAATGAATGGCCGCCCCCTCATCCCGGATCGCTCCCGAACGAATACCGACCGCCGCAGGCACCGGGGGGGGGCCCGATCGGGCCCCCCACCCGCGGGAAGGCAGGGACGTATATATACGCCCATATGCCTGCCCGTGCCATTCTGTCGACGTATATCGTCGTGCGGCGGTCGGCAAGTGGTTAAAATGTACATTATTGTATACAATTACATTTTGAGTGCTTTAGTGGGTATGATTTCAGCTTTATGTCAACTGTCAGTGTTTTTTTTCACTAAAATCTTTTGTATTTATCATTAATTAGCACTGCACTTATATCCTTTAACATCCAAGTAGGATGGGAAGTCCCAGTTCCCCTTTCTGCTCTTCGCTTCCTCAGATGCCCGTCAATCTGTATAGCTAAAATGACTAGTGCATCCAAGTTCTGGGGTATTCCAACTCAGGCCAATTTGTTCTTCAACGGGTTTGACAGCCCCATGCCGAACTGGTAACGGAGGACAGTGTCATTCCAATTAGTGTCCGCATTCCATCCCCTGAATTTGGCACAATAATCTTCCGCCGCCCTGCGTCCTTGTTGAAAGGTATGCAGTATGGCTTCTGCGGTTGTGGAGAGCTGTGGATTCTCATATAGCTGGGCCATTGGATTATAAAAAGGTGGTTAGATTGGTTACCACTTCAGCGCTCTGTTCCAGAAGGCAGTGGGCCCAAGTTTGGGGTTCACCCAGGATCATAGAAACAATGAAAACCACTTTGGTGGCTTTGAAGGAAAATGTACATGTTACACAGAAATGTATAGTTCGCAAGCATTTCGGAATGCCCTGAACTTTTCAGGAATGGGATCTCTTGCTTCCAGTGGAAGCATAACAACTGTAGGAGAGGCTGTACTGGCTGAAGAAGTAGAGATGTGGGAAGACCCCTGGGTGATGGTGGGAGATGAAGGTACTTGAACCCATTTCTTCAGTCGTGCGTACCCTTCCTGAAGATTCTTAATGACCTAAGTTAGGCCTGCCAGGTGAAGGCAAAGTTTCTCCATAGGAGAAGCTCCCTGTTCGGGCTCAGACATGGCTGTCTGCTACTGTTACGTACCTAGTAGACAAACCTGATCTTCAGAGGAAGGCCTCTCTTATGCCTCCGACTTGAGGCCCCTGGTAGAGTGGACAGGAGGCACAGGTGTGAGGAGTGGCACGAGCGCCTGGCAGGATCAACAGCAAGACTGTGGTCTGGAGTTCTGGAGGCTCTGTGCAGGGAGACAGCAGACTGGAACCTGGAACAGCAGACTGGAACCCATAACAGGCTGAATCAGCAGACAGGTGCAGCAGACTGGAACCTGGAACAGGCTGGATCAGCAGACAGGTGCAACAGACTAGAACTGGACAGCAGACTAGAGGAAGATTACCACTGGACAGGGACTCAGGAAGGTCAGGCAAGCTGGGTCAGTTATCAGGAGGAGAGAGGAGAAACCAGAGGAGCAGGCAGAAGAGAAGTCAGACAGGCTGGGGTCGGATGCAGGCAAGGATGGTCAGAGGCAAGCTGGGTAAAGCACAGGAACAGATTTCAGATGCCAAGAACACACGTAACGCTATAGAGCAGACAGCAAAGTCCCAGTGTGTCAGTCTGGTTTAAATAGCCCGTCTGGCATTAGTGGGCGTGTGCGCTCCCTCAAACACGCACCGGAAAATCCAGGACGCCTGTTACTGGCAGGATATTCCTGACATTTTGCATCGCCGGAGGAGATTGGAGGGGGAAAAAATAAATAAGGGAAATATGATGAGAGAGGTATACCAAGTTTTGGCAGTTGCTGGTGACAGGTGAGGACCTGCTCACTTGTCTAGGTTGTCAGCATACCTTCTGTATGTTGATGTCGGAGGTGGTCAGTGGTGTGGTTGAAAGTTGAGAGTGTTGGTTATGAAATGGGAGGATTACCACTGTGTGGGAGGTCTGGAAGAAGTGGATATTCAGCGAGTGATCTCGCCAGAGGATTAGTTTGTTTGGAGGCGTTGGGACCTTACTGATATGGTTGCCTTTAATACAACATATTTAAGTTTGCCTATGTACATTGCTATGAAGAAACAGAAAACTTTATTAATAATTTGCATAACATACAAAAAAAAGTTTGGATTAAGTAACATTCCTGAGAAAAATTATGAAAGGTGTAACAGAACCCTGTCACATAATGTGACATAGGTAGCTTCCTGTGTCATATCTACTCACATTATGATAATTCTTATGATAATTTAAGCTAGATGTGGTGCGTTGGGATTGCAGCTAATAAAGTAATGCATTGGTGCTGTTGAGCATTCCAAGATACGATCATAGTCAGATCTTCCATGTTAATATCTCCCCAATTTGTATAATATAACAAAAGTGTTAGGCCCATCTGGGTAATAGAGGATGCAATTAAGACTTTCCCTTGGATTTGCTCCTAAGGTATGCCGGATGCTTTCTACCAGGGAATGTGTTGCACAGGTGTCGTGGGTGTCTCACAGGATTTAGCAAGGGTCAAATTGATGGGTAGAAATTGTCCCGTGTATCTAGATCAGCAGCATATGGACTGGTGTGGGGTAAGGTATTATGCGTACACTTAGGAAGAAATATAATATTATGATCGTTTTTAGTATCCCCCATCTCTAGAGTCATCACTACCACCCTCCACTTGTAAGGAAAAATTTGTTAATTTGGTGCCTGTAATGGAAATTTGTAGGTTCTGTATATAAGTGTATTCTATTTTATATGTATTGCACAATGCCCTCACTGTGCACACGGCACTAATAATGTTTTCAGTACATGTTTTGCATTCTTTCGAGTTCTGATTAGAATAAGCCTGCCTATGTAACGCCCCTTGTTACCATAAACGTACAATTGTAATATTAATGTGATACCTACGTAATCATGTGTATAAAAGCCTTCAAATGCGTCATAATAAAGGAGAACGGTTATTTGGAAAGATGCTGAGCGTATCTTTTGTGTCTGTTCCCTACTGCAGTAGTTATTAATTTGGAACCACTAATCAATATGAGGATAGGAGTTGTCTATCATCAAAATATCCATTTCAGGTGGCGAAGCCAGCCCAGCAGGGGTTATCAGGTGACCCTGAGTATCCGAAACGAGGAGCTTGAGACGATCCGGGAATTTCTGATAATCAGCCGGCTGAGGTAAGCCTTTTGCTTACATTTGAGTTATCAGACTTCCTTGATCGGTAAGGCATTTTCAGGACAAAGGGTACCTATTTTACTCCCCTTAATCGAACTGTATTGATTAGTGGTTATATGTTATGTTGTCACTGTCTACTGTCCATCAGAGTGTTATAGAGAAAGGGAAGAATAGTGCTGTTCACAGGTATATGTAGTACATCTGCTAGATAAAGTAGTTTAGAGGCAAAAGGGTATAGGCACACGTAGAGAAGACTGGCCAGTCATTATGGGCATTAAATTAAGTAAGGGAATGACGGGTAAGAGACCCTCAAAAATGCCCAGCGCAAGAGGAGCGCTATATATGAACCGAAGATGTGGTTCCGCCTATACTGAGACCCTAGATTAATGGTTAAAGTGGACAGGGATCCACAAAGGGTAACTGGGTTACCACCAAAGTCCACAGGGACAAAGAATCATGCAGAGTATACAGCTAGAGAAACAGCTATTTATGTGAGCAGGATGGATCAAGAGTGACATTAACACTAGACAGAAAGGGACTTTTTGATGTTAAGTTGTGGGCTGAATTTGGGGTCAGGCACTACAACTAGTAAAGTCAAGAAACAGTAATGAGAGTTAAAACAGAATGCTTTATATGTTGTCAGAGAGGGAAGATGGGACGAGCACTATAGCTGCCCGTCTGATCATAGAAGGTACAGTATGTGAAGTATGGAATTACAATACATTGGATGCAAAGGATATCATAACAAAATAAAGAAAGCAGAAATTTAAGCAAGGAAGTATTTAAAAAGCGTTAAAATAAAGAGAGAATGAAATGCATGTGTTGGGTACAAATGGGAATAATGTAAGCGATTTTAGAGCGATACTTGTGTATGTTTGTGAATGCTGGAACCTGTAGTTCTATCGCTTGTGTCATGTACGCAGATGTGACCCCCTCCTTTGTGCTCTCCTTAAAGAATGTGGCTGACATGAGAGATTGGTGATAAGCTGGGAGGACACCATGCCAATTTCAGTTTTTTAGACAAAACATTTATAACAAAATGTGCCGAGTTAACGAATCTAATGATAAACAATGTGATCACAATTATTTTTGAATCTGTTTTCCAAACATGGTAAATTGAAGGTTACAAATTAACCATGTCTTACACTAATTGAATATCCTGTGATAGTGGAAACAGTGCATTAAAAAAAAAAGAGAGAGAAATTGAGTAAAATTAAGTAATATGGCCCCCTTTAAGGACATTTATCTGTGCATATATATTAGTGTGTGATATTGAAATTATCATATGAGTATTAATTTCTAATATGAGTTTAACAATTTTATTAATAAATATAGATATATTGAAACTGGTTTAGACAACCTTTGGTTGGAAATGAAATCCAGGTTAATGGGGAAATTGGTAAAAATGGAATTAGTTTAGATTAAGATTAAGATTTTATATTTATTGAGTGGAAAGAGAAAAAATTAAGATGAGGTTGTTAATTTGAATACAGCAGCAATAATGTTTAACAAAGCCAAGATGGATGGGATACATAAGGAAGTTTTTCTACAGAAATTAAATCTTAAAGTCTGATAATAACTTAATGTGCGGTCCATGATGTGAGAGTAATAATAAAATTTAAATATAACAGACCCATCACATCAAGTCCATACACCCTGTTAGGATAGATGCTGCCTGCAGCCAGTTGGTTTATAGTTTTTGATGGCCAAGTGCTTTCTGGTCCGTCATACATATGGTTGGTCCTTTTGTTTTAATGTATTTTTATTTTTTAAATCCAAAACAGAATGTGTGGATTGTGAAATGATGTGCCCCTTTTCCTTGTAAGTGCAGTGGGTATAAGTAGAAGAATATTTTGGATTTATGGACATCTCTGCATGACTGCAGGGTATTCTTATCATTTATTATAATATTGCTAGGAAAAAGTTGTCTTTTTGAAACATGAAACAGGAGTTCTTACACAAACAGCATGATAGGAAAAAGCTATTGTTATATTTATGCAAGCTGGACCCAGTAATGAAGGGTTCACTCTGATGTATCAGAGCTGTAGCTTTATGCAAAGTTGCTATTAGACAAAGTTACAGATATTATTTTGGTTGAATATTTAATTTTTAATAGTCCGACATTCTGCACAGCAAATATATAGCTAAGTGTTTGTCTAATGAAAGGTTCAAAATATGAATTTGTTTTGTGTGTTTATGTACAAATCTAACAATGAAAAATGCGTACATTTGAATCCAGCCACCTTATTACCTCTATTGGAGGAGGCTGGAGACAAAGAAAAAACACATGTGTTAAATTGATGACGTGGGAATCAGCTGCTGTGAGCCCAGTGCAGGACACACTCCCAGAAGACCCGAGTATTTACTTTTTTGTAGTGTTATTCCTGGTTTTATACCGAGGATGAAGTTTATCACCCAGAAGGATACTCTGTATTCAGAGTCATTCAATCCTTTTTCCCCAGCTCAAGAAGCAGAGCTCCATGTTTTAGAAAAGCCTGTGAGCTATAAAAAGAGTATATATTTATATAGATAGTCAAGATATAGAGAGCTTTTGGTTCCATTTGAAGGGCCAGAAGTTTATTTTTACTTCGGCAGGTAAACCAATCAAGCATGCCAAGTTAATTTGATTGGCTGTTTTCAGCCTTCCAGGTTCTTGCTGAGGTAGCCATACTAACAGTAAAACTCACATATGGAAGCAGACCAGGTGACTCTAAGGATGCTACATTTACAGCCCCGGACACTTGCTGGGTCTGTGCAACTCACAGATTCCACCCCAGTTCTGGCCCAGTATAGCTGGGATTAATAATTCAACTTTAAGGACCCCAGAACGAGAAGCACAAGTGGTCCACAGAGGGCAACTTCTTACGAAACAGGACTTTGGAAAAGGTGATCATTTATGTTTGCCAGACACTCTTTTCCCTTCAGCTTGACACGTGGACCGTGTCATCAGTCACAAGCAGTTATGGCTGCCTTAGTAAATGAGGGTGGGATAGAGCCAGGGTTCTCCACAGTTGTTTTTATAACATACCACTTCTTGTTTTACCTGTTACCAAAGGTGTTACCAAAAGCTGAACATCCCTTCCAGAGATAACAAAAAGATATATCCAAATGCCCAAGTCAGGATGTTATGAGTATGTATTTTGTTTGTATGGACATGTTTTCTGGATGTCCAGTGGCAAATGCTACTGCAACGGCCACAGTAAAAAAGTGTTATCAGAAGTAGTTTTTAAGTACAGAGTGCAGAATCTACAGAGAGTAACAGAGGAAATAATTTTTATAGGAGAGTCCTTACTAGGAGTTTTGAGGTTTTATTTTTACACCCCCTACTGTCTACAATGTAGTGGACAAAGTAGAGTAAGACACTAGAAAACTTTTGCCTGAATGTTTTATTATATTTTATCAAGCCCGTCGGGGGATGTTGGACTCTCTCCCTATGGGATTTTGTTGGGGAGTGTGTTACTCACTTATATTTTGTCTCAGCAGCTGAAGTCCTCCATTCTGATCTCACAGAGAATGTTGCTGATCTTTTAAGGTTTTTGACAAACTTATTTATGTGTTTTCTCCCCAATTCCAGATCCTAAAAGTTTGGAAGGATCTAAAACTAAAGCCAGTTGACTTGTGGATTGTTAAGAGACATTTATATATAAGGCAATGTTTGGAGACTCAATACAGCATCTATTTTATGTACAGTTTTGCAAAACTTGAAGGAAAAGTCACCCAAATCCACACCAAACACTGTAATATGACTAAATGAAAGAAATCTCTGTGTTTGATTTGTTTCCCTCTTGCGATAACAGTCTAGGGTATTTTTTGATTCAATTACTTTAATTGTAAGGGATACATATATTTGAAAAGTAGTTTAGCCATGTTGAAGTCATATTTGTCTTTTGTACCTTTTCCATTTTATGTAGAATTGTATGTGTTTACATATGCTGATAAGTCAGCATACCAGCAATTAAGCTAGAAGGCCATTCTGGCCACAGGAGTGTACAGCCAGTACTCTGTAAATATGTCTTATCAATCATTTGTTTTTCACAGTGAAAAGTCGTTTTGTAATGAAAAAAGCTGCTCAGCTATTATTTTCTCCACAATGGAGTTTTTGCCTCTTTGGCCAGGACTACCTCCACCTAAGCCTGTGGAGGTTCCAGGTTAAAAGGTGATAGCAGGTATGGTTAGTGATCAAAATATTGATCAAAAGAAAGGAGACTGTAATGGAAATTTGTAGGTTCTGTATATAATTGTATTCTATTTTATATGTGTATTGCACAATGCCCTCACTGTGCACACGGCACTAATAATGTTTTCAATACATGTTTTGCATTCTTTCGAGTTCTGATTAGAATAAGCCTGCCTATGTAACGCCCCTTGTTACCATAAACGTACAATTGTAATATTAATGTGATACCTACGTAATCATGTGTATAAAAGCCTTCAAATGCGTCATAATAAAGGAGAACGGTTATTTGGAAAGATGCTGAGCGTATCTTTTGTGTCTGTTCCCTACTGCAGTAGTTATTAATTTGGAACCACTAATCAATATGAGGATAGGAGTTGCCTATCATCAAAATATCAATTTCAGTGCCCTTTTACACTATTACCAATGATGCCTTTTAAAAAGGGAGAATGTGTTTTTGAGCCAAGAAGACTCTAGGTGAGTTGTAGTCTTTTTTGGATTGGGCGAGTAATAGAGCCCCATCTATGTCTAGTAAGTGATTGTGTAATACCGACATATAATCAGACACATAGGTTGAACTTGATGGACTTGTGTCTTTTTTGATCCTGACCTACTATATAACTATGCTTTAATGGGCGTATAGTCCCAAACAAATAACTATAGTCATTAGGGGTCAGAGCACAGGGTCCCATAAGGTTTTGCATACAGGACCTGCGTCCAGACACAGTATCTGTATAAGATCCTTGGGATTGTGTAATCTAATGCCGCGTACACACGGGCGGACTGTATGGCCTACTTAGTCCGCCGAAACACATTTCAGCGGACAGTCCGCTCGTGTGTGGGCTTCAGCGGACTTTTTCAGCGTGCAGTCTGGCGGACTAAGTATTTCGGAATTTCCGTAATACTGTCCGTCGTACTCGCATTTCGGCGGACAATCCGCCCGTGTGTATGCCAGTCCGCCGTACTTTTGAAATGAGCGGACTTTTCCCGCCCGGAGAAAAGTCCGCTCATTTCGAGCGGGTATCCAAGTAGGCGGGGCCCGCGAAGGAGACGTCGCTGGCCCCGCTGCCTGGTATGGACTTAAAGGGGAACCCCAACGCCAAAAAAAATCGGCGTGGGGGCCCCCCCAAGTCCACAACAGACCCTTGGCCGAGCACGCTACCGGCCGGCCAGGAAAGGGGGGCGAGCGAGCGCCCCCCCTCCTGAGCCGTACCAGGCCGCGTGCCCTCAACATGGGGGGGTGCCTTGGGGAAGGGGGGGGCCGCGCGGCCCCCCCACCCCAAAGCACCTTGTCCCCATGTTGATGAGGACAAGGGCCTCTTCCCGACAACCCTGGCCGTTGGTTGTCGGGGTCTGCGGGCGGGGGGCTTATCGGAATCCGGGAGCCCCCTTTAATAAGGGGGCCCCCGGATACCGGCCCCCCACCCTATGTGAATGAGTATTTTATCTTGTGTGTTGTTTTTTTTGTACTTTTATTTTACAGGTGAATGGGTAGGGGTACATTGTACCCCATACTCATTCACATAGGGTGGGGGGCTGGGATCCAGGGGCCCCCTTATTAAAGGGGGCTCCCGGATTCCGATAAGCCCCCCGCCCACAGACCCCGACAACCAACGGCCAGGGTTGTCGGGAAGAGGCCCTTGTCCTCATCAACATGGGGACAAGGTGCTTTGGGGTGGGGGGGCCGGAGACACTGCGGGGATCCCAGCGCTGACGTTTCTTATATTAGGAGGGCGGGGCCACCCGTCACCTGATCCCGCCCCCTCTGACGCTGGTGAAGGGAGCCAGGGGTTCCCCAGTGACGTATGGGTGACCCCGCCCCCTCTGATGTAACGGAAACCTGCGTTACATCAGAGGGGGCGGGGTCACCCACACGTCACTGGGGAACCCCTGGCTTCCCTCTCCAGCATCAGAGGGGCGGGGTCAGGTGACGGGTGGCCCTGCCCTCCTAATATAAGAAATGTCAGCGCTGGGATCTCTGCAGTGTCTCCGGAGTGGAGACAGAAGACGGATGTATGGACAGCGCTGGACTGAGAGATCCCCCGTCGCTGGATATGATCATCCATCGCTGGACCCCGGAGATTCGTCGCTGGATAGCAAGAGTGGATTAGCACCGCTGGACTCTTTTTTTTATTTTCTTTTATTTTTAATAAAGGAATTTTTCAAAAGTGTGTTTGTCTTATTTAACCATTTTTACACTTTCTTTGTGAAATGGTAGGGGTACTTTTGTACCCCCTTACCATTTCAAACAGGGGGGGCGGGATCTGGGGGCCCCCTTGTTAAAGGGGGCTTCCAGATTCTGATAAGCCCCCCGCCCGCAGACCCTCACAACCACCGGCCAGGGTTGTGAGGATGAGGCCCTTGTCCTCATCAACATGGGGACAAGGTGCTTTGAGGGGTCACAGACCCCCAAAGCATCCTCCCAATGTTGAGGGTATGTGGCCTGGTACGGTTCAGGAGGGAGGGGGGCTGCTCTCTCGTCCCCCCCTCTTTTCCTGCGGCCTGCCAGGTTGCGTGCTCGGGTAAAGGGTCTGGTATGGATTTTTAGGGGGACCCCCACGTCAATGTTTTTTAAAATTTGATGCGGGGTTCCCCTTAATATCCATATCAGACCTGAAGGGTCTGATTTTTTTTTTAAATTTGACACGGGGTTCCCCTTAATATCCATGTCAGACCTGAAGGGCCTGGTAATTGAATTTAGGGGAACCCCCACGCTTTTTTTTTAATCAATGAATGAATGAATTGTTGGCTAATACAGAGAGCACTCATTGAGTGTTCTCTGTATTACGGGGAGCCGACAATTTAGCCGCAAGTGATTTTAAAAGACTTTTTTTCCTGCACAAATGACACTTTGTGCAGGGACAGTTCTAAGCACCAGAAACATGCGCCCCTTCACAGGCATACTACAGATACCCCCCAGCTACGAAATTTAAAGGAATATTACACTTTTATTGTTTCACTTTAATCATTATTAAAATCACTGCTCCTGAAAAAACTGCAGTTTTTAAAACTTTTTTTTGCATTGATCCATGTCCCCTGGGGCAGGACCCGGGTCCCCAAACACTTTTTAGGACAGTAACTTGCATATTACCCTTTAAAATGAGCACTTTAGATTTCTCCCATAGACTTGTACAGGGTGTTCCGGCTTTTCAAATTTGCTGCGAACAGCCCAAATTGTTCACTGTTCGCTGAACAGGCTAACAGGCAATGTTCGAGTCGAACATGAGTTTGACTCGAACTCGAAGCTCATCCCTACATAAGACTACCTAAGGATCGCCCACAATTCTGCAACACCCTAAACATTCATCTAGCAGAAGTTCCTAACTGGTACGTTTAATTCTTACCCACTGTGACAGAGCGAGGCTCTGTCCCTATGAAATTAGAGGTAAAGGAGACACAGAGTTTGCATATCTGCGGACTGCAGGACTACAGAGTGTAGAGTTTAAATGGAGAAAACTGCTCTGTCAGTTTTCTCCAGGTTTTGCTAGCTCCAGATGGGATTCTGTAGTTTGGAGATCCCTGAGAGTTATGGGTGGGACGGGATCTCCAACCCTGTGTCCGGGTCTTGAGGCTAGCGAGCAGGGTGTGTGCCCAGCTGCACACAGCCCATATAACGAGGGGATTTGTGTAGGATGGTGGTGTGTGAGCAGCTTGCTGCTTGAAGCTGTGCATGTCCAAAGCTGTGTGAAGGACTTGAAGCTGTGTGCGTCCAAGGAGCCGTGTGCTGTGTGTCGAAGGGTTGGAAGCTGTGTGCGTCCAAGCAGTTTGTTGGATGGGGCAAGTACCTATAGCAGCAGTACTGCTGAAGAGTAGCCAGGTGGGCTAGCATTTTCGTTCTGATTTTGCTGTATTTAATTTAAGCTTGGACCCCTGCGTAGGATTACTGGATGGACTAATATTTTGTTTTCTTCTAATAAACGTGGGCTACCAGGCCCTTAACCATACACGCCTGACTGATGTGGACTAAAAAAATGCATCTACCAATTGAGCTAATCACCCCAATGGCACAAGTGGTGCTCGAATGCGGGCATGTAGACGGTGGAATCCGGGTCCTTGCTCCATGGTGAGTCGCATCAGGAACTACTGCTAGCCAGCCAGCCAGGCGAACAGCATTGCGTATACGTTTATTTGATGGACTGTGTTGCATGCGGGTTGTGTACCTGTGAAGGAAGAATCAAACATCAGATTTTTTTTTTTTTTCTGAGAACTGTTACAAGCTGCTGTGTGCATGTGATTGCAAGGATGGGATGGTCAAAGCAAAAAAAGGAAGCAATCCTTGCTAAAGCCAGGGAGCGGCTATTGTGGCTAGAGGGTATTTCACCACATGCCCCAGCCACACCAGAGAATTTGTCTGAGTCTGACATCGCTGTGATCTGGGGTAAATTGATCATGTCACCCCGAGTTAAAGGAGAAGTGAAAGAGGATGTTGTTCCTGGCAGCCTGAGCCCAAAGGTGCCACAGCATGACGCAAGGAGGCCTCTGCGCTGCATTAGTTGTAGTGAGTGGGGACATGCTGTTGCCCATTGCCCCTTGTCACAGGAATGTTTGTGGAATAACCAAGCTGGATGGGAGGTTGATGAATTCTGAAGCTCATCTACTAATGATTGTGATCAGCTGTGTCCTCAGAAGTGGTATCCAATGGCAACGAGTGAGAGACAGTCATGGAGGAGATGCCAAGAAGTGAGCTCAGCATGGCCTGAGAAGATGTCTCCACCTTGTAGGACCAGTAAAAAGGGGCCAGTGACATGTGAGACAGCGAATGAATGGTTCAAGCGGAATCACAAAGAGTCGGGTGCACTGCAAGGGGCTGAGATCTTGGCCTCTGACTATGTGCAACCCATGCTGCCTACAGAGGAGGTGGGAGACTTCCTTGTAAGATTTGAAAAAGTTGCTGTAAAGAGAAAATGGCCTAGGGACCGGTGGCCAAAACTGCTGCAAACCTTATTGCGGATAGAGTTCCGGTCGGTTTACCATTTGATGGATGGGGACCAGGATGACTACAGCAAGTTTAAAGAGGAAATCCTTCTTAGAGGAGAGTTACATCGTATCACGGGCCACCAGCAATGCTCCAGGACGGGAGAAGTGTCGCCGGAAGACCTAGGATTTGGAAATCCAGAGAAACGTAAAGTTTTCTGTCATGGCCGCTTAGGCAAAGGGGTCAGTCCCGAAAGGAGAGTACATCAGCCTGAATCCTGCATGAGTTATAGCCAACCAGCTTTGGAGCGCAAGTCTGCAGTTACCCCTATCAACAAGGATCTTGTGTTACCTACAGGGGGCGTCAGTGGGTTCAGAAAGGCTGCAGTTTTGCTCCATGGCCACATGGGGGAGTCAGCCTATAGAGACACCACACCAGTGAGACAACGCACTCAAGTGAAGGCTATGACATCAGCTGCAGGAACTGGTAAGACTGTTTCAGTTTATGATGCTGAACCCAGTGAAGTGGGAGTATGTCCAGTGGGGAGATCCGCAGTACAAATGGACATAGACTTTCTGCATTGTGCTACCCAGAGCAGTGGGGAGGCGCAGTGTAAAGCCCAACTAGACGCAGGGCTAAAGACTGAAAAGGACATGGGGACTCTGCATATGCCTGCTATGATCCAGCAGATGGCTGGGAAAATTGAGCTAGGGGTGACCAAAACAGTGCTGGTACCATGTTCCCTAGTGACAGCTGCTGCAGGGTTGC
Source organism: Lithobates pipiens (assembly GCF_037356315.1). Lineage (NCBI taxonomy): Eukaryota > Metazoa > Chordata > Amphibia > Anura > Ranidae > Lithobates > Lithobates pipiens. The sequence continues at coordinate 400,845,540 of NW_027507903.1, read as the reverse complement.
CCAGGGAAACTTCCAAGGAGCTTGCAGTGTTGGAGCAGAGAGTTTCCCAGGTCAGCTATGGAGCTGCCCAAATAGGCAAAAGTGCCCCTTTACAGAGAGCGGGTGCTGTGAAGAGTTGCTCAGAGGTTATGGTGGCTCATAGACAACCCACAAAAGCAGTAGCTATGTCAACACATAATGAGAATATTGATGGTCATGCTGACAATAGTGTTGGCCAATGTGATGTGATTGGTGATTATAATGCTGAAAAATGTGTTTCCTGTAATGTTACGACTGAGCCACACAGTGAGAGAGTGTGGGCGCAGCCCCACAACCCTACGTGTAGCCCAGTAGGCAAGGGGTTAATTCAGCCTGCAAAAGTTGAGGGTACAAAGCTGAATGTGTCTGTAGTGCCACCAGAAAAAGGTGTTCAAAATGGTGTGCTGCACCAAGCTTTAGGTGAAGCATCACCCCAATGCAACGTTGATAAAAGTGTAGTGTTACAAAATGATGTATATAGAAGTGAGGAATGTGCAGTTAAAGCTAATGAATCCCAGGTTTCTGTGCGGCTTTCTACAGCAGGTGATGCAACGCTGTGGAACACCCATGGTGGAACCACAATGGACTGGGACAGCTGGGCCAAACAATTGCTAGCCATGCTGGGTAAGGCTAACTTAAGTAACAAGGGTGTGGACACAACTGCTATGCCAGACAGGGGGATCGCAGAGCCGCTGGTGGTTGAGGGCGTCCTGGTCCCTGCAAAGGTTGCTGCCCTCCCCTCTGAAGAAACAGTTCAGGGCACTGGCATCGCAGATGTGTTGTCCACAGCCTCACAGCTAAATGATATTGAGTATCAAAGTGATAGTGTGACTTGTAATGACCTGCAGAGGCTCACCAACACTGGTGCAGAATGGATAAGTGTGAGACATGTGTCTGACAGCTCTCCAGGGGAACAACAGGCCGTGATGATGAGTACCTCCAAGGAGGATGAGGTCTATTCAAATGTCTCACCCTCTCAACCTGCAGTCGCTGAGCCCCTCCATGTCTTGGACAGGGTAGAAGACCCTAGAAAGTTCTGGTGTTTAGACATGGGATGTTTAGAGATGACCGAAACCTTACTGGAAATGCTAGAGTTGGTAAAAATGAACTCGCTGTATACTTGGGTATCTCCACCGCAGTTGGACCAGGTGGTGCTGCGTAGCACCAATGGGTGGAGCCAGGTGGTACAGGCAGTGCTGGGAAACCATGACCAACAGTGGAATTGGTGGGACCAATGGTTAACCATTTGGCACAGGATCTCCAGATTCTCTGTGAGCGTACTTCTAGTTATTGATTGGTATGGAAGGCACGCGAGAGAACTGCTTGAAATATCAGAGGTCTCTCCGTCTGGGGCGGTGACTAGAAAAATCTCTGCTGGTGTGGTCCGAGGTGCGGCGGAGCAGTGGTCAGTATAGGGCGCAGATACTGCCTTACCCGCTAGGCCTCATGAGAAGGAAGGGCCCAGAATGGACTCAGCAGTAGCAGAGATGCTTTCTGTCACTGGCCCAGGGGTACAAGTTAAGGTGCCCGGAGACACTATGGGAGAAAGTGTTAATGTTGGTTGCCGTAACAATGTAATGTGTACACCTGGAAAAAATGGTTTATGCTTGGGTCAGGGTAGTTTGTTAGAACAGGTACCCATGGAGTGTTTGACAATGGGTGAGGTGGAGCTGTGCTATGGTCCCATCGGACGTAGTCCCTCCTCAGGTCTTCTTCTAACAAACACTGAATTGGAAAGCACTGATGATATGGAAAGCTGTGATCTGTTAAGAGTTCGTTCTGTAAACAATGATTTGGTTGCAGTGGGTACCAAGAAAAACTGTTTTGAACCTGAAATACCGATGGTGAAGGGTAAAATGGGTATTTGTAAGTTGAAAGGAGGGCTCAAGGAAGGCAGAGTTCCCCCAAGAAAAGTGAATAAGCCCAGGGACCCCAAAAGAAGAGGAAGGCTGAGTATAGGACAATATAGGAACCTGTTAAGATCCAGGGGGGAATGTTCCTGGAAGCGCACCCGGAAAAAGGGTTGGGCCTACGTGGCTGACAGCCAGCACAGAGGTGTCCCAACCATCATGATGGGTGCTGGTGTTCCTCCCTCCGGATCGAAACAAAGGGGGGGGATATGTGACAGAGCGAGGCTCTGTCCCTATGAAATTAGAGGTAAAGGAGACACCGAGTTTGCATATCTGCGGACTGCAGGACTACAGAGTGTAGAGTTTAAATGGAGAAAACTGCTCTGTCAGTTTTCTCCAGGTTTTGCTAGCTCCAGATGGGATTCTGTAGTTTGGAGATCCCTGAGAGTTATGGGTGGGACGGGATCTCCAACCCTGTGTCTGGGTCTTGAGGCTAGCGAGCAGGGTGTGTGCCCAGCTGCACACAGCCCATATAACGAGGGGATTTGTGTAGGATGGTGGTGTGTGAGCAGCTTGCTGCTTGAAGCTGTGCATGTCCAAAGCTGTGTGAAGGACTTGAAGCTGTGTGCGTCCAAGGAGCCGTGTGCTGTGTGTCGAAGGGTTGGAAGCTGTGTGCGTCCAAGCAGTTTGTTGGACGGGGCAAGTACCTATAGCAGCAGTACTGCTGAAGAGTAGCCAGGTGGGCTAGCATTTTCGTTCTGATTTTGCTGTATTTAATTTAAGCTTGGACCCCTGCGTAGGATTACTGGATGGACTAATATTTTGTTTTCTTCTAATAAACGTGGGCTACCAGGCCCTTAACCATACACGCCTGACTGATGTGGACTAAAAAAATGCATCTACCAATTGAGTTAATCACCCCAATGGCACACCACCAACAGGAGAATCGCAACACCCAGAGAAGAATGCCCAAAACCAGAGGCAACGCACACCCCCCAGCTACGAAATTTAAAGGAATATTACACTTTTATTGTTTCACTTTAATCATTATTAAAATCACTGCTCCTGAAAAACGGCCGTTTTTAAAACTTTTTTTTGCATTGATCCATGTCCCCTGGGGCAGGACCCGGGTCCCCAAACACTTTTTAGGACAGTAACTTGCATATTACCCTTTAAAATGAGCACTTTAGATTGTGAACGTTCGAGTCCCATAGACTTTAATAGGGTTCTAAAGTTCACACGAAGTTTAGGTCTGTTCGCAGGTTCTGGTGCGAACCGAACAGGGGGGTGTTCGGCTCATCCCTAGTCTTATACCTCGTACATACGACCGGACTTTCTGGCAGACTAGGTCCAATGGTCTTCCTGACTTTCGGCGGAGTTCCGATGGACTTTCTGAAAAACAGACTTGGCCACACACAAACAGATTAAGTCAGTTCGAAAGTCCGTTCAGTTTGAATGTGATGACTTAAGATGGGACTAAACAAGGAAGTTCAATAGCTAGTAGCTAACAGCTTCCCTTGCGTCGTATTTGGTCCGTCGGACCAGCACACAGACAAATGATTTTCTCGATTTTTAGTGCATCAGAATCGAGTCCAGCGGATAGATTTGAAACATGTTCTATTTCTAGGTCGATCTGATTTTTTTTTTTTTTAAACGATCGGACTAGCCCATACATGATCAGATTGTCTGACGCACTAATCTCTTCAGACCTAGTCTGCCAGAAAGTCCGGTTGTGTGTACGCGGCATTACTGTTCTCCCTTGAGATGATGCTGAGAAGCAGAAAAGGAATTTCCACTCGTAGTGGGATTCTGTTCATGTGCAGGGTTTCCAGTAAGGGCTGCAGGTCTCTGCGGTGCTGTAAAATGATTGCTGATAAACCTTGGTATATTCCAATGTCAGTGTGGCCATGGGAGAGTTTATTCTATTGTGGGCCTTTCTCAAAATCCCCTATGTTAAATTGAAAGTCCACTAGACAGCAAACGATATCCCAGGATGGGTCTGCATCCCTGCTTCGTGGTCTAAGGGCTCTGTGAATAGATTACAATTCTATAGGGGGTAGGGGATCTGTTAAGAAAGTTATTGAACAGACTTACTACTGTTTGTGTAAGTTGGCCTGGTTCCACTGATTCTGGTGGGCCCCATACAATTAGGTTGTGCATTCTCCCCCTGTTGTCCAGGTCTTCCATGTGGCAATTTAGGTCCTGCAGCTGTACGGTAGGGGTGTATTGCTTGGTGCATGTGCCTCAAGGCTGTGCCGTGGTGTGCAACTGTTTTTTCTTCCTCCTGTACTATGCCCGCAAGTGCCTGGGTGTCATGGCGGAGATCTGGGATTGCCGTTGACAGTGTGTGATTGATGTCGGTTGCAAACGCCTGTAGGTCATTGAAGTTTAGTTATGGTGGTTGCGGAGTAGAACCCACTGGCGAGGGGGTAGGCCAGTGATGGCAAACCTTGGCACCCCAGATGTTTTGGAACTACATTTCCCATGATGCTCAGGTAATCTGCAGTGTAGTTGAGCATCATGGGAAATGTAGTTCCAAAACATCTGGGGTGCCAAGGTTCGCCATCACAGGGGTAGGCTGATAAGTTGGAGGATGGAAAGAGGCATGTTAGTTGCTTGTGAGGGCTCATGAGAGGATGTTGCCATGCTTCAGGACTGTGTGTAGAATATCTCCAGAGTAGTTCAATAGCTAACATGCAAGGTAGTGCCTCGGGGAGACTGTGTAGGTGAGGTTCCGCGGGATGCAGTCCCCATTGTGTCTGGTCACAAAGCAAGTTGGAAGTCTCCGATGGTGCTAGATAGATGTCTCTGTTGGCGGGAGATCTCAGGCTAAGCAGCCATCTTCTATCAAATTCAAACCACACCCATCTTTCCCCTTTTTTGCTACACTGATGCACTTTATGGTTGACAGCTGGGAGTAGTAACTGTACATATACAGTATGTACAAATGTGTTGCTAGATGGGTGTGACCAATGTTAACACTGAAGATTCCCTTTTGTGCTGTGACTAGGGATGAGCCGAACACCCCCCGGTTCGGTTCGCACCAGAACTTTCGAACGGACCCCAAATTCGTACGAACTTTAGAACCCTATTGAAGTCTATGGGACTCGAACGTTCGAAATTAAAAGTGCTAATTTTAACGGCTAATATGCAAGATACTGTCCTAAAAAGGGTTTGGGGACCTGGCTCCTGCCCCAGGGGACATGGGTCAATGCCTGAAATGTTTTTAAAAATGGCCGTTTTGGCGGGAACACTGATTTTAATGACGATTAACCACTTTCAGACCAGACCATTTTGCTGGTCAATGACCAGAGGTCTTTTTACACTTTGGCACTGCGCTGCTTTAACTGGTAATTGCGCGGTCATGCAATGTTGTACCCAAACGAAATTTGCGTCCTTTTCTTCCCACAAATAGAGCTTTCTTTTAAAGGTATTTGACTGACTCTGCGATTTTTATTTTTTGCGATATAAACGTAAAAAGACCGCAAATTTAGAAAAAAAATGATATTTTCTACTTTTTGTTATTAGAAAAATCCAATAAACTCAATTTTAGTCATACATTTAGGCCAAAATGTATTCAGCCACATGTCTTTGGTAAAAAAAAAGTCAATAACTGTATATTTATTGGTTTGCGCAAAAGTTGTCTACAAACTAAGGTACGTTTTCTGGAATTTACGCAGCTTTTAGTTTACGACTGCCTATCTCATTTCTTGAGGTGCTAAAATGGCAGGGAAGTACAAAACCCCCCCAAATGACCCCATTTTGGAAAGTAGACCCCCCTAAGGAAATTGATAAGTGTTTTTTTTTTTTTTTTTACACAAAGTTGTCACTAAATGATATATTGCTCACACATGCTATGGGCATATGTGAAATGACACCCCAAAATAAATTCTGCTGCTTCTCCTGAGTACGGGGATACCACATATGTGGGACTTTTTGGGAGCCTAGCCGCGTACGGGGCCCCGAAAGCCAAGAACCGCCTTCAGGCTTTCTAAGGGCGTAAATTTTTGATTTCACTTCTCACTACCTATTACAGTTTTGAAGGCCATAAAATGCCAAGATGGCACAAAACCCCCACAAATGACCCCATTTTAGAAAGTAGACACCCCAAGCTATTTGCTGAGAGGCATGTTGAGTCCATGGAATATTTTATATTTTGCCACAAGTTGCGGGAAAATTACAAACTTTAATTTTTATTTTTTTTTTTTTTCACAAAGTTGTCACTAAATGATATATTGCTCACGCATGCCATGGGCATATGTGAAATGACACCCCAAAATAAATTCTGTTGCTTCTCCTGAGTACGGGGATACCACATGTGTGGGATTTTTTGGGAGCCTAGCCGCGTACGGGGCCCCGAAAGCCAAGAACCGCCTTCAGGTTTTCTAAGGGCGTAAATATTTGACTTCACTCCTCACTACCTATTACAGTTTTGAAGGCCATAAAAAGCCAAGATGGCACAAAACCCCCACAAATGACCCCATTTTAGAAAGTAGACACCCCAAGCTATTTGCTGAGAGGCATGTTGAGTCCATGGAATATTTTATATTTTGCCACAAGTTGCGGGAATATTACAAACTTTTTTTTTTTTTTTTTTTTTCACAAAGTTGTCACTAAATGATATATTGCTCACGCAGGCCATGGGCATATGTGAAATGACACCCCAAAATAAATTCTGCTGCTTCTCCTGAGTACGGGGATACCACATATGTGGGACTTTTTGGGAGCCTAGCTGCGTACGGGGCCCCGAAAACCAAGCACCGCCTTCAGGCTTTCTAAGGGCGTTACAGTTTTGAAGGCCATAAAATGCCAAGATGGCACAAACCCCCCCAAATGACCCCATTTTGGAAAGTAGACACCCCTAAATTTAGGGGTACACTAGTGAGACTAGGTAATAAATGGCGGGTGCCCTGAAACTATAAAAAAATAACTAACCAACCAGCGTCACCTGTAACAGTTATATGGTGATCACTGGTGAAAGGGTTAACTAGGGGGCAATCAGGGGGCTTTATGCGGTAGTATATGGGGGTCCCTGGCGCTATAAAAAGCTGCGGCGAACCTAAATACCTAGGAATGAAAGTGAAAGTATTCTCGCGCCTATCAATGTGTCCTTGAACTAGTGTGGTTGCAGCAAAACACCAGCAGGGGTGTAAACCCTCCCCAAATTAAGTGATAGTAATTAAGAAATGGTGTTGCGCTCCAGCTAAATATATCTAATTAAGCTAAGATGAGCTAACATGTACTCAAGTACCAACCAAACAAAAATAAAATAAAATAAAATGTGGAACTGTATGTTTAAATAAACTCAGACAATGTGCATAAATTCCAAAGTGCAATATAACAAGTCAGATTGTGCACTTAACATAAAAAAACTTAGTATAAGAGATCTTCTGTTGATGATAGTGAAATAGTGTTGAGTGCACACATATGTATAAATGATATGGCACAGAGAACAATATAAAAAAAAAAAAAAAAAAAAAAAAAAAAAATGTTGTTATACAAGTGCAATACAAATCAAAAAAATGCACAAAATGCTAATAGTCCATGTGCAGTGCACCATGTGTATGAACAAAATACTAATAGTCCATAAACAGTGAGATGTGTGTTTGAACAAGAGCTCCAAAAAAATATATAAGGTGAACTAAAGTTATACAAAAAACATGTCCATTTAGTGGTAAAATATGTCCATTTAGTGATAAACAAAGCAGTATCCTGCGTGCTCCAAAAACAAGAGGTGAATTCCACCAGTGCTCCTATGCGTATTGTATCCTCACACTAGGTGCAGTAATTACCTTACCTTACTGCTGTAAGGTAAACAGCATTTCCAAAGTGACGCTTGTTGTCCAGTAATGCAGGTACAATAGGTGATGTGATCCTAGACTCTCATTCACCGTGGGCACGTTGTAGCATGCAGGAAAAACAAGGGGAACACTCCAATGGTGAAGTACGTCTTCACAATTTATTGGATATAAAACGAAGATATAGGTACTCACATTTAAAACAATAATAAAAAGCACAACTAAACGAACGTGTGTCACGCTCGTGCTTCCGGACGTCACTTCCGGTGTCCTTACTGGCCAATTGTGTTCCTACGCGTATCGTCGAATGACTTCCCTGATGAAGTCATTCGACGATACGCGTAGGAACACAATTGGCCAGTAAGGACACCGGAAGTGACGTCCGGAAGCACGAGCGTGACACACGTTCGTTTAGTTGTGCTTTTTATTATTGTTTTAAATGTGAGTACCTATATCTTCGTTTTATATCCAATAAATTGTGAAGACGTACTTCACCATTGGAGTGTTCCCCTTGTTTTTCCTGCATGCTACAACGTGCCCACGGTGAATGAGAGTCTAGGATCACATCACCTATTGTACCTGCATTACTGGACAACAAGCGTCACTTTGGAAATGCTGTTTACCTTACAGCAGTAAGGTAAGGTAATTACTGCACCTAGTGTGAGGATACAATACGCATAGGAGCACTGGTGGAATTCACCTCTTGTTTTTGGAGCACGCAGGATACTGCTTTGTTTATCACTAAATGGACATATTTTACCACTAAATGGACATGTTTTTTGTATAACTTTAGTTCACCTTATATATTTTTTTGGAGCTCTTGTTCAAACACACATCTCACTGTTTATGGACTATTAGTATTTTGTTCATACACATGGTGCACTGCACATGGACTATTAGCATTTTGTGCATTTTTTTGATTTGTATTGCACTTGTATAACAACATTTTTTTTTTTTTTTTTTTTTTTTTTTTTTATATTGTTCTCTGTGCCATATCATTTATACATATGTGTGCACTCAACACTATTTCACTATCATCAACAGAAGATCTCTTATACTAAGTTTTTTTATGTTAAGTGCACAATCTGACTTGTTATATTGCACTTTGGAATTTATGCACATTGTCTGAGTTTATTTAAACATACAGTTCCACATTTTATTTTATTTTATTTTTGTTTGGTTGGTACTTGAGTACATGTTAGCTCATCTTAGCTTAATTAGATATATTTAGCTGGAGCGCAACACCATTTCTTAATTACTAGAACCTAAATACCTGCCTAACTAGCGTCACCTGTGACACTAATACAGCGATCAGAAAAACGATCGCTTATTAGGCTGGGTTCACACTGGAGCGATGCGGGAACGCCACGAATCCGCGGCGGGTTCCCGCATCGCATGCCTCCCGGCGGCAGTTCACACTGCCCTATGCAAACTGCTGGGAGTGTCAGTGAAATGTTAATGACACCCCCAGATCAGTTTGCATATCGCAGTGCGATCTGCAAACTCGGATCGCATGTTGTGAACACCCATGCGATCCGATTCTGCTGCGGACCAAAAAAAGGGTCCCGTGCGAGTTTGCGGCGGGTGCAACGCGAATTCAGCCATACTATCTGTATGGCTGAACTCGAATCGCACAGAGATCGGATGTGATTTGCACTGCAGTGCGGTGCGAATCACATCCGTTCTCATAAACCGCTGCAATGTGAACCCAGCCTTAGTGACACTGGCGACGGGGGGTGATCACGGGGTTAAACCTTTATTGGGGGGTTAGGGGGGTACCTTAGAACTAAAGGGGGGCTAACCCTAACTGCCCTAATAGTTATTACAGTCACAAATGACACCCGCCGGGTGATCAGGGGGTTAAACCTTTATTATTAGGTAATAAATGGCGGGTGCCCTGAAACTATTAAAAAAATAACTAACCAACCAGCGTCACCTGTAACAGTTATATGGTGATCACTGGTGAAAGGGTTAACTAGGGGGCAATCAGGGGGCTTTATGCGGTAGTATATGGGGGTCCCTGGCGCTATAAAAAGTTGCGGCGAACCTAAATACCTACCTGCCTAACTAGCGTCACCTGTGACACTAATACAGCGATCAGAAAAATGATCGCTTATTAGGCTGGGTTCACACTGGAGCGATGCGGGAACGCTACGAATCCGCAGCGGTTTCCCGCATCGCATGCCTCCCGGCGGCAGTTCACACTGCCCTATGCGAACTGCTGGGAGTGTCAGTGAAATGTTAATGACACCCCCAGATCAGTTCGCATATCGCAGTGCGATCTGCAAACTCGGATCGCATGGTGTGAACACCCATGCGATCCGATTCTGCTGCGGACCAAAAAAAGGGTCCCGTGCGAATTTGCGGCGGGTTCGGCGCGAATTCAGCCATACTATCTGTATGGCTGAACTCGAATCGCACAGAGATCGGATGTGATTTGCACTGCAGTGCGGTGCGAATCACATTCGTTCTCATAAACCGCTGCAATGTGAACCCAGCCTTAGTGACACTGGTGACGGGGGGTGATCACGGGGTTAAACCTTTATTGGGGGGGTTAGGGGGGCACATTAGAACTAAAGGGGGCTAACCCTAACTGCCCTAACAGTTATTACAGTCACAAATGACACCAATGCAAAAAAAAAAAAAAATGCAATTGGTGTCACTGTGACTGGGGGGGGGGGCAGGGGTAATTGGGGGGGTGATCGGGGGGTAAAGGGGGGGTGTGAGTGTGCCTGGCATGTTCTACTGTATTGTGTAGTGTTTGTGCAACTCACCGATCCTCTCTCCTCGGTGCCGGAACGAAAAATACCGACACGGAGGAGAGATTACATCACTTCCTCTCCTGTGAGGAGAGGAAGTGATGTCGTGGAGCATTTCTATTCGTCGGGAGCGATCGTGAGGGGGTGGCCATGAATGAATGGCTGCCCCCTCATCCCGGATCGCTCCCGAACGAATGCCGACCGCCGCAGGCACCGGGGGGGGCCCTATCGGGCCCCCCACCCGCGGGAAGGCAGGGACTTACCTATACGCCCATATGCCTGCCCGTGCCATTCTGCCGACGTATATCGTCGTGCGGCGGTCGGCAAGTGGTTAAAGTGAAAAAAAAAGTGAAATTTTCCTTTAAATATGGTGCCTGGGGGGTGTCTGTAGTATGCCTGTGAAGTGCCACGTGTTTCCCGTGTTTAGAACAGTCCCTGCAGAAAATGACATTAAACGGAAATAACATCATTTAAAACTGCTTGCGGTTTTAATGTTATATCTGGTTCCTGCAATATGGTTGAAAATCATTGAGAAAAATGGCATGAGTAGCCCTCCCTGCCCATTACCAGCCCCTTTGGGTCTTGTACGCATATTAAGGGGAACCCCGTACCCATATTAAAAAAAGGAAATGCGTGTGGCCCCCAGGCCCTATATACTCAGAACAGCAGTATACAGGCGGTGCAAACAAGACAGGGACTGTGTAGGTTTGTTGTGTTAAGTTGAATCTGTTTGTAATTTTCAACTGGTACATTTTTAAAGTGTAGCTCCAGTCAAAAAAACTATTTTTAAGCTTTTTGGAAAACATAGGGAAGGGTTATCACCCCTGTATAATTTGTTTTGTCGTACATCTTTTTTCATCTCACTTGCTGTTGTCTCCTTCCGTTTGCAAGTAGGAGATGTTTGTAAGTTGGATGTTTGAAAGTAGGGGCCTGCCCTATATGCTCTGCAGAAATGGCGGAACAAGGTGTTGGTTTTGCCACAACATTGTAAGCCCTCAAAGTGACTCTTGGTGGGCAGTGGAGCGCCCTGCTGTGAACGATTATATCAAGAATTGTAATTACATGCCATTGTTGAACAGTGGTAGAAAAATTTACCTTTGGTGGTTGTGGTGCTGGTGCCACAACACTATAAGTCCTCACAGTTACTCTGGGTGGGCAAAGGAACGGGCCCTCCTGTGAAATATTATATCAAGAATTGTAATTACATGTCCCTGTTAAACAGGGGCAGAAAAACTGGGCCTTAGGCACTGGTGCTGGTGCCACCACACTGCAACCTCTCCCATATACTCTAGTTTTATTGCAGGAATTAGCCCTGCTGCAAAGCATTGCATCAAAAATTGTAATTAAACGCTCCTGTTAAACAGGGGCAGAAAAATTGGGCTGATGGCATCACCCAGAACCAGAAATGTTCTTCCAACATATCAGCGGAGGAGGAAGAGGATAGACAATCAACATAACAGGACAGTCACTCAGCATCAGCATAGGCAGTCTTGAAGGGATGTGATATTTCAAAAAAAAATTATTCGGTTACATCAGCTTCAGGTGCTTGGTAGCTGTGGGTGATCCAAGACTGATTCATCTTGATGAAGGTCAGTCGATCAACTGATTCGGTGGACAGGCGCACCCTGTGATCGGTAACAAAGCCACCAGAAGCACTGAAGGTGCGTTCCGAAAGAACGCTGGATGCAGGACAGGCCAGTAGCTCAATTGCATACTGTGCAAGCTCTGGCCAGTGATCCATCCTCAAGACCCAGTAAGCCAGAGGAAAGGTGTCCAAGTCTGACCTTGCCCCTAGGTATTCCTGCACCATGTAAATCAGACGCTGGCGATGGTTGCTGGAACCGATCATACCTTGGGGCTGCGGACTAAAAAATTGTCTGAAAGCATCAGTCAGACGGCCACCTTCTCCACCGCTCCTTCTGACCGATGCCTCAGCAACACGTTGTCCAGGACCAGGAGTTTGTAACCTCCCAGTCTCTGGGAACGCGTTGCACAGACCTTTCTGCAAGGCCTCCCAGAGATGTCTCATCCTCTGCTCCCTCTGCGATGGCAAGATAAGGTCGGCAACCTTACCCTTGTACCGTGGATCAAGGAGAGTGGCCAGCCAAGTTTTTGGCACAGAGGCTTAGAGGCATTAGAACTAAATCTAGAATACCGTATTTATTAGGACCTCAAGGCAATAGGAAACTTGTTAACCCGCAGGAGATAGCAGAATCATTTGCCGAATATTATGCAACACTTTATAATCTGAGCAAAGACCCAAACACTACTAAGCCTACCGACGATGCCATACAATCGTTTTTGGCTAGTATTAAGTTGCCAAAGCTTGCGGAGGAACAGCTAGCTACTCTTAACTCCCCAGTGACTAGGTCTGAGATCGAAAGGGTCATTGGCACGCTCCCACTGGGTAAATCCCCTGGCCCGGATGGCCTATCCAATGACTACTATAAAGCTTTTGGTGAACAGTTGTCTCCAACGCTGCAACAGGTATATGCAGCAGCAGTGTCCTCGGCCTCTTTCCCTAGAGAGATGCTTAAGGCATATGTAGTCACGATCCCGAAACTTGGTAAAGAACCCAATACTCCAGCAAATTTTAGGCCGATATCTCTACTTAATACTGATGTTAAGGTATACGCAAAGATATTAGCGCTCAGATTGCTCCCGATACTCCCTTCTATTATTAACCCAGATCAGTCGGGCTTCACTACAGGTAGACAGGCATCGGATGCCACCAGAAGGGTCATTAATGTAGTCCAGTATGCAAGGACCTGTCGGACGCCTTCTCTGCTCCTCTCTTTGGATGCGGAGAAGGCGTTCGACAGGATCCACTGGGGCTATATGAGACAGGTTTTGATGGAGTTTGGTTTCTCGGGCCCAATACTGTCGGCTGTGTTGGCTCTGTATTCCTCTCCCTGCGCACAGGTTTACACATCTAACATGTTGTCCTCTGTTTTTGACATAACAAACGGTACGAGACAGGGGTGCCCCCTGTCCCCCTCCATCTTTAACCTTCTAATTGAGCCATTGGCGGAGAGGGTGAGGTCCGACCCCTCCATCACTGGCTTTAGAGTAAAGGATAGGGCGCATGTGGTGAATTTATTTGCAGATGACATTATCCTATTTTTAACCACCCCGGACATCTCTCTTAGACGAGTCACTCAGACCCTGAAGGAATTTGGAGACATCTCCTTCTATAAAGTTAATTTGACGAAATCCTTAATCCTAGGTCTAGACGTTCCCCTCCCCTTAGAGGCTGCACTGAAAAAGGAATTCCCTTATAGTTGGAGCTCAGAACACCTTACTTACCTGGGCATTAAGGTAACAAAAGAACTTAAACAATTGGCCCCTTCCAACTTCTCTCCTTTATTGACAAAACTTAAAACAGAAATCGCCCAACTGAACAAAACCGAATTAACCTGGACGGGACGGTTAGCCACCTTTAAAATGATTATTTTACCGCAGATTCTGTACATGTTCCGTACCCTCCCAATCCCCTTAGGAGAGGTCCATTTTGGACCCTTTAATGCACTACTCAGACAGTTCATATGGAGAGGTAAAAAACCGAGATGCGCTAAATCACTATTGGTGAAACACAGAAGAGCGGGAGGTATGGGGCTAGTGGACCTCCGGGACTACTACAGGGCCTCACTACTTACACAAGTCAAACACTGGCTTAATCCCTCATGCGTGACCCCCTGGGTCGAGTTGGAGAGAGCCCTGTGCCCGACAGGTGACCTGAAACTACTGCTTTTCTTAGACACCCTGAGACCATACTCTGTACATATCCTCCCTCCCACCATCCAGGCCTCTTTGTTGGCCTGGAGGACTCTCATTAACCTAGCTCTGGAGGGGCAGGAAAACATGGAGATCCCTGTACCCTTAAATGTTATTTCTTACATAGTTCCCGACCTCCCTACGATTACATGGCATGACAAGGGAATCAAATTCATTGCTGATTTATACACTGCGACTAGGCTCATTCCCTTTGACATACTCCAGGAGCGATATGGACTTTCACCCTCAGATAGGTATACTCACTACCGTATAATACATTGCTTGGGGTCCATAAAGTCGCACCAGGTGCTTATACCTAAAGTTGCTTGGAAGTTCTACAACTCCAATTTCCTAGCCCGGGGTGGGATCTCCCTCTTTTATAATATTTACCAAAGCAAATAAGAATTTGTTAAATCCCGCCCCTACGCGCTGTGGGAAAGGGATATGAACACTTCCTTCACACCTCAGCAATGGAAAGCAGCGTTTAGAGCCGTCTATGCTTCTTCCAAATCAGTTAATCACTGGGAACTATCCCAAAAAATCGCCCTAAGATGGTATCTCACACCATACAAAATATCAAAATTTGACCGTGGAGGGTCCCCGTTGTGCTGGAGACTGTGCGGAGACATTGGAAATCTGTACCACGTGTTTTGGAGTTGTAGGAGCCTGACTAGCTTCTGGAACTCCCTGTTCCGCGTTGTGTCCGGTATATCGGGAATCATAACTAGACCCAACCCCTCACTTGCTATATTGAACATAGGAATAGACAACTTTCCCCCTGAGTCCAGAGTTGTGATAACACATATTTTATTGGTGGCCCGAACACTAATAGCGAAACATTGGAAGTCAGACTATGCCCCGAGAGTATCTGAGGTTTTAGCTACTACCCAAACCCACTTTGTATATGAAACCTTAATTTCTAGCAGACAAGGTAATAGAATGAAGACGATTAGTAAATGGTGAGTGTGGACAGAATGGTACAAGCCCGCTTGACCTTATTGAGTGTTACAGATGTGACGATCGGAGATGACCGCTAGACCATTGACCTATTATCCCCATTCCTAATCTTTCTTTTTCTTTCCCTTTCCCCTTATACCCCGTCTCTTTCTCATCCCCTTCCTTCCCTGTTCCTCTAAGCAGACTACCCACTGTTTCCTATCTAAGTAGAGAGTATAGTACCCAATATTGAGTGGAGTTTGTAAGTTTAATATACAGCTTATATCAGCACCATTAGATGAAAATGAATCTAGGCTTGTACGTTACTGGGTGTTGTATGTATAATTTCTACTTAAGAGAATTGTCATTCCCTTGTAATCCCTTCTACGGGTTATCCTTTAAGTGTTTTTATTTCTATTTTATTGTTTCTCTTCCTTTGTTATGTTTATTTCTACCTGTATATGTTATATGCAAAATTTTCAATAAAAACGAATTGTTAAAAAAAAAAAAAAAAGGAGAGTGGCCAGCCACTAATGGTCCCTCTCCTTGATCTGAAGAATACGAGGATCCTTCCGCAGGCTTTGCAGGATCAGGGAGGCCATGCAGCGTAGGTTAGCTGAGGCATTCGGTCCGGAGTCCTCTGGGTAGCTAAGGGCAACATGATCCGCAGCTACCTCCTCCCAGCCACGTACAAGTCCACGTGTTTCTTGGGACTGTAAATCATCCCTACAAGACTGCTGCTGCTGATGCTGAGTGCCAGCCTCCACCTCCATGCTGACACAATCATCATCCTCCTCCTCCTCTTCCTCCT
Source organism: Lithobates pipiens (assembly GCF_037356315.1). NCBI lineage: Eukaryota > Metazoa > Chordata > Amphibia > Anura > Ranidae > Lithobates > Lithobates pipiens. Next base: position 400,829,594 of record NW_027507903.1, on the reverse strand, counting down.
CCTCATCCTCTTCCTGTGTGATGGGTGGCACAGCAGGAACACTGTCTGGATAGAGGGGTCCTTAAGAGGCAAGGAAGTCCTCCTCTTCCTGCCTCTGTTCTGCCTCAAGTGCCCTGATTATGCCCCACTGGCGTGGTGAGAAAAAACCGAGCTCCCCTGACACTGTCCTGGTGCCGTAGTTGCACAGGTACTCATTGATAGCCCTCTGCTACGTGTGCAGCCGCTGCAGCATGGCCAACGTTGAGTTCCACCTGGTGGGCATGTCACATATAAGGCGGTTCTTGGGCAGGTTCAACTCCTTTTGGAGCTCAGCCAGCCGAGCACAGGCATTAAATGATCGGTGGAAATGCACACAGACTTTCCTGGCCTGCTTCAGGACATCCTGTAAGCTGGGGTACCTGCCCAAGAACCGCTGCACCACCATGTTAAGGACGTGAGCTACACAGGGCACATGGGTCAGTTGTCCCTGTCGGAGGGCGGAGAGGAGGTTGGTGCCATTGTCGCAAACCACCATTCCTGGCTTAAGCTGGCGTGGCATCAACCACCTCTCGGCCTGCCCCTGCAGAGCTGACAAAACATCCGCCCCAGTGTGGCTCCTGTCCCCCAAACAAACCAGCGCAAGCACGGCATGGCATCGTTTTGCCTGCGTACTTGCGTAGCCCCTGGAACGCCTACGGAGCACCGCTGGTTCTGAGGACAGAGCACTGGAAGAGGCCATGGAGGAAGAAGAAGAGGAGGGGGTGGAGGAGAGAGGTGTGTCACAACCAATAGTAGCATTTTGGAGGCGTGGCGGAACAACCTCCAACACTACTGCACCTTGTCCTGCATCCTTCCCAGCTGCCAGAAGAGTGACCCAATGGGCCGTGAAAGACAGGTAACGTCCCTGTCCATGCCTGCTGGACCATGAGTCAGCGGTAATATGCACCTTACCGCTGACCGCCCTGTCCAGCGAGGCAAGGACATTGCCTTCCATATGCCGGTAGAGAGCCGGAATTGCCTTCCGTGAGAAAAAGTGGCGTTTGGGGACCTGCCACTGAGGAACCGCACATTGTACAAACTCACGGAAGGGGGCCAAGTCTACCAACTGAAAAGGCAGCAGTTGAAGTGCTAGCAATTTAGCCAAGCTAGCATTCAACCGCTGGGCATGTGGATGGCTGGGAGTGAACTTCTTTCGCCGGTCCAGCAGCTGGGGCAGGGACATTTGCCTGCTATAATCGGACGTGGGTGTACTGCTAGCAGAGTGCCTGGAAGCACTTGGCTGTGACACACCTAATTATACACCTTCATTCCTCTCAGAGCAGGTTTCAGAGAGGACTGAAGGTCTAGTGGGGTTGGAGGTGCCAGCTGATGAGGAGCAAGGAGAGGTCCGCTTTGTTCTTTGGTGTGGGTCTTTGAGGTACGCTTGCCAACGAGCTGCATGGCAGGTCAACATATGTCTGGTCAAGCATGTGGTGCCCAAGCGAATGATGTTTTGGCCACGCGAGATACGCTTGAGACATATGTTGCAAATAGCAGCGGTGCGATCTGATGCACTCGTCTCAAAAAAGGCCCACACCAAAGAACTTTTAGAATAACGCGCAGAGGCAGCGCCCTGCACAGGCGGAGCTCTGCAGTGTGATTCAGTCGGTGTGCTGTCCCTAAGCTGGCCCCCGGAGGGCATCCTGCCTCCTTGGACATGTGCCTCCTCCTCCTCCTCTCTCCTACCAGGCACCCACGTGGAGTCAGTGCCCTCATCATCCCCTCCCTCTTCATCGCTGTAGCAAACCTGGCAATATGCTGCAGCTTGTGGAACATGACTGCCAGATTGCTGTCCTTCTTGAGCATCCCCTCTCTCTGCATTCACGCTACTGCCTTCCTCTAGCTGAGTGTCATTATCAGAGCCTACAAAACACTGCGCATCCTCCTGGAGCATGTACCCAACACTGTGCTCAAAGAGTTCTGGAGACTCCTCAGGAGGACGTGGTGGGTCTAGGGAAGGAGTCACTGACGATGACATTGAGAGGAGGGAAGACGATGCGTTGGCAGCTGCTTTGCTAGTACCCTGAGACTGGGTGAGAGAGGATGAGGAGGATGAAGAGGGCTTGGTCATCCACTCTACCAAGTCGTTGGCATGTTGCGGTTCAACATGTCCAGCTGCCAAAAAGAAGGACAAGCGTGTCCCATGGCCACGTGCTGATGACAATGCACCGCGTCCACGACCAGCACTGTTGTCTCTAGACACAGAGCCTGCTTGCCCTCTTTTATCGGCTCGCGCCTGTCTGCCTCTCCTTGCTGGCCTTCCAGACATGGTAATGGCCTGAAGGGAGTTGGGTAAAACAGCAGTTGGGTAGTGTATATTGTGCTGGAGGCACACAACACCTACTAACTCCTGCAGATGCCTTTAGTATAGAACACCAGAGATAAAGGGGTATACTGTAATGGAGTCACACAACACCCACTAAGCTCTGCAGATGGCTCTATTAGAGAACAGCAATAAAGGGTAGATACAGGTGTATATTGTGCTGGAGGCACAAAACACCCACTAACTCCTGCAGATGCCTTTATTATAGAACACCAGAGATAAAGGGGTATATACAGATGTATACTGTGCTGTGCTGGAGGCACACACAACTTCCAATAACTCCTGCAGATGGCAAGTGGGCTCAAATAGAGAAGAGCTATGTAGGTGGATATAGCGGTGTGTACTGGGTACAGAGCACGCAGACAGCACGCACAAGCTCCTAACACTACTGACTACAAGCTCTATTATAAAAGATAGATCACTAGCTATATAGGTGAGGTGAATATAGCGGTGTATACTGCGGTCAGGGCAGGTCAGACAACAACCACTACACAACAGCAAGATCGAAAATCAGCCGATAACGATCAGTGTATACTGTGTTGAAGGTACACAGAACACCCACTAACTGCTTCAGATGCCAACACACTACACAAGGCCGCCGCGCTGGCGGCCTTATATAGTGTGGGGCGTGTACTACACAGCCTGAGCTATGATTGGCCACAGGCATCCTGCCTGTGGCCAATCATGGCTCTCCTCGCTGCTGGCGCTGTGATTGGCCAAGCATGCGGGTTCACAGTGCATGCTTGGCCAATCATGAGCCAGCAATGCACTGCGATGACGCAGTGCATTGTGGGCCGTGAGCGCCACACGAATTTGGCGCGAACGGCCCATAATGTTTGGAATTCGCCGAATGGGCGAACAGCAGATGTTCGAGTCGAACGTATGTTCGACTCGAACACGAAGCTCATCCCTAGCTGTGACTGTCCTAGGTGGAAAAGTGTATGCTAGAGACTTTATGGGGACAGTAGGGTGAGAGCGGTGTTGGCATAAGGGAGTGTGTGTTTTTTTTTTTTTTTTTTCGCCCCCCTCATAGGATTATTTAAATATGGCATAAAGAACCAGTGGTAAATATCTTCACTTGTCTACCTGCCAGGATTTCTATATGACAAGTCCACTTAACCTGCTGCAAGATAGAAACAGAGCATCTAAATTTGGAACTGTGCTAAGCAGTGAGAGAGTAGAAATGTTAATTTGATTCCTGCATTTTGCGGTTTATTACTGGATATGACTTGGATATGAGAAAAATGTTTCAAGATGAGACATTTTCTTAGCAAAGTTAGAGTCTTTGCTCATTATTAAGCATTCAAATAAATCAACTACATTTTTGCTTCATTAAGTTAACTCTTACACCATATTTTTTGTGTATTGAGAAACTCAAGCTTTGCACCCACTAGTTGTATTTTATTGCACTTGGTGTGAAAAATTTCATGAAATATAATTACATTTTTAGATAATAAATTCCGTTGTAAATATATAAAATGAATCCATCTACTGAATTTACATGTACTTAACCACCTCAAAACCAGACACTTTCACCCCTTTCCTGCCCAGGCCAGTATTCAGAGCTGTCACATTTTAAATGACAATTATTCAGGCATGTAAGCCATACCCAAATTAAATTCTTATATATATATTTTTTAATAGAAAGAGCTTTAATTTGGTAGTATTTAATGATCATTGTGTTTTTTTTTTTTTTTTATATATACATGAAAAAATACCAAAAATGTTGAAAATAAAAACTTGATTTTCTTAGTTTCTGTTATAAAGTTTTAGAAATAAATATGTTTTGTTCAACAAATTAAGGCCAAAATGTATTCTCTTACATTACTTTGGTAAACATCCAAATACTGTATATGTGTATATTGTTTAGTCTCTGTGAAAGTTATACAACCTATGGTATATTTGATAATTGATCAGTCCTAAAGTACTGTATATGTAAAGAGGCTCCTGCGCTCTATGGCAAAAAAGAACAATTTTGGAAGTGGAATGAAAAAATAGTTCTAATCGGAGCAGCAGACACTGTTATGAGTAAACTCTCAATAAAGATCGACAAACCAGAAGGGGGGTGTGTTGCGCTTCCTTAAATACCAAAAGAAAAAAATAAACAATAAGCTTATGTGATAAAAAGTGACTGTCAATCCTTCACAAAATATCAAAAACCAGTGCAAAATGTGTGGTACTGTAAAAGTGCATAGAAATGAACATCTGATATAAAAAAAAATATATATATATATATCTTAATAGTGCATCTTACTAGTGCCTATACAATAAGAACCGATAAACGGGGGAGGGGAGGGGGGGGGGCTCCCGCTATATTGTGCAAAAAGTGAATTGCAATAGCTATATAAAATAAAGTGAATCGTCTAAGATAAAAACAAAAAAGGGGGAGTCAGACATCTAAAATAAAACTACAAACATAGTATATAAATAACTTAGTGTAGTAAATAGTCCAAAAAAATCTATGAATGGTTTAAAAGTGCAAAAACCATAAAAGCCAACAGTATAATCCTTAGTAAAAAGGAAAAAAATAGCAAAAAATAGTAGCAACAAATAGTAAATCTCGATAGTGTCCCATACACAGTCCAATCGTGCAGATCTAAAATGTGATTTCACAACCAAACATAAAGTGCAAATGTGCCAAAGTAGCTCTCCTCCAAGCGGTATCCCGTGTTAGTGTGGATAATCCTAAATAATTACCTCACAGCTGTAAGGCTACAGCGAGAAAGTAAATTTCCAGGGGAAAATTACAGGGGGTCAGATGAACTGTGACTGGGACTTCTGACAGTGCCACTCTTCCTTGTAGTTTTAGCCGACCAACAATGCCCAAGGACAAGAGATGTCCAAGTGGAGAAAGATGTAAGTCCAAAAAGAAGAGAGGCAGTAGAGCGGGAGCGCGAGAACAAGCGAAAAAGAGAATAAAAGGCGAAGGGGTATTTAATCTGAGTTGTGTACCCCTAACATCAGAAGAAATGGCTGTATTAGATAGGGGTCTTAAATTTGCGCCTAAAAAGAACTTGGACAAGTTTCAGACGTATGTGAATATTCAAAAATATATTAGAGGGCTCAATATCAAGAAATATTTGTGCAATAATCCGATTAAGATCCATGTCCCCCCTCCCAATGAGGTTATACATAGCACCTTAAGAAACAAGTCGGTTTTTAATCCTCAAATTAATAACAACAATGTTGATGTTTTTAAAAAAATTGTCGTTGAGGATCTAAAGGCCCTAGAGGTTAAGAAACAAAAAGAACCAAATTTCATGAAATGTGGAATTAAACGGTTAAGCGAGCGGAAAGAAATAGTAATACGCCCGGCCGATAAAGGAGGAGGAATTGTAATATTGTCGAAAACACAATATAATGAAAATATGGCAAATTTATTGAATGATCCTAAAACCTATACACCATTAGCAAAAAATCCTGTTTTTAAAGGAAGAAAAGAGCTTAAAAAAGTTGTGCATCTAGGTTTAAAAAGATTGATTCTGAACAAAAAAGAGGCCCAGTTCCTTATACCAGAATCAGTAAGGACACCAATCATCTATTATTTGCCTAAAATCCATAAGGATAAAACTAACCCTCCTCCGAGGCCCATAGTAAATGGCATAGACTCGCTTACCACGAGAATAGGTTCCTACATAGATAATTTCTTACAACCAGTAGTTAAAAGGACGAAAGCATACCTCCAGGATACAAAGCACACTCTGCAGATTTTGGAAACTATCTCGAATGATGGTCCATTTATCTTAACCACAGCAGATGTGACTTCCCTTTATACGATAATCCCCCACCATGAGGCCTGCGAAGCTGTGAAATGGGGTCTGAGAACCCATTCCCAACTTGCCTGTTCCCAAAGGAAATTTATAGTCAAGTGTCTCGATTTTTGCCTAAAGAATAATTATTTCTGGTTCAACCGTAAGTTTTACCATCAGGCTACTGGCGTCGCAATGGGAGCAAAATTTTCTCCCAGCGTCGCCGGTCTATTTATGGCAAAATGGGAGGAAAATACAGTTTTCTCTAACATACCACCTGAGTTGGTAATGTATAGACGATATATCGACGACATAATAATTCTGTGGAAAGGAAATAGCGCTAGCCTAAATGATTTTAAACAGAAATTGAACTCTAATGATCTAAACATAAAATTAACATGGAATACAGATGAAAAAGAAATTACTTTCCTGGATCTGACAATTTTACAGGAAGATGGTAAATTGCAGACCAAAACGCATTTTAAAAGCGTGGACAAAAACAGCTACCTCCCAGTAACAAGTTGCCATCATCATAATTGGCTCTTTAACATTCCTAAAGGCCAATTTTTGAGACTGAGGAGAAACTGTAGCAAAAAGGAAGTTTTTTTGGAGCAGGCTAATTCCATGGGACAGAGATTCTGTGAAAAAGGCTACGATAAGGACATAATCCTGGAAAAAATAGCAGAAGTCGAAAATATCGATCGTCTAAATCTTCTTAAAGAGAAAGAAAAAACCTCAGAGCTGGACAAAAATAAGAGATGTAAAGAAGGGACACTAATACTTGACTATAATAGCCAATACAAAAGTATAGAAAATATAATAATAAAACATTGGCACATTCTATTGAATGATAGGGACCTTCATGAGGTTCTACCACCTAGGCCGCACTTTACTTATAGGCGTGCCCCAACCTTGAGAGATATGTTGGTAAAAAATATACCAGATCCCCCTGTGATCAACTACACGTTTTTCACAGGTAAGGGGTTCTATCCCTGTAAAAGGTGCTTCGCATGCACAAGAGCAAGTAAACCTGAAAAAGTGTTTGAATTTTCGTCCAAAAGCACTGGTAATTCATATAAAGTCAAAGATTTTATATGCTGTAACACAGAAGGTGCTGTATACGTTTTAGAATGTAGTTGTGGCCTACAATATGTTGGCCGCACAAAGACTTTTAAGGATCAGACTCAAAGAGCACATACAGAATATTCTAAAGGGGTATGATAAACATAGTGTTTCTAAGCATTTCGCTACTCATCACAAAAAAGACCCCAGGCATTTGAAATTTTGGGGCATTGTCCCATATGCTAAACATTGGAGGGGTGGACACAAAGTGAGGACCCTAAGCCAAATAGAATCGAAATGGATATTCACGCTTGACACTTTTAGCCCCAGAGGATTAAATATTGAGTTCGACTTAAACTGCTTTATCAGTAATTTTTAACGTTTTTATGTTCTCTTTTATATCTCCTGCCTCGATTACATACTATGATAATATATGTATATTTTAATAACTTAATAATTTAAGAATTTTTTAATCTTTGGTCTTAAATTTTGGACTGTATTTTAGAGGATTAATTTATGGAGAATGACTGACTGAATTTTTATATGCTAATTGCACTGTAAATACATACGTCATTTCCGAAATTCCCCTATACGTTTAATTTTAGGCCTCTGATTTGAACTGGAAAATTTATGTGATTGGTCTCACCTCTTTTTATTGAAATTATTTTTAATGAAATTGCTATTTTTATCTAATACTCTGTTTACATAAATATTAGTATAATGCATTTTTTCTCGTATTAATATATATTTAGAAATACGAACGTTGTTGAACCATTCCCTAATTTTAAAGTTATAACTAAAGGAAATAGGTTTTAAATTCTGGGATGTTTGATTGTGTTTTTAGTAAAATAATTACAATTTTTTAGTAGCTGTTTTTGCGATGATCCTAATTTAGCCACCGTCACTAGAATAAAGACTGTTTTGTTCAATGGCAATTTAGGACTCCGACAAAATGGCTGACGGGTGATCGTATGGAATATGAAGTTCCCGCGGCTATTTCTGTCGGAGTGATATAAGCACGTTACACGATGCGAATCGTTACCTTAGACATATAGTCTTACGGTGGATTCGTATTTTTAAATAAATTTTTATTCGGTCGTTGTCGTTTTTTCTTATATTGTCCGTACCCATTCGTTACTATTTTTATGTTTTTAACAAACTTATTGTGAAGTACGGAGGGAGTCGAGATATAGAACGGTACATATCTCTGGCATTCGAATTACCCGTTTTACGAATGCATGCCTTAGCTATGCTAATGCAGGTTGATTCAGTTGCCCGTTTGTGTGATTACACATTCTAGCTACGTAAACAATGGGCGGACGCGATCTGCCCAGTACTCTCATATAACCTCTTCCGATCCCTTTAGAAATATCCCAGTTGAAGTCCATTTGGACGTAACGCGTAGGAAATCGGAAGTGACGTTCGTATCATCCATCGATCCGTTTAGTTGTGTGTGCCTGTTTATTCGCTCCTGTTTGTGAGTAGATATAGTTTGTTTTACAAATAAATCGTTCATTTTAAAACTGCTACACTATGGAGGATATCTTTTACTTGTTATTTTGAGCATTGTTGGTCGGCTAAAACTACAAGGAAGAGTGGCACTGTCAGAAGTCCCAGTCACAGTTCATCTGACCCCCTGTAATTTTCCCCTGGAAATTTACTTTCTCGCTGTAGCCTTACAGCTGTGAGGTAATTATTTAGGATTATCCACACTAACACGGGATACCGCTTGGAGGAGAGCTACTTTGGCACATTTGCACTTTATGTTTGGTTGTGAAATCACATTTTAGATCTGCACGATTGGACTGTGTATGGGACACTATCGAGATTTACTATTTGTTGCTAATATTTTTTTGCTATTTTTTTCCTTTTTACTAAGGATTATACTGTTGGCTTTTATGGTTTTTGCACTTTTAAACCATTCATAGATTTTTTTGGACTATTTACTACACTAAGTTATTTATATACTATGTTTGTAGTTTTATTTTAGATGTCTGACTCCCCCTTTTTTGTTTTTATCTTAGACGATTCACTTTATTTTATATAGCTATTGCAATTCACTTTTTGCACAATATAGCGGGAGCCCCCCCCCCCTCCCCTCCCCCGTTTTTTATCGGTTCTTATTGTATAGGCACTAGTAAGATGCACTATTAAGATATATATATATTTTTTTTTATATCAGATGTTCATTTCTATGCACTTTTACAGTACCACACATTTTGCACTGGTTTTTGATATTTTGTGAAGGATTGACAGTCCTAAAGTACTGACATCTCATTTCTTTAGGCCTTAAAATTTCAGGACAGTGTAAGTAAAACCCAAATTACCCCTTTTTGGAAAGTAGACAGTCCAAGGTATTTACAGTGCCTTGCAAAAGTATTCGGCCCCCTTGAACTTTTCAACCTTTTGCCACATTTCAGACTTCAAACATAAAGATATAAAATTAAAAATTTTTGTGAAGAATCACCAACAAGTGGGACACAATTGTGAAGTGGAACAAAATCTATTGGATAATTTCAACTTTTTTAGCAAATAAAAAACTGAAAAGTGGTGCGTGCAAAATTATTCGGCCCCTTTACTTTCAGTGCAGCAAACTCACTCCAGAAGTTCAGCGAGGATCTCTGAATGATCCAATGTTGTCCTAAATGACTGATGGTGATAAATAGAATCCACCTGTGTGTAATCAAGTCTCTGTATAAATGCGCCTGCTCTGCGATAGTCTCAGGGTTCTGTTGAAAGCGCAGAGAGCATCATGAAGACCAAGGAACACACCAGGCAGGTCTGTAATACTGTTGTGGAGAAGTTTAAAGCCGCATTTGGATACTAAAAGATTTCCCAAGCTTTAAACATCCCAAGGAGCACTGTGCAAGCGATCATTTTGAAATGGAAGGAGTATCAGACCACTGCAAATCTACCAAGACCTGGCCGTCCCTCTAAACTTTCCACTCAGACTAGGAGAAGACTGATCAGAGATGCAGCCAAGAGGCCCATGATCACTCTGGATGAACTGCAGAGAACTACAGCTGAGGTGGGAGAGTATGTCCATAGGACAACAATCAGTCGTACACTGCACAAATCTGGCCTTTATGGAAGAGTGGCAAGAAGAAAGCCATTTCTCAAAGATATCCATAAAAAGTTGTGTCTAAAGTTTGCCACAAGCCACCTGGGAGACACACCAAACATGTGGAAGAAGGTGCTCTGGTCAGATGAAACCAAAAATTGCAAAAAATGCAAAACGATATGTTTGGCGTAAAAGCAACACAGCTCATCACCCTCAACACACCATCCCCACTGTCAAACATGGTGGTGGCAGCATCATGGTTTGGGCCTGATTTTCTTCAGCAGGGACAGGGAAGATGGTTAAAATTGAGGGAAAGATGGATACAGCCAAATACAGGACCATTCTGGATGAAAACCTGTTGGAGTCTGCAAAAGACCTGAAACTGGGACAGAGATTTATCTTCCAACAAGACAATGATCCCAAACATACAGCAAAATCTACAAAGGAATGGTTCACAAATAAACGTATCCAGGTGTTAGAATGGCCAAGTCAATGTCCAGACCTGAATCCAATCGAGAATCTGTGGAAAGAGCTGAAAACTGCTGTTCACAAACGCTCTCCATCCAACCTCACTGAGCTCGAGCTGTTTTGCAAGGAAGAATGGGCAAGAATTTCAGTCTCTCGATGTGCAAAACTGATAGAGACATACCCCAAGCGACTTGCAGCTGTAATCGCAGCAAAAGGTGGCTCTACAAAGTATTAACGCAAGGGGGCCGAATAATTTTGCACACCCCACTTTTCATTTTTTTATTAGTTAAAAAAGTTTAAAAAATCCAATAGATTTCGTTCCACTTCACAATTGTGTCCCACTTGTTGGTGATTCTTCACAAACAATTTAAATTTTATATCTTTATGTTTGAAGCCTGAAATGTGGCAAAAGGTTGAAAAGTTCAAGGGGGCCGAATACTTTCGCAAGGCACTGTAATAAGGGTCAAGGTGAGTTTTTTTAAGTTGTAATCTTTTTGTCACAATTTTTTGGAAAATGTTAAACATTGTGTTAGCCCTTGTACACACGGTCGGAGATTCCGACAGAATGTGTCCGATTGGACCGTATTGTCGGATAATCCGACTGTGTGTGGTCTACATCGGACTGTTTCTGTCGGAATATCCGACAGACCAAGTTTTCCAACTTGTCTATAAAATTTTCCGACAACATGCTCCGATCGGACATACTCCGATCATGTGTAGCCTACTCCGACGGACAAAGTGCCATGCATGCTCAGATCAAATTCCTAGACCAAAGCTATTGGCTACTAGCCTGAACGTAGTCCAGTCGTAACGAAATAACGTCATCTCGTTATGTACAATCAGATTTTCCAACAACTTTGTCCGACCGTGTGTATGCAACAGTTTCGGACAAAATCCGTCGGACAAAATCCAACAGATTTGGTTGTCAGAATGTCCGACCGTGTGTACAAGGGCTTAGTTTCACAAAGTTGTCATTTTAACAAGTTATTTCTCATCCACAGTATAGGCATATTTGCAGTTAACCACTTACCCACTGGGCACTTAAATCCCCTTGCTAACCAGACCAATTTTCAGCTTTCGGTGCTCTCACATTTTGAATGACAATTACTCAGTCATGCAACACTGTACCTATATGAAATACCTATACCTATATGAAATATATGAAATGTTTGCCCTTTTTTCACACAAATAGAGCGTTCTTTTGGTGGTATTTAATCACCGCTGAATTTTTTATTTTTTGCACTATAAATCAAAAAAATGACTGAAAATTTGGTAAAAAAAATAAATATTTGTTTCTGTTAAAATGTATTGCAGAGTATTGGCAGTATATTGGCAGAGTATTGCATAGTATTGGCATAATGCATAAGGGGGCCGGAAATCCAAGGAGCACCTTCAAGGCGTATAAATTATACATAAATACTGAATCTAATTTCCCTGATTACCTATCACATTTTTGGAGGACAACTTTTGGTGGTTTTCCATGCAAGTTCAGCCTCTCCTGTAGCGCAGTCAATGACTTTGGGGTGCTAAATACTCTGCTAAAGGCAGGGAACTCCTTCTGAGGATATTTTGGGGTAAATAATTGGGTACTAATTAGTCCTGCATACAGCAGTGCAGCCAGGGCTATGTTCCCCAGAAGTGCAGTCTGTTTCTGAAACCTGCCTCCCAGAAGTGAGTTGATCCATGGAACTGTGACACCACATTTCCATGACAAGAATGCTTTCTCGTTTTTTGGAATTTATCTGTGAATGTAATTTTAAGTTGTGTGTTACATATTCTCTTGGATAAGCTGCAGCTGCACTGTGATCCAGTGTACATTCTAGTGTCCATTGTGGAAGGAAACAGTAAGTGTCTACATACAAGTAAATGAATAATCCTGAACATGTGATGTAGATAGAGCTCACATGGAGTCAATCTCTGGTCTGGGCAAGCAATCCTCCACTGGCCATCTTAGAGATGAGCAGGACTGCCTCAAGGCCATCTTGGAAATGAGTAAAGTGAAAAGGTTGCCAAAAGTTGGAGGCAGGCATCAGAGTGGAGGAACATGGTTTTAGGGACCCAGTGGCTTACAAATGGGGCATTCATGGGCTAGGACTGCATGCCAGCATGCCCTTAGCCACAAAACCTGCAACAAGAGCCCTTCCTGCTAACTAGTGGTGAATTATGCCCTTGCTCATGTCTCAGTGCATTATTATTATTATTATACCTGACTAAATGTCAATATTGCAGGCATGTCAAACCAATGATTTTTTGGGGGGGATTTGGTTACATGTGGCTAATTAGCCACACTACTTATACTTGGGGATGAGATGCTAATTCATTAAATGATGCATTTACATTTTGATTTTCTCCTTTAACACCTACCCAGGTTCACAGTTGATCATTAAACCTACAAGTCCTTATTGGGACTATTGCTATATGTGTGACAACTGAAAAACTAAACTGTGGGACCACAGGATCATTTGGAGTCCACCTATACAATACATAATGGCATTAGCTCAATATGGCTTCCCACTCCCAGCATTTTAGTCTGTTGTGGCTGCTATTTTTTGCAGATGAAAGCAAGCTTAGTACTACTTTATAGGAACATGTGGCACTGCTAAAACTACCTGAAAGCCTTCTTTTTACTGAAATGAATCAAATAATATTAGTTTAGGGTGATGCTGCTGTCTGTAAGGAAAGATAATTGAAAAAGAACATAAAATATAATTCCACACTAAATAAAAAAAAAAATGTCCTCAAACAAAAGGGTGACACAGTGGTGTAGTGGTTAGCACTCTTACCTAGCAGCAAGAAGGGTCAATGGTTCAAATCCCAACCAAGACACCACCTGCCTGGAATTTGCATGTTCTCCCTGTGCCTGCGTGGGTTTCCTCTGGGTACTCCGGTTTCCTCCCACAATCCAAAGACATGCAGGTAGGTTAATTGGCTTCTGTCCAAAATTGGCCCTAATATATGAATAGGGACCTTGGATTGTGGGCTCCTTGAGGGTATAGACTGATGTGAGTTTGCAATGTACAGGGATGGAGACAATTGTAGATGTTTACTCTGGATGGACTGGTGTCTTTATTCAACCTTACTATCTATGAAACTGTGAAAAAATTTTACGGAACATAAGAAAATAGCAGACAGTTCCAGAGCATGATATATAAACTCCAGGGTATAATATACAGAGTAATTGTCGCTTTCAACCTTGGTCAGGTGTGTTTATTATGGTGTTAGCAATTACCATTGGTCTATTTCCCAGGTCAGACTGTGCAAAGAGGTAACTAGTATACCTGTACATTCAGGTCAGTATATCTTATGCAAGTTTTTATTACGGTATGCCTTTTTAGTTTAACATTTAAATTTTTTATTTGAAACAGGTGATCATATACTAAATCCAAAGGAGCTAGACCAGGGACATTCAACCATGGGGCCCAGAGTTTCTCGTATTTTGTACAAGACCCCCTTCTCTGATATATAAGTTTTTCCAGCCCGAGGGTTACCCCCATTTGAATAATCCATTCCTGCACTGTAGGAGGATCCATGGCCCTCCAGTGCCTTAGTATCAGCTTGAGTGCCTGAAACAGAACACGCCCAATAGCCTGCTTGGGGATATCTTCCATCAGGAGGCCATCTATTATCTCCAGCAAGCAGGGTTTAGGGTTTAAAGGTATCTGAACCTGGAAGGCCCCGTTAAGAGTGTCGCCACAGAAGATGAATAATATCGCCATGATCTCTACAGCATCTGGTGCAGGTGGAATCTGTGCCCACCCCCATTCGGGCTAATTTGGCTGGTGTGTAGTGTACCCTAAGGAGTACATATAGCTGCGACAGCCTTTGTGCTCTGTTCAGCAAGCACAGAGGGACCGCTTGTAGGGCTTCTTCCCACTGTTCCTCTTCAAATGTACCAACGTCTTGTTCCCACTGAGACACCTCTTTCAAAGGAGTGTCATGTAGGTAGAGGTTCTGGAGCATGGCATAACAACAGGATATAAACCCCTTATAGGTACTTACTTCTAAGAGGTAGTTGAAAACTAATGTAGAGTCCAAAGCCCAAACATTCGTACCTCTCTGTGCATCAACAGCAAGTTTGAGTTGCAGGTAATAAAAGTGCATGTACGTTGGGAGCTGAAAGGCCTCCCTAAGCTCTGGGAAGGATCTCAATCTACCATCTTTAAATATGTGTGTCATGTGTGTCACCCCGTACTATTTCCACTTCAGACCATATGGTATTTTCGCTATTTCCTGATAGTATTGATTACCCCAAATAGGGCTATACTTGGTGAGCTCGTTCACTCCCTGGAGCATCCTGACCTTGTTCCAAATCTTCTGCATGAGAACAAATGTGGGGAAGAGTTTGTTAGATTTGGTGTATTTAAGGGCCTCCAACCCGTCTGCAACCTCCCCTTCGATCATGAAACTGAGCAGTTGAGCCAAGGAGTCCAACAAGTTCAGTTCTGACTCCTGTTTGGGACGTACTACCCGTGCCATATGCTGCATCTGTGAGGCTATGTAGTATAGCCATGGATTGGGTAACGCCAATCCTCCCGCATCCTTATTGCGCTGTAGCTGTTCCAGTTTAATCCTGGAGGGTTTCGTGTGTCATATGAGTGATCTAAAAATCGTGTTTATAATTCTGCTTTGGCATAAGGATAATTTTTATTAAATTAAATCTCTGCCAACTGGGGACAGCTTCATCTTGCTCCACACCTTGACTTGATTGCGGCAATGATTAATCAGAGGTGTCAGGTTTAGGTTAACATAGTCCAACAGATTGTCTGTCACCTGTATGCCCAGATACCTAAAAGATGTTGATACCGGAATGTCCTGTATGGTCTTTTGGGATGGAGACAATTGTAGATGTTTACTCTGGATGGACTGGTGTCTTTATTCAACCTTACTATCTATGAAACTGTGAACATTTTTTATGGAACATAAGAAAATAGCAGACAGTTCCAGAGCATGATATTTAAACTCCAGGGTATAATATACAGAGTAATTGTCGCTTTCAACCTTGGTCAGGTGTGTTTATTATGGTGTTAGCAATTACCATTGGTCTATTTCCCAGGTCAGACTGTGCAAAGAGGTAACTAGTATACATGTACATTCAGGTCAGTATATCTTATGCAAGTTTTTATTATGCCTTTTTAGTTTAACATTTACATTTTTTATTTGAAACAGGTGATCATATACTAAATCCAAAGGAGCTAGACCAGGGACATTCAACCATGGGGCCCAGAGTTTCTCGTATTTTGTACAAGACCCCCTTCTCTGATATATACGTTTTTCCAGCCCGAGGGTTACCCCCATTTGAATAATCCATTCCTGCACTGTAGGAGGATCCATGGCCCTCCAGTGCCTTAGTATCAGCTTGAGTGCCTGAAACAGAACACGCCCAATAGCCTGCTTGGGGATATCCTCCATCAGGAGGCCATCTATTATCTCCAGCAAGCAGGGTTTAGGGTTTAAAGGTATCTGAACCTGGAAGGCCCCGTTAAGAGTGTCGCCACAGAAGATGAATAATATCGCCATGATCTCTACAGCATCTGGTGCAGGTGGAATCTGTGCCCACCCCCATTCGGGCTAATTTGGCTGGTGTGTAGTGTACCCTAAGGAGTACATATAGCTGCGACAGCCTTTGTGCTCTGTTCAGCAAGCACAGAGGGACCGCTTGTAGGGCTTCTTCCCACTGTTCCTCTTCAAATGTACCAACGTCTTGTTCCCACTGAGACACCTCTTTCAAAGGAGTGTCATGTAGGTAGAGGTTCTGGAGCATGGCATAACAACAGGATATAAACCCCTTATAGGTACTTACTTCTAAGAGGTAGTTGAAAACTAATGTAGAGTCCAAAGCCCAAACATTCGTACCTCTCTGTGCATCAACAGCAAGTTTGAGTTGCAGGTAATAAAAGTGCATGTACGTTGGGAGCTGAAAGGCCTCCCTAAGCTCTGGGAAGGATCTCAATCTACCATCTTTAAATATGTGTGTCATGTGTGTCACCCCGTACTGTTTCCACTTCAGACCATATGGTATTTTCGCTATTTCCTGATAGTATTGATTACCCCAAATAGGGCTATACTTGGTGAGCTCGTTCACTCCCTGGAGCATCCTGACCTTGTTCCAAATCTTCTGCATGAGAACAAATGTGGGGAAGAGTTTGTTAGATTTGGTGTATTTAAGGGCCTCCAACCCGTCTGCAACCTCCCCTTCGATCATGAAACTGAGCAGTTGAGCCAAGGAGTCCAACAAGTTCAGTTCTGACTCCTGTTTGGGACGTACTACCCGTGCCATATGCTGCATCTGTGAGGCTATGTAGTATAGCCATGGATTGGGTAACGCCAATCCTCCCGCATCCTTATTGCGCTGTAGCTGTTCCAGTTTAATCCTGGAGGGTTTCGTGTGTCATATGAGTGATCTAAAAATCGTGTTTATAATTCTGCTTTGGCATAAGGATAATTTTTATTAAATTAAATCTCTGCCAACTGGGGACAGCTTCATCTTGCTCCACACCTTGACTTGATTGCGGCAATGATTAATCAGAGGTGTCAGGTTTAGGTTAACATAGTCCAACAGATTGTCTGTCACCTGTATGCCCAGATACCTAAAAGATGTTGATACCGGAATGTCCTGTATGGTCTTTTGGGATGGGGCCAAATCACGGTCTAACAGCAGTAAGGAGGACTTAATCCAGTTAATGACTAGACCAGAGTACTCTCCAAACCATCTAGCCACTTTCATCACCTCTGTCAGTGAGGTAGTTGTATCACCCAGAAGCAACATGGTGTCATTCGCATACAACATGATCTTCTCCTGGAGATCCCCATAGTGAAACCCCCGTATTAAGGGGACAGCACGGATAAGGGCAGCCAGGGGCTCAATGGTTAGAGGAAATAGGAGGGGAGACAATGGCAGCCTCTATGTAGGTTAAAGGTTGACGAGATCCTCCCTCCCTCTCGGATAGATGCAGCTGGAGTAAAATATAAAAGTTGCACCCAGGCAATGAAGCCGTCTCCCCATCCAAATTTCCTCAGTACAGCCCACAAATAGTCAAACTCAACGCTATCAAATGCCTTGCGGGCGTCTACTGACAGCAGCGCCCGATCCCCCTGATTGTTTGCCCGGGATTGGATATTGAGGAAAAGTCTCCGCAGATTTATTGCAGTCGACTTTTGGGGCATTAACCCGGACTGGTTCGAGTGTATTATTGTGGAAATAATGCTATTCAATTGTATTGCTAGTACTTTGGCCAGGCTTTTTACATTGTTCTGCAGAAGGGAGATAGGTCGGTATGACCCCGGGTCTAGGGGGTCTTTGTCAGGCTTTAATATCAATACTACATTTGCCCTGGTCATAGACTGAGGGAGGCTAACAGTCTCTTTCGCAGCATTGAACACCTTCAGTAAGTGTGGAAGTATATGCTCTCTGTATTGCTTATATATCTCAATGGGGAGACCATCATCCCCCGGGGCCTTGGAATTAGGGAACAAGCTGGTTGCTAACTACAATTCTTTTAAAGTCAGGGGGGCATCAAGTACTGCCCGTGAGGAGGCCGACATACTAGGCAAGTGGACAGTGTCCAAGTAGGGGATTCTAATGTGTATTCCTGCTTAGATTCATATAAAGAGGAGTAAAATCTCACAAGTTCTGACATAATCTGATCTGGGGAGTTAGTCACCCCACCTATGTGAGTGTGCAGCGCTCCTATAGAGGGGGACATTTGCTGTGAGTGGGCAATAGTTGCTAATAAACATCCCGTATGTTCGCCCTCCTCATAGAATGCCGCTCTTTGAAAGAATCTCTTCCTCTCTGATACAGATGTCATGGTTCGGTATAGCGCATCCTGTGCTGTAAGCCACGCCTCTCTATTAGCCTCTGTCGAATCCACAACAAATGTACGCTCGAGGTCCACCGCCAGTTGTTTTATTCCCTCCCTCTGAGCATTTGTTTTTCTCTTAATAGCTTGAATTTCTGTAATAAAGAGGCCCCTCAGAACAGCCTTGAAGGCTTCCCAGGTTATGGCCTCGGACTCATCTGCAGCGTGGATGCTCCAAAAGTCTATAATATGTGTTTCTATCTGCTCATGGGAAGGGAACAGCTTCAGCCAAAACACGTTCATCTTCCATGGAGCCTTGGCCACCGTGGAAGGCGGACGAACCTCTAAGTCCACAATCAATGAGGAGTGATCAGATACACTTCTAAGAGCGTATGTCACCTCCGAGATGTATCGATCGGCCGCATACGAACACAGACATAAGTTTATCTTTGATAATGAAGAGTAACTTTTGGAGAAACAGGAGAATTGTTTTACGCCCGGGTTTTTTGCCCTCCATGGGTTCATCCATCCCATCTCCTCTATAAATTTCCAAAGGGCTGTACGGCTCGTCCCCCTTCCTCCAACCAGCGGGGGGAGTTTGTTGAATGCATGGTCAATGTAATAATTGAAATCCCCGAAGGCATACAACAGCACCTCTGAGTATCTCACCTGGTACTCCATCAAAGCCCTCACCACTTGATTGTTGTATGGGGGGGGGGGTACATACACAAAAGCCAAGATGCATCTGAGAGTGAACAACCTGCACAGTAGAAAAAACATATCTCCCCTTTGTATCAATCTCAGAACCAAGCTCCTCATAGTCTCCGCATGAAAAACCCTGATGCATTTCGACCCTAGCGATTTCCGGTCTCTTCAGGGGGATTTATATTCTAGGGAAATGTCAAAATATCTAATTAAAGACTTTGAACAATATAAATATATATATATAGGTATAGTATTTCAAATTAAGCAAAATTATGGCTCCATGCATAGTTACCAATGGGTGTATGAAGACATGAGGATGTGTCGCACAACCCGGCATTGCAGGATTATAGCCATCCAGTGATTCCATCGCTGCCACATGTTCCCCCCGCACCCTCTGGTGCATAGTCCACTGATCTTACAGGGGGCCACGTTTTGGGACCCAGAGAGGAGGATGGGGGGTAAAACACCTGCAGATGGACATGCAAAAAAAAAAATATTGATTATAAGAGGGATTAGCTGACAGTGAAAAGATGGGGGTTAAGGGATGGGGTGTGGGGATGTGATAGGTGAAGTGAAAATGCATGATGTGAGGTAGAATGATGATGGGGCAAGAGAGGTGTGAAAGTGAAAATGAAACAAAACAAAACCAAACTGCTGAAAAAGAAAACTGAAACAACAAAATATTGGAAGTGTGAAGTGACAAGTGTGGGCAACTAGATGAGTGTGGAGGGGATAGTGCATGTGTGTATGTGTGTGTGAGCTAATCCCTCTTATAATCAATATAACTAACGAATAAACTACGCCATGCTATGTATAACTAGTTTAATTCTTTTATAATATGAATCCATTAATGACCAAGTAACAAGCCTACAGCTGTCAAGCACTTCTATATACTCCCTCTAATATTATATTATTTAATGATGACTTACAAAAAGTTTTTTTTTTTTTTGCATGTCCATCTGCAGGTGTTTTACCCCCCATCCTCCTCTCTGGGTCCCAAAACGTAGCCCCCTGTAAGCTCAGTGGACTATGCACCCACCCAGAGGGCGCGGGGGGAACATGTGGCAGCGATGGGATCACTGGATGGCTATAATCCTGCAATGTCGGTTTGCGGGACACATCCTCATGTCCTCATACACCCATTGGTAACTATATCTCTATATGCATGGAGACATAATTTTGCTTAATTTGAAATACTATACCTATATATATATATTTATATTGTTCAAAGTCTTTAATTAGATATTTTGACATTTCCCTAGAATATAAATCCCGCTGAAGAGACCGGAAATCGCAATGGTAGAAATGCATCGGGGTTTTTCATGTGGATACATATGTTACGCATACAATTGGCAAACCATGCCTGTACATAGAGTCTTTTTACTATGAGTGATGTTCCATGTTTGTTTTTGTCGCACTACCTATATGGATGATGTATTATTGTTCATTTGGAATTACTATTGTCTGTTAAATAAATGATTTTTTTTTTTTTTTTACATCAACTATTTTCACACCAACTCTCTGCTGCTAAAAAAAACCCTGGGGAAATTTCCTGTGTTTGTTGTATACTTATGGGTTATGCAGCTTTGGGGGCTCCCTTATTGTGTTATTTTTCCTTTTTACAGCTCCTCATAGTCTATGGAGCTATGGATCAGCACACACACCCCCCTTGAATATGAGGTGTGAGTGGAGTGATAAGCACTCCCTACCCACCGATAATTCAAACAATTCACAGATTCAGCAGTGAGGTGGGTCTCTTGTAGGGCACAAATTGCTGGCAGGCGTTTCCTCATCAAAGACGAAACCATGGTATGCTTTAGAAGATCCTGCAACCCCCAATGTTCCAAGACAGAATCATCACTGTCATCATCGGGGAGGATAAAGTGAGTAACTTACAGGGAGAGAATTCTGCTTGTCCAGCATACCCTCAGGTGGGCCGGGGAAAGGGGCCCATCCGTCGTATTGGAGAGGCAATGGCAATTGTTAACTTAGCGTGGCGATTAAGAAAGCTGTACCTCCATAGTTCTGATAATTCAGACTGTCTGCTCCAGAACAAATTTGTGCAAATATACACCATGAAGCGCACAATGGTGCGGTAAACAGACATGTATGTCCCCTTTGTTGCAGTCCAGCCGCCTGTATGGGCTTAACGCCCATCGGAGTGCACTCAACTTGCACTCCTGACCACTGATGTGACATTGGGGACTTCAACTCTTCCTGGGGCAACAGGTCTCGCAGGCCATCATAAAGGCCGCTAGCAGCGGCAACACATTCGTAGATAATCCTTGATGGGAGAATTATCATGAGTAGCTGCATTTCTGAACTCACATTGTGTAAAAGGAATCATTGTAAGTTCCTGGCAGTGCCCTCTGCTGAGGGGAAGATAGAGCAGATCGTCCATCAAGCGTTGAACTGGTCAGTCTTCCACTTCTGCAGGTCCCTGGGCTTGGCGGAGTGTGTTTTCATTAGCATCTAGCCAGTCTGAGGCCTCAACTGGGTGTTCAAAGAAATGAGCCTGTCCCCGTAAGGTGAGTCTAAGTTTCGCAGGATACAGCATGGCATATGAGGCCTGTAGTTTCTGCAGGTGTTTTTTTTATTTCAGAGAAGCGTGCACGGCTCTTCTGTACTGCGGCTAAGAAGTCAGGGTAGAAAGAGACTTGTGAGCCATTGTACTGGATGTTCCTCTTTTCCCTGGGCAGTCTTAGGGCAATTTCTTTGTCCTGGTAGTTCAGCAAGCATGCCAGTAGGGGTCGTGAGGGTGTCCCGGTGGTAGGGGTCTTGGCGGTATTCTGTGGGCCCTCTTCAATGCATACAAGT
Source organism: Lithobates pipiens (assembly GCF_037356315.1). Taxonomy (NCBI): domain Eukaryota; kingdom Metazoa; phylum Chordata; class Amphibia; order Anura; family Ranidae; genus Lithobates; species Lithobates pipiens. The sequence goes on along the minus strand of NW_027507903.1, from coordinate 400,807,592 downwards.
GGGTAAAAGCCTCCTTGCCAAAGACATCAGCCATCCACTTTTCCACAAATTGCGACCCTCCAACTTCTCAGGCAAACCCACTAAGCGCACGTTATTGCGCCTGAGGCGGTTCTCAAAATCTTCTGCTCGCATATCAGTGGCCCTAGCCAGGTGTGTGGTGGACTGGGATTCTCTGATCAGCATGGGTATTTTGTCTCTGTTCTCTTATTTTTTGTATGTCCTGCCTGATCAGGCTGACCTCCTCCTTCAGTCCCCCAAAGCTTACCTGCAGATTATTGACTGAGGCTGTGCATTTATTTACAGCTCTCAGGATGGCTGCTAGTGTGGGCTGTTCGTCTCCCTCCTCATCAGGGCCCTCTGAGTCCTCTGCCATATCGTGACGGTCCTCAGCCTGGTGCCTGCTCCCTGCTCTCTCTCCGCCTCCTCCATATCATCAGCACTATGTGCAGCACAGTCATGCAGGGACTGTACACCTGTCATGCCCGATTTCTGAGTAATTTTGTGGGCGTAGTACCTCATATCTTTAGGGTGATCTCCGTTGCCATCCCTGGGGGGGTTCTGTAGTTTACTCACTGCGTCCTTTCCTTTCTCCCCGCTGCGTGCCTTCTGTATGGAGAATGGAGCGGCGTCATTTTTTTTTTTTTTTTTTTAAATCTTTATTTATGGATTGCAGGTAATACAGAAACATACTGATCAAAACATGTCACTCCTCTTCCCTTGGTACCGATTAATACACATATTACAGTAAACAGATGAATTGGAAAAATAGTATGCGATAGCATTATCACTGTGAGTAACCTACAGCCAAAACACTGGCTCTCCCATCCAGCTGGCAACCCAGCGGTATATTAACGTCTGAGTCCTCCTCTGAGATAGGGCCCCGTCCGGCCGTCTCAGAGAGGTCCCCTGCGGCGCTGCACCTTGTCGCCATTGGGGAGAACCCTGGGCCGCATCATCTGTAAAAGTTGCCCTTCCTCGGTAGGGAAGATGAGAAAATATTGTGGCCACACCTGGACAATCACTAGTTTTTAACTTAAGTTGAGGGGAAGGGAAAGAGTGGGGGGAGGGGAAGGGGAAGAACGGGAAGGGGAGGGGAATGAATGGGGAAGAGCAGAGCAAGAGGAAAACAGACAGTGGGGAAGGGGTAGGGGAGTAAGGTGGGCCAGAGCGGTCCATGTGTGGCAGGATGGAGGGGAGACTCCAGTGGTTCCCGCTAGCCAGGTCTTCCCTTCACTCTCCACCACTGGACTCACTGATAAGTCTTATATTCAGCAGAAAACCTGAAAAGATTCCAAGGCAACCAGCGGGCATCGTGATCCTCCTCCCTATCCCCCATGGCCGCCGTCATCCGCTCCATACGATAGATATCGCTTATCCTCGCGAACCAATGCGTTACCGCCGGCGAGGACTGTTGCTTCCACATGCTAGGTATGCATGCCCTGGCTGCACTCAGGAGGTGTTTCAAGAGGGATTTACGGTATCTTTTCCCAGACATAGGAGTCAGGTTAAGGAAAATCGCAGCTGGGTTATCCCGAAGGTCAACCGAGGTGAGGTCATAAGTGATCCTTAGGACTTGTCTCCAAAACTGAGTTAACCGCGGGCATTCCCAAAAGATATGAATCAACGTACCCACTTGCGTACCACACCTCCAGCACATGGGGCTGTGACCCGGAAACATGGCAGCCAGGACCGTGGGGGTCCTGTACCAGCGAGTCAGAATTTTGTAAGTGATTTCCTGATACTTGCTGCACAAGGAAGACTTGTGAGCAAAAAGGAGAGCACGGTTCTTTTGGTCCGTCGAAAATTTGACACCGAGGTCTCTCTCCCACTTTCCAATGAACGACGGGTCCCCCTGTGAGGAATGCTCCAAGAGGATGCCATACGATTGTGACAATGAACCGCGTATCGGACCCTCTCCCACGCACATCTCCTCAAACTGGGTCAAGGCTCTACGGAAGCGGCCACTGGATGGCAATGATTTGAGGAAATGTAAAAGTTGGGCCAACTTCCATCTGCCCAACGCAGTGTTCCCCAACGTCTCATAGAAGTCCGAGGGGTCCCTCCAGTCCCCTGATCCCAGAAAGTGGGAGGCCCGAGCTAGGTCCTTGTCTTGATGGATTCGGAAGGATTTGTCGAATGTGCCCGGCACAAAATGAGGATGTCCCACTATGGGGGTCAAGGGCGAGGGAAATCCAGGCACCCCTGCCAGTATGAAATATCTATCTAGTTCCCGCAGCGTGGGCTCAATAAGGGGGTGGGCACGGGTCTTTTCAGGCAAACTAGTCCCACTCCAAGGCAAACCCTCAATGGGGCACGAGACCGATTCCCGCTCAAGTCGGACCCACAGTTTACCCGCCCCGTGTCTGCACCAATCAACCGTCCTACTCATGTGAACCGCCATATAATATAAAGCTGGGTCCGGAAGCCCCACCCCCCCCTGTGCTTCGAACGTTGGAGCAACGTCCGGCTTAGCCTCGATGGTCTATTCCGCCACACATATTTAGTAAACATGGATCGCAGCGCTTTAAAAAAGGATTGGGGGATCTTTATAGGTAGGGCTTGCAAAAGGTACAATAACCTTGGCATTACGTTCATTTTGAGTACGTTACACCTACCAAACCAGGAGGTTGCCAAATTCGACCACCTCTCCAGGTCCGTGGCGAACGTCTGCAAAAGGGGTTGAAAGTTCAACCGAAATATAAGGTTTGGGTCCGGGGGGATCTTGGTGCCTAAGTACTGGATAGCTTGGGTCGCCCAGCGGAAGGGGAAATTTTTGCTCGTGTGGGCCTGGGAGGTGGAGGATAAGGAGACGTTAAGTGCGAGCGGCGTCATTTTGATGATCCATCCGCGGGCCCTCTGCTCATTGTCCACGGGTCATCATGCCCTCTTGTAGAGTCAGGATGGCAGCGGTTATGTTCAGGTATGCTGCAATGAGGCATGGTGGCTGTAAGAAACGTGCTACAAAAGAAAACCAAAGGAAAAGGCAATAAAGACACTATAGTAATTCAGCTGCCAACTTCAGAAGGTATAACTAAATCATATAACTGCACCAGCGTATGTAGGTGGTCTGCAAAGCTCACTCCAAACAGGCTGAGGTGCAGGTGGCATTGTCCTCTATCTAGTAAAGGTCACAATTACATTACTTATCCAGTGAAATTTTGAGAAATAAAATATAACTAGGGAGATAATGCAGAATAGAAACCTTCATAGGATTCAATACTTACTGCAACCTGCATTCTGTGATTCTGCTCTTTGTGTCAAAGGCTAACCTATAAACCTAATAAAACAAATTTCATGTAAAACACAAACAGGCACAAAACAAGGCATAACAACACAGGCATAAAACTAATTTCATGTAAAACACAAACAGGCATCCAGCTTGAGCCCAAATCTAAATGAGACATATTTCACAAAAGACCTAATTAATGGACCACAGGCATAAAATCCAAAGCTCATATTGTGACCTGTGACTTTCTTTTGTTCTCGCCTGATGTTCATGTTTAAAAAAGGTCCAGTTACGAACCAGTTAAGAATCAGAATTGTCATTCTTTAATTGTTATAGTAGTTCAGTTTTACCTAGTTATATTATCTCCCTGTCAGAGCAGATGATAGCTGTCAGTTAAAAAAAAAACACATTTACATTTTCATGTAAACCATGATAAATACATATATGTGATTTTAATTATCTGTTATTAGCACTGAGCTTATCAAGAGATGATCTTACAACCTAAAGCTGGCCATTGATGAGTTGATGGGGGAATTACTCCCCAGGGAGCCATTGTGTTCTCCCAGTGGGTGGGGGGAGCCATCCCAGCAGGGAGAAGACATGATTATTACTAGTGGCTGTAATAGCCACATGTAAAATCTGACAAGCTGGTTATCAACTTGGGTGCATTCAGCCTCCCCCTACATGGTTTGAATCTCTGCTGGTCCCTCCTATCCATGTCCGGCTTAAGATTTAGCCTAGCAGTTCTGTTTTGAAAGGGAGAGAATACATGTAAATTAAAACATCAAGTAAGAATATGAAGTAATGGCAATTCCAGGCAACAAATAAAAGTACTCAAAATATTAATGCTATTAAAAGCGGAGTTCTACCCAGAAAATGGAACTTGAGCTTATCCGGTTCCTTTCCAGGGGGGGGGGGGGGGGATACCTGTCTAATACAGGTATTTGCGCCTACTTCCGCCGATAGATCACCACAGAAACTGTCGTGACCCTCCTCTGTCCCCCCAATGTCTTTTGGGAGACACACAGTTACCAGAAGACAGCAGGGACCATTCAGACATGTAGCGCGACTCAATAAGGAACCAGGCTGTGAAGCTGCAAGGCTTCCCTTCCTGATTCCCTTACTGAAGATGGCCTCCATCCAGGAGCCAAGGGACCGGTCAGTTTCTGGTGATGACATTGTGGGTGCCCTGAACAGGTAAATGTCCTTATTTTATATAAGTCAGCAGCTGAAGTATTTGTAGCTGCTGACTTTTTTTTTTGTTGTTGTTTTTTGGCGGAACTCTGCTTTAAGCAAACACTTAACTGTACTTAAAGTTCACTCAGCATGCCTTTATCTATGTTCCCTGTATTCTATTGCATCCAGTTTCCCAGACCGTCAAATAGGTTCATAATGAGGAACAAACTGGTTTGATTTTCTGCAGCTTATGCTAAATAACATGCTCTGTATCTCTCTTTCAGCATTACTGCTGGTAATTTAAATCTGACTAATGGTTGTGAGGAGCATCTTAGTACTGTACTAGCACTTTTTACATTATTAGAAAAGCAGAGCCTGCAGTGGGTGTATAAAGATCAGAAGTCAGTAAGTTTCAAATTTCCCCGATTACTGACAAAAGAATGTAGCACATTACAGCAATGCCTGAATGAAAAATGGAATGGTAAGATGTACCCCTTTGCCGTTACCATTTCACTGGCCTTAGGTTTCTGAAAAGAAACCAGCAATTCTTCCTTTTTCATATGGCTCTCCTTCTGTTACTGAATATGAATGTACATTGCAAAGAGAACAAATAATGACAAGTACATAACTGCAGTGACAAAAAATGTCCTCTGTGCTTTAACACTTTGAATGACTGTTGTTTTAGTGAGTCAGAGTGTAAGAGCACAGGGCACATTGTACATCTCTAGGTAAGCACTCACAGCCTGCAAAGAGGGGAAAGGTGACATCACAATGAGTTATTTTAGATATACTGTATATGAGCTCAATTTTTTGCTTATCCTACAAACCACTATATATATTTCATAAACAAAAATATGGAACAGAACACAGTGAACCTGCAAACACACTATGAGCATTTAGATATGAACATAACATAGCAAATTACCAAGCTGTAAAGTACATCTATTAGTAAAAGCAGCACACATTCCACATTATTAGGCACAATTAACCTTTTGACTGCCCCTAAATGTTACCCCTACCCAGCTAGTGTGATTAGTACAATGACAGTGTGTAGTATTAGGACTGATCACTATATTAGTGTCACTGGTGATTTCAGTGTCAGTTTCTCAGTTCACAACCCAGAGTCAGATTTCCTCATGCACTCACAGTCCCATAGCTATAGCTTTCACACAAACCAATTAACCACTTGCTTACAGGGCACTTAAACACCTTCCTGCCCAGACCAATTTTCAGCTTTCGGTGCTCTCACAATTTGAATGACAATTACTCAGTCATGCAACACTGTACCCAAATGAATTTTTTGTCCTTTTTTTCCCACAAATAGAGCTTTCTTTTGGTGGTATTTGATCACCTCTGGGGTTTTTATTTTTTGCGCTATAAATGAAAAAAGACCGAAAATTTTGAAAAAAAACGCATATTTCTTTGTTTCTGTGACAGAATTATGCAAATTATTAATTTTTCTTCATAAATTTTGGTCACAATTTATACTGCTACATGTCTTTGGTAAAAATAACCCAAATTAGTGGATATTATTTGGTCTTTGTGAAAGTTAGAGAGTCTACAAGCTGTGGTGCGAATCGCACAAAATTGATCACATCTGATGTACTGGTGGCCTATCTCGCTTCTTGTGACCCGAACAAGTCAGGAAAGTACAAATACCCCCCAAATGACCCCTTTTTGGAAAGTAGACATTCTAAGGTATTTAGTAAGAGGTATAGTGAGCTTTTTGATGTTGTCATTTTTTTCCCACAATTCTTTGCAAAATTAAGATTTTTCATTTTTTTTTTTTTCTCCACAAAATTGTCATTGTAATAGGTTATTTCTCTCACGTGGCATGTGTATACCACAAATGACACCCCCCAAAAAATTCTGCTACTCCTCCTGAGTATTACAATACCACATGTGTGGGACTTTTTCACAGCCTGACCACATAGAGAGGCCCAACATGCAGGTATCGCCATCATGTGTTCTAGGAACATAAGTTACACATCTAACTTGTTGACTATTTATTACACTTTTGAAGCACCAGGACAATGACACGTGACACTGATGACAGATGGCACTGATACGTGGCAATGATGACAGGTGGCACTGATGACAGATGGCACTAATATGTGGCACTGATGACAGATGGCACTAATATGTGGCACTGATGACGCGTGGCACTTATACGTGGCACTGATGACACGTGGCACTAATACGTGGCACTGATGACACGTGGCACTGAAACGTGGCACCGATGACAGATGGCACTAATACGTGGCACTAATATGTGCCACCGATGACAGATGGCACTAATACATGGCACCGATGACGCGTGACACTGATGACAGATGGCACTGATAAGTGGCATTGATGACACGTGACACTGACAACAGATGGCACGTGACACTGACAGGTGGCACTGATGACAAATGGCACTGATACGTGGCACTGATGACAGATGGCACTATGTGGCACTGATGACACGTGGCACTGACGGCAGGTGGCACTGACGGCAGGTGGCACTGACGGCAGGTGGCACTGACGGCAGGTGGCACTGGGGTGGATGGCACTGGGGGCAGGTAGCACTGGGGTGGATGGCACTGGGGGCAGGTAGCACTGGGGTGGATGGCACTAGGGGCAGGTAGCACTGGGGTGGATGGCACTAGGGGCAGGTAGCACTGGGGTGGATGGCACTGGGGGCAGGTAGCACTGGGGTGGATGGCACTGGGGGCAGGTAGCACTGCTGGGGGTGGATGGCACTGCTGGGGGCGGATGGCACTGCTGGGGGCGGATGGCACTTTTTATTTCATTTTTTTAATTTTTTTTTTTTCCAGAATCAGAACGGCTGCCGCTGCAGCCGTTCATCTCTCCCCTCTCGCACTGTCTGTGCGAGGAAGGAGAGCGGCGCTGCGAGATGATCTCATATGTTTACATATGAGATCATCTCCCATTGGACACGCCGATCACGCTGTAAACGGCCGCTGTGATTGGCCGTTTACAGCGATCTGTGTTTGCCTGTCCCCGGGGGACACGGCGAACACAGAACTTCCGCGATGCGCGCCCGCGGCGGCGCGCATTGCGGAAGTAAACATCAGGCCGTCCAGGGACGACCGCCCGAACGAACGCGCCTGCTCTACGGCCGTAATTCGGCTATAGGGCGGGCGCGAGGAGGTTAATATACACAAAATTGACCGGAATTTTCTCATTTATGAAGACATTTTTTTTTATTGGATATGTTTTAAAGTAGAAAATAAAATATATTATTTTTTTCAAAATGTTTTCATTTATATAATAAATAGAAAAAAACAGTAGTGATGAAATATCACCAAAAGAAAGCTCTATGAATTTTATTCCGGTAAAGCACTGCATGACCGCACACTTGCCAGTTAAAGTAGCTCAGTGACAAATAGCAAAATATGCACTGACCATGAAAGCGATAGAACCTTCCGGAGCTTAAAATTGAACTATAGTCAGAAAATTAAGCCCTGCTAAATCCCATCAGGCTGGCTCCTTTTGCAGGTATATCTATGCAAAACATTAAAAATACATGTTTACCGTATTTATCGGCATATAACACGCACCAACGTATAACACGCACCTTAACTTTAAGAGGGAAGTTTCAGGAAAAAAACGTTACACAAACCTCTGAGCCCCCTGCATGGTACACAGAGCCCCTGCATAGTACACAGACCCCCTGCATGACACACAAACCTCCTGCATGAAACACTGAGCCCCCTGCATGACACACTGAGCCCCCTGCATGACACACTGAGCCCCCTGCATGACACACTGAGCCCCCTGCATGACACACTGAGCCCCCTGCATGACACACTGAGCCCCCTGCATGACACACTGAGCCCCCTGCATGACACACTGAGCCCCCTCCATGACACACTGAGCCCCCTCCATGACACACTGAGCCCCCTCCATGACACACATGACACACTGAGCCCTCTCCATGACACACTGAGCCCCCTGCATGACACACTGAGCCCTCTCCATGACACACTGAGCCCTCTCCATGACACACTCAGCCCCCTGCATGACACACTCAGCCCCCTGCATGACACACTGAGCTCCCGCATGGTACACAGGCCCCTTTAATTATAAAGCCCCCCCTCCTCCTCTGCACTCCCAGGAGACCACCAAGTCTCCTGGGATGGCATTGCCAGCATGCTCTGGATCGGAGCTATTGAATACCTGCCTTGCCATCGTTGCCGACCCCTTCTCGTGCTCCGCTCCTCCTGTGTCACCTGTGGATCTTTTAAACACCTCCATTGGCGCCGTGGACCCGGTCATGTGACATATCTCTGCTCTGAATCATTTACGGTCACATGACCGCTCTCCTCCTCCAATCACATCCTACACTCGAGGAAGGGGGCGAAGCGGGAGGAGGAGAACGGCGTTGGTGTAGGGGTTTTAATTGTCATACAATGGCATGGGGGAGCGGTGTGTGGGAGGCGGCCGGCAGTAATGTTATCAGGAGGTGTCCTGGCAGCGCTGTTCCATGGCCAGGAGAGTCGGATGGGCCGCCCGATTGCCGCCCTCCCCCCCATGAAAGAAAAACAGATATCGCGTGTAACACGCAGGCACAGTTTACCCTCTGTTTGCAGGGTAAAAGTGCGTGGTATACGCCGATAAATACGATATATTGTTTAAAATGCAGTAATACGCTGTCTCTCCCTGCTCTGCACATGCTCAGTTGCTCTCTATTTTTAGGAATTTTTAGGCAATGTCAAGATTGTTGTGGCTGATCTGCTTACAGCCTTAACCACTTGATGACCGGAAGGATTTACCTCCTTAATGACCAGGCCATTTTTTTGCAATATGGCACTGCGTCGCTGTACACAAACAAAATGTATGTCCTTTTTTTTGAACAAATAGAGCTTTCTTTTGGTTGTATTAGATCACTAGGGATGAGCCAAACACCCCTGGTTTGGTGTGCAGCAGAGCATGGGAACAGGCAAAAAATGTGTTCGAACACACAAACACCATTAAAGTCTATAAGACAGGAATGTGAAAAATCAAAAGTGCTAATTTTAAGGGTTAATATGTAAGTTATTTTCATAAAAAGTGTTTGGGGACCTGGGTCCTGCCCCAGGGGACATGTATCAATGCAAAAAAAAAAGTTTTAAAAACTGATGTTTTTTAGGGAGCAGGGTTTTTAAAGTGGTTGTAAACCCTTACAAACCACTTTGACCTACAGGTAAGCCTAGATTAAGGCTTACCTGTAGGTCCAAGCAATATCTCCTAAACCTATATGGTTTAGGAGATATTTGCCCGAAAACGGGCACCGCTGTCTACGGCGCATGCGCCGTAGACAGCGGCGCGCAGGCGCACTGAACGCGGCAGTTCCAAAAATGGAGCTGCCGCATTTGTCGACTCCCGTGCGCATGCGCGAGAGTGACGTCATCGCGGCTTCGCCGAATGACAGCGGCGGAGCTGCGAGACGCCACCAGCAAGATGGATGCGGCGGACTACAGGGGACAGCGCGACTTCGCTGGCTCCTGTGTCAGGTAAGTGACACATAATGGGCTACTATGCGATGCATAGTAGTCCATTATGCTTTACCTTTGCAGGGAAAAAAAGAGGAAGTAAACTCATCAGGGTTTACTTCCTCTTTAATAATGCTTAAAGTGAAACAATAAAAGTGAAATATTCCTTTAAATTTTGTACCTATAGTATACCTGTAAAGTGGCGCATTTTTCCCATGTTTAGAACAGTCCCTCGCGGCTATAATGAATTGTTGGGTCCCGGCAATACAGAAAGTCATTGAAAAAAATTTTTTTTTTTAAATGGCATAGGGGCCCCCCTCAAAATCCATACCAGACCCTTCTGGTATGAATTTTAAGGGGAACCCTGCGCCAAAATAAAAAAAAATGGCATGAAGGTCCCCCCAAAAATCTATACCAGATCCTTATCCGAGCACTCAATCTGGCAGGCCACAGGAAAAGAGGGGAGATGAGAGAGCACCCCTCCTCCTGAACTGTACCAGGCCAGGCCACATGCCCTCAACATATAGAGGGTGCTTTTGGGTAGCCCCACAAAGCACCTTGTCCCCATGTTGATGGAGACAAGGGCCTCATACCCACAACCCTTGCCCCCGGCCCCCCTGTTTAAAATGGTAACAGCTACATTGTACCCCTACCATTTCACAAAAAAATTATCAAAATGTTAAAAAAAAGCACAAGACACATCTTGGGACAAGTTTTTTATTAAAAAATAAAAAAATAAAAATGTCCCACAAAGTCCATTCATCTTCTTCTCTCTCTCCGCCGACGGACCGGTAAAAAAAAGAAGATTCACCTCCATGGGAGGCACCCGCCTTATGACGCTTCAGCGTGATGTATCTGGGGGTGGGGCCAAACGTTGACGTACCTCGGTGACCCCACCCCCCTCTGATGCACAGGGACTTCCCAATGTCTTGCTCGTGGCATCAGAGGGAACGGGGCCATCCGGGTACATAAACGCCATTGGGAAGTCCCAGTGCGTTAGAGGGGGCAGGGGCACCTGGGTACGTCACCATTTGGCTCCACCCTCAGTTATGAAGGAGCTGTTATCCCGCTGAAGCGTCATAAGGCGGGTACCTCCCATGGAATAATAACTGACGTTTTTAAAACTTTTTTTTGCATTGATATATGTTCACTGGGGCAGGACCCAGGTCCCCAAACAAACACTTTTTGTGACAATACCAAGCATATAAGTCTTTAAAATGAGCACTTTTGATTTCTCCCATAGACTTTTAGTTTCAATTTTTTTTTATTGTGAGTAACATAAGAATAAAGGTTACAAACAGAAGTATTCAAGACTACGAGCGCGGCACATAACGTAATTTCAACACAAAAAAAGAAAAAACATAATGCATATATCACGATGTTTATATAACATTAAGCTCATTGTTAGCGCATTCTAGGTTGGAACAAGGGAACATACTGGTGCATTCATTAAGATGACATCCAGTTAACTGGAGGAGAACCCCCCACCCAACATCAACGTGAAACAGGGACAGAAGAAAACGTAGGGCAAGGGGGATAGTCAACCGAAGGACCTTGTTCATGACACGAGGAACACAATTAGACAAATTGTAGCCATAGGCTAAGAAGAGAGAGAGGATGGGGGACACAAAGCGGGAAGAAAAGACATAGCAGGAGAAAGGGGGACAGGGAGGGAGAGAGAGAGTCAGTGTCGGTGGGACCACACGGGGCCGCAGAGGGCCATCAGACAGCCCTGTCTAGTTCGTCTTTCTATGGGAAAAGTATCCGAGCGGAAACCCGAGTATTTTATATAGGCTTGTGGTTGGCTGTAAAGGGAATTCACCCATTGTAGAAAGTGTGGGCCGAAACCTCAACGTTTGAGGATATAATCCAGGTAGGGCCAGGACACCGTGTCGAACGCTTTTTTAATATCAAGAGAAAGCAGGTGCATTGGGATTTTGCGGGTCCTGGCTATGTGTTGGAGCAAGACAACCCGTCTGATGTTGTCACTGGCTTGACGTCGGGGCATGAAGCCTACCTGATCCTTATTGATCAACCTGCCAATCAGAGGGTTAAGACGAAGGGCTAAAATTTTGTCTAGGAGCTTAATGTCTAAGTTTAGTAAAGAGATAGGTCTGAAGTTAGACCACAGGGAATTATCAGTGTTGGGTTTGGGTATCATGGCTATTATAGCTGTCAGAGTGTCACGGCCAAATGTCTGATTTTGCAGCAGGGCGTTAAAGGATTTACAAAGAAGAGGAGTCAGAATGGGGGCAAATTTTTTGTAGTAGGTGGCAGAAAGTCCATCGGGGCCAGGTCTCCTGTGTGGTTTGAGAGTCTTAATAGCTGCAAGTATTTCCTCAGACGTAATGGGTGACTCAAGGGATTCCCTATCGGAGTCAGTCACTGTGGGCAGGGAAAGGTCTCGAAACAGCCGGTCAGCCGCTTGTGGAGAAAAAGAAGATTTAGCCTTATATAAGGCTTCAAGACGGTTGCGGAATTCCCGGAGTACCTTGACGGGGTTACTAGTTTGAGTATGCTTATCTATCTTGAGTCTAATGGGGACCTGGTTTCTATCAGGGTGCCTAAGGCGCATAGCCAGCAGCGTATCTGGTTTATTAGCTTTCGTATAAAGAGTGTGGTTGGACCTACGGATAGCCTTGTCAGCCGATTCAGCCAGCAGCAGGTCCAACTCAACTCTAGAGTTTTCCATCACCAGCCTATTGGGTTCCGTTGGGGAGGACTGAAACTGTAGGAAAGCCTGGTGAAATTTCTGTTCTAGCCTAGCCAGTTGGAGTTTTTTATCTCTTTTGAGGTGTGTGGATACTGAAATACAGGTGCCCCTAATCACCGGTTTATGTGCTTCCCAGAGTAGGGTAGGAGAGATATCGGGAGTGGAGTTAGTCTGTATATAGTCTTTAAGGGCCACTTGAATATCTAGTAAGAAAGACTGGTTAGTAAGGTGGGCTTCATTAATACACCATGAGCGATCTCTAGATTGTGGAATCAGGGAAGCTATCGAGGTTATTACTGCACAATGGTCCGACCATGGTATGGGTTGAATGGAAGAGTCAATCAAGATCGAAGAGAATGCAACTGAAAGAAAGATATGATCAATTCTGGAGAAGGATTTATGGGGGTATGAGTAAAAGGTGTAATTTTTCCTAGACGGGTTGCACTCACGCCAGGTGTCAATCAGAGAGGCTTGCTGGAACAGTTTCCAAAACCGTAGATGGGGTTGCAACACTAGGTTTGAATCACCACATAAAATCAGGGTGCCCTTACAATGGGTCGGTAGGACCTGGAGTAGATGCGAAAAGAAGGGGGTGGGATTAATATTAGGGGCATAATAGGAGACCAAAGTGGTTTCTACATCTTGGAGTAGGCCCACTAGAATAACGTAGTGCCCTTCCAGGTCTTTAATTTCTGAGACTACCGAAAAGGGGAGGGTATGATGAATAGCAATCAGTACACCACGTTGTTTCGTGGGTGCGGAGGCAGTAAAAACTTGAGGGTATCGGGAGCTAAAATATTTTGGGGTTGCGTTAGAGGAAAAGTGAGTTTCCTGAAGAGCCACAATGCCAGCCTTCAGCGATACAAATGACTGGAAGGCCTTGACACGTTTGTTAGGTGAATTCAGGCCTTTAACATTAAGTGAAAGTACATTTAGGGGGACCATCGAGAAAAGAAAAGTGGGGTTTGTAGGGAAAAGACAAAGACACGTTATGGAGGGGAGAACAGGAATCTGTCGCCCGACCAAATAGTGCACAGACTCCCCAGCCGGCCAGCCAGCTGAAGGGTGCATACACCATACTAGGGGGAAGCAATGACAGCTTCCCGCCACAAACGGGATATTAGGAAATAAGACTTCGAAGTCAAAAAATGGTAATAAGGCATCACACGAGTAGAGCTATTAGTATTAGTCTATTAGCAATCGTGGGACTAGCTAAACATTCTTATAAAACAAACTCAATGTTTAGTCAAAATAATCAGTTACTGATTAGAGGAACAAATTGGCTAGGCCATAAAACAATACACATACAACAATAAAAAAAAAAAAAAAGCAGATAGGAAATAATAAGATCTGAGCCTGTGCAACCCCAGAGGGTGATAGGGGACTGTATAGGCTCCCCCTAAAAAAAAGGGGGGGAACCCATCACAGGACAGTCTCCTTGGTCCTTGGATGAGAGGTCAGGCAAAAATAATAATGGGATCAAGACCTCATGCCAAGGTTCCTCCAGTGGCACTCAATAGAGGAGTAGGTAGCAGGTTTCAGTGAGGAGAGTATAGTGAACGGTCTGCTGCGACATCTCGGGGTGGACGAGCTGGGGTCCCTTAACAAATGGAGGAAGGGGCTGGTGGGGGTCTTCTTGGGGTGATGGTATAGGGGGGAGCCGAGGTCCGGGCTGGGGTGCGAGGTAGCGCCGTCTCTGAGGGTTGAGCTGGGGCAGCCAGATGCAGGGATTCCAGGAGACTCTGGAGAGCTTCAGGTGAAGTGCAGGAATGCTGCTGCCCCTGGTATGAAAACTGCAGGGCGAAGGGGAAGCGCCATGTGTACTTCACTTGGTGCTGTTGAAGAATCTGCACCTGTGGTTTCATCGCACGGCGTTTTGCAATCGTTAAAGGGGCTGAATCGGAGAAAAGCTGGTACGTGTGTCCTTGAAACAGGAGAGTGTCTTTGTTGCGTGCAGCAGCCAGCAATTGCTCCTTTGTACGGAAAAAGTGAAGCTTAATAATAATATCCCGCGGAGGGCCATCAGGTTGCTGACGGGTGAGGGCCCTATGAATCCGATCGAATTCCAAGCGTTCGATCGGTATAGAGGGGGACAGTTCCTGGAAGAGGGCCGTAGTAAAGGATTGTATATCATCAATCGCTTCTGGTATGCCTCGCAAGTGCAGATTGGATCTGCGGGAGCGATTTTCCGCGTCCTCTAAGCGAGAAAGAAGGGTGGTATTCTCATCACGTAAGGCCGCCTGTTCCCGGACCTGCTCCTGGAGCGTGAGCTCAATATCATCCACTCTAGTCTCCAGATCTGATGTACGTTGGCCCAGTTCCCGTATTTCCCAGGTTAGCTTATTGGTTATCTGGTCAGAGGTGGATTTGAGGGCTTTATGAAGCATAGTCTCCATCAGGGATAAAAAATCCACCTGGGACATACCTGAGGGTGGTATAGCAGAGGGACCATCAGCGTGGTCGTCCGAGCGTTCGTCCTCTTCACTGCCAGTATGTCCTGTTCCGTCTGGAGAAGCGGCGCGCTGCATAGCGGGAGCCTTCGCCGTCATCTTGGACAAGGTGCGGGCTATGGCCTCCTTTATCGGTTTAGGCTTGTTCTTGCCTCGTGGTTCGTCAGGACCATACCGGAGAGATTAGCGTGTTTTCCGGAGGTGATATGCTGAAACAGCGGGGTTGCAGGGTGGCTCAAACCCGTAGTAAAAACCAGATGTTGTGGCGGGGAGTGCGGAGCTCTAGTGGAACACGTCTTCCATGCAGAGCCTCACGCATGCGCCCCCCCCCCCCTCCCATAGACTTTTAAAAGGTGTTCCGTGGCTTTTGAATTTGCTGAAAACACCCCAAATTGTTCGCTAATCGATGAACAGGTGAACGTCGGGCTCATCCCTATTGGTCACCATTGCATTTTTTATTTTTTGCACTATAAACAGCCCTGGTGGAGTGTGCTTTAATATGAGAAGGTGGAATTTTCCTCTTTAAACCATAAGCTTGAACAATCACTTGACAAATCCATTTAGAAATAGTAGATTTTGACGCTGCCTGTCCTCTCTTAGGACTTTCTGGCAACATAAGAAAAACATCTGCCTTAAGAGTCTGAGCGGTCACCTTCAAATAGACCTTGACTGCTCACACCACATCAAGAGAATGTAGTGACCTTTCTTCCACAGAACGAGGTTCTGGAAAAAATGGAGGCAGAACATAATCCTGATTTAAAGGAAAACCTGACACTACCTCCGGTAAAAAATTAGGATGAGGATGCAATACAACCTTATCCTTATGAATAATTAAATATGGCTCTTTACAAGAAAGAGCAGCCAACTCTGATACTCTTCTTGCAGAAGATATGCCAACCAGAAAAACGAATTTCCTTGTTTGATCCAACCTAGATTTAGCGTTTGTAAGGTAAGATGGAATACCGGACCTTGTAAGAGAAGGTCTGGCCATCGTGGTAGGGTCCATGGGTCCCCTACCACCATCTTTATGATCTCTGCATACCAAGATCTCCTGGGCCACAAGAATCACCTCCTTCCCTTCCTGCTTGATCCTGTAAAGAAGGTGCGGAAGCAGCAGAACAGAAGGGAACGCATAGATCAATGAAAACTGATCCCATGGAAAAAACAAGGCATCTGTTCTGCATGCCAGTGGATCCTTTGTCCTTGACACAAAGTTGTTGATCTTTATGTTGAACCTGGATGCAAAACAGATCCACGTCTAGAATTCCCCATCTTTTACATATTTTTATTTTTTTTTAAATAAATTTTATTCAGAGAAAAAGAAATAAGGACATACAAAGGCATACAGAAAAGGCACAATCAGCGATAAGGAGAAAATATATAAATATCCAGGGCTTACCCTGGGGGCAGAGGGAAACCGTGGTACACCAAAGAGTTCAGCGAACAGTAATACTATCATAGTATAGAACAGTAGGGACCAACCGGATGAATCGGGGACTGTTTTAAACCCTAAATAGAGCAGGTATTAATACCGGCTCCCTAGCGGAGCAAATGCCTAGATTACATTATATAGATCCAAATAAGTAGGAGGGAGGGGAGGGGAAGGTAGGGAAGGGGGGGGGGGGGGGGAAGGGACCGGGGGGGGGAAGAGAAGGCAGATTAGGAACAAGGATAATATCGTAAGGAAGGGTTCATATGCAGTGATCACAAAGATGAAACCTGGGAAGCAGACAAGGACCATAACAGCCTAGGCATTTAAGTAGATCCTGGAGATATGTTAGGAGTGGAGCAAGTCATTGTAAGTAAAAGACAGTTGATCCAATGCACGTTGATCAAGTGATGACATGGTTGCGGTGAGAAACAGACGCCATTTGGCGAAAAAGGCAGTTTTTTGGGAGGCATGGGAGAAGTCAGCCAGAAGCCTCTCCTTATGCATGAGAGATAGCAGGTCCTGGAGAAGTTGGGAGGCCGAGGGGCCGGGAGGCGAAAGCCAAAAACGAAGTATAAGGCGACGGGCCAGAAGTAGACATAACAAGATCCATTCGACTGTAGCATGCTGGGAATGGGGCCCTAAAATGGGTCTGGCACCCGGCAGTGTAGACCATGGCAGCAGCAATGAGTCCCAATATCGGAAGATTAGGAGCAGAGGTTCCTTGGGTAATTTCAGTAGAGTGATATCAAAAATGAATGCAATGACCTGGTCCCAGAATGTAGATATTGTCTGACAAGACCAGAAGCGATGAGAGAGAGATGGCTTTGGATTTTTACAGTGACGGCAGGATGCCCCATCTTGTTTTGCTTTGGGAGACAAAAACGGGATGTAGGCCCTGTGGGCAATCTTAAGTTGGGTCTCCCTCCAAATTTTGTTGGGCGTAAGTCTCAGAACTTTGTTGAGACCCACCATAATCTTGTAGACGATGTCGGGGTCTGAGAAGGCCGAGGACCAGTTTGCAATGGAGGTGCTGGAGGCCGGAGGCGTTGAGCGTTCTAGAAGGGGTTTGTAGACATCTGAGATCTTAAAACACTTGTCCCGTATCAGGTGATCCATGAAACTGGGTTGGAAACGAAGGAGCTCTTTTTTGCAACTTTGGGTAATAAAGCTGACACACTGTTGGTAGTGCAGAAAGTGTGAGGCGGGTATGGAGAACGATTCCATCACTGAGTGGAAAGGAAGAGGTCTGCCAGTAGCCGGGTCACACAAGGAGGAGAAAACGGATAGACCCCGTTCAGTCCGAGACGAAAAAGCCTTGCAATGGAGGCCTTGAGTAAAGCAAGGGTTTCCTTGGATAGGCAGGTGTGTAGAAATGAAGGGTGGGAGATTAGCCAGTTTTCTGGATTCCCTCCAGGCTATCGCTGTGTCTCTGAGAACAAGGTTGTGTTGGTGAGGGAGGGGAACGGATTTCTAGCGGCAGTGCAGCAGGGCAGTCAAGGAGTAAGGGTGAGCCATAGCAGTTTCGAGATCAAAATTGGAGTACCTGGACGAGTGGGTGATCCAATCTAGGCTGGTTCTGAGTAAGCAAGCTAAATTGTACAATCTAACATTAGGTAAACTGATACCCCCTTTGCCCCTGGGAAGGTGTAATTTTCTGTAGGCAATACGTGGTCTTTTGCCGCGCCATAAAAATTTTGAGATAGCAGAATCCAAAAAAGTAACATCTTTATGTTTAAGCAATAGTGGTAGAGTTTGCATAGGGTATAAGAGTTTGGCAAAGCTGACCATTTTCACAAGGTGGCACCTTCCCAGGAGCGAAAGGGGCAGATCCATCCAGTTGGTCAATTCTTGGGAGATCTTAGAAAGCAGGGGAGGATAATTCAACTGGTAACAGCGGCCCAGGAGGGGGTGGAGTGGGAGCCAATAGGGAGAATCTCACTTTTAGAATAGTTAATGCGGAGCCCTGAGCAAAGCCTAAATCCGTCAAAGACACTTTTAATAGTGGGAATGTCAGCTGCCGGATTAGATGTGAAGATGAGTACATCATCTGCGAACAGAGATGTGCGGAGTTCCTTACCCCCTATGTCTATGCCGTGGAGTGGAGCAGTATAGGTCAGGTGTCTAGATAGAGGTTCAAGGGCTATGTTAAAAAGTAAAGGGGATAGAGGGCAGCCCTGTCTGGTGCCTTTGTGCAATGGGAAACTGGGTGAGAGGAGGCCAGCTGCCACCAAATTGGCGGAAGGGGAGGCGTACATAGAGTTTATGAGGTGGGAGAAGGGGCCTGTGAAACCTAATTTGGAGAGGGTTAATGAAAGCCAATCGAAACTAACATTATCAAAGGCTTTCTCTGCATCTAACGTGATAATGGCATAGGAACCCTTGGGGTTTTGTTTGGCTGCTTCAAGAGCTAGTAAAACTTTGCGGATATTTAAAGTGGCCGTTCGCCCTTTGGTAAAACCCGATTGGGCCGAGTGGATTAGGTGGGGTAAGATATCAGCCAATCGCGTGGCAATAATCTTTGAGAGGATTTTTACGTCTAAATTTAGGAGGGAAATGGGTCTGTAGGATCCGGGCTGTAATGGATCCTTTCCTTTTTTGGAAAGTAGTTTAATGATGGCTTGGTTCCCTGAGGGGAGATATGGACCTCCCGCCCAGATAGCAGAATAGACGGAGAGGAGAGTAGGAGCCACAATGTTGATGTGGTTTTTATAAAAGTCGCTAGTAAAGCCATCGGGACCAGGGGCCTTGTGTGAGTTGAGATGGCGGATGGTGTTTTCTATCTCAGGGAGAGTGATGGGGGCATTGAGGATCTCCAATTGCTCCGGCGAGATAGAGGGGAGGGATAGGGTGTCTAAGAATTGTCGAGCCTTTTGTTGTATGATGGGGTCCGGGGCGTACAGATTAGTGTAGTACTGTAACATTGCTTCATTGATGGCTTGCAGGGAAGAGAGTGTACGGCCCGTGTGATCAGATAGGGCGGTGATGTGTGTAGGGCGAAGACTACCTTTACATAATCTGGAAAGAAGTTTTCCAGCTTTATTACTGTACCTGTGGAGGGTGGCATCTAAGTGAGCCTTTTTCGTGCGCTCAAGGGTGTCCGCCCAGTTGTCAAAATTGGACTTGGCTGAGACCCATTCGTCGTGGTGTTTAGGGGAGCTGGCGGAGGACAGCTGCCGTTGGGCAGAATGAAGTCTGGCGCTGGCCAATTTGTAGTGTTGGAGAGCGTGGCGTTTAAATGATGTGGCATAGCTGATAATGCGCCCCCTAAGATACGCTTTTCCGGCATCCCAAAAAAGGTTAGGATTAGCGGAATGGGTGGCATTCGCAGACGTGTATTCTGCCCAGGCCTTGTCTAGATATGTGCGAAAATCTGAGTTATTGGTTAGGAAAGCGGGGAAGCGCCAAAGGTTAGGGTGAGGGGGAGATCCAGCCTATCTAGGGTGACTACCACCGGGGCATGGTCCGAAATCGCAATGTCGTGTATTTCGGCGTCAGAAATTAAGTTTATGATATCGTCTGACCCAAAGAAATGATCAAGTCTCGCTAGAGATCTATGAGGCCGCGTACACACGCGCGGACTGTTCGCCCAACCTTGTTCGGCAAACAGTTTGTCAAACAGTCCGCTCAAAATTTGCATGAGCGGACTTGCCCACACACGAGCGGACTGTTTGACGAACAAGGTTGGGCAAACAGTTCGCTCAACTTTTGAAATGAACGGACTCGCCCACGTAAGGCGGAGGCAAATCCGCCCATTTCGAGCGCGTGTACAGGTAGGCGGGGCCCGCGAAGGAGACGTCGCGGGCTCCGCCGCCTGGAATGGGCTTAAAGGGGAACCCCAACGCCGAAAAAAATCGGCGTGGGGGTTCCCCCCAAGTCCACACCAGACCCTTGTCCGAGCACGCTACCCGGCCGGCCAGGAAAGGGGGGCGAGCGAGCGCGCCCCCCCTCCTGAGCCGTACCAGGCCGCGTGCCCTCAACATGGGGGGTGCCTTGGGGAAGGGGGGGGCCGCGCGGCCCCCCCACCCCAAAGCACCTTGTCCCCATGTTGATGAGGACAAGGGCCTCTTCCCGACAACCCTGGCCGTTGGTTGTCGGGGTCTGCGGGCGGGGGGCTTATCGGAATCCGGGAGCCCCCTTTAAGAAGGGGGCCCCCGGATACCGGCCCCCCACCCTATGTGAATGAGTATGGGGTACAATGTACCCCTACCCATTCACCTGTGAAATAAAGTACAAATAAAAACACAACACAGGGGGAAAAAATATTTTATTGCACAGCCGGGGGTCTTCCGTCTTCGGGGGTCTTCTCGCCGGACTCCTCCGCTATGTGTGTGTAGCTCTTTTGCCAGCGGAGGAGTCCGGCTTTCTTCCTCCCCGCCGCCGGCCTCTTCTCCCGACTTCGGGGGTCTTGTCCCCCTCTTCGGTTCTTCTGCCGGGCCACCGCGCCTGGTCCGGTGGCCCGGTCTTCTGTCGCCGTCTTCCGTTCTTCTGTCGCCGCCTTCGGTTCTTCTGCCGGGCCACCGCGCCTTCTTGTAGCTCTTTTACAGGCGGTGGCCCGGTCTTCTGTCGCCGTCGCCGCCTTCCGTTCGTGTTCTTCTTCTTGTTCTTCTTGTTCTTCTCCTGGAGATGTTGACTCGACGAGCTCTCCGGCCGGAATGCCGGGGACGCGCTGTGCGGTCACTTATATAGTGACAATGGGGCGGGGTCACATGGTATATGTCACATGGGTTGGTCACATGGGTTGATGTCACATGGGGACTATGACATCGTAAGGGGGCGGGGTCACCATGTGACATCAACCCATGTGACATATACCATGTGACCCCGCCCCATTGTCACTATATAAGTGACCGCACAGCGCGTCCCCGGCATTCCGGCCGGAGAGCTCGTCGAGTCAACATCTCCAGGAGAAGAACAAGAAGAACAAGAAGAAGAACACGAACGGAAGGCGGCGACGGCGACAGAAGACCGGGCCACCGCCTGTAAAAGAGCTACAAGAAGGCGCGGTGGCCCGGCAGAAGAACCGAAGGCGGCGACAGAAGAACGGAAGACGGCGACAGAAGACCGGGCCACCGGACCAGGCGCGGTGGCCCGGCAGAAGAACCGAAGAGGGGGACAAGACCCCCGAAGTCGGGAGAAGAGGCCGGCGGCGGGGAGGAAGAAAGCCGGACTCCTCCGCTGGCAAAAGAGCTACACACACATAGCGGAGGAGTCCGGCGAGAAGACCCCCGAAGACGGAAGACCCCCGGCTGTGCAATAAAATATTTTTTCCCCCTGTGTTGTGTTTTTATTTGTACTTTATTTCACAGGTGAATGGGTAGGGGTACATTGTACCCCATACTCATTCACATAGGGTGGGGGGCCGGTATCCGGGGGCCCCCTTCTTAAAGGGGGCTCCCGGATTCCGATAAGCCCCCCGCCCGCAGACCCCGACAACCAACGGCCAGGGTTGTCGGGAAGAGGCCCTTGTCCTCATCAACATGGGGACAAGGTGCTTTGGGGTGGGGGGGCCGCGCGGCCCCCCCCTTCCCCAAGGCACCCCCCATGTTGAGGGCACGCGGCCTGGTACGGCTCAGGAGGGGGGGCGCGCTCGCTCGCCCCCCTTTCCTGGCCGGCCGGGTAGCGTGCTCGGACAAGGGTCTGGTGTGGACTTGGGGGGAACCCCCACGCCGATTTTTTTCGGCGTTGGGGTTCCCCTTTAAGCCCATTCCAGGCGGCGGAGCCCGCGACGTCTCCTTCGCGGGCCCCGCCTACCTGTACACGCGCTCGTAATGGGCGGACTTTCCGAGCGGGAACAGTCCGCTCATTTCGAAAGTACAGCGGACAAGCCCACACACGGGCGGACTGTTCGCTCAAACACAGTTTCAGCGGACAGTTTTTCGGAATTTCCGAAAGACTTTGTCCGTCCAACTGTCCGCTGAAACTGTCCGCTGAAAGCCCACACACGAGCGGACTGTCCGCCCAAACACTGTTCAGCGGACAAGGTTGGGCGAACAGTCCGCCCGTGTGTACGCGGCCTGAGGGTTAGAGTAAAACGTGAACTCCTTGTCAACGGGGTGCGAAAGACGCCAGAGGTCTGTCATGTGTAGGGAGTCCATGGTGGACGAGAATAGGGTGGGGTTTGATACGGCCGCGCCCGATATCAGTGGTCTTGGAGAGGATCTGTCTAACGAGGGATGCATGACGTCATTAAAGTCACCACCTACCAAGTGAGGCAGGTGGGTGAAGTCAAGTAGCCACGTAGAGAGTTCCTTATAAAATTGTGTAGTGGGGTTGTTAGGAGCATATATATTGGTGATGAACAACTCTTTAGTACCTATCCGTACCGTTGCGGTAAAGAAACGGCCTTTATCGTCTGAGACGGTGGATAGGATAGTGCATGGGAGGTTTTTGTTTATTAAAAGCAGGACACCAGCCTTCCGTCCCAAAGATTCAGCTCCATGGACTGAGCCCACCCACATTTTTTGCATGCGCGGGAAGTCGGATGCAAGTAAGTGGGTTTCCTGTAGAAGGGCAATATCTGCCTTGAGATGTTTAAGATGCCGAAGGATCTTCACCCTCTTATGAGGAGAGCGAAGGCCCTTGACATTCCAAGAGACTACTCTAAGATAGGCATCGGTTGGGGGCTTGGAAGGCTGGTATTCTGGCTGAAAGGTGCAGGAGAGATTAGATGGCCTGGGTTAGAGAAAATATGGATCAGAAGAGATAGGCCTCGTTCATGGGTCCTAAATGGATGAGGGGGAGATCCCCGGTAAGCAGGGAGGGGGAGCGGGGGGGAGGGGGGTTTGGGGGGCTTGAAGGGGTAAAACAGTGGTAAAAAATGGATAACCAAACGAATAAACAAAAACACACACTTCACTTTTTTCCGCATGAGTTCACTGTGTAGGAAGGGACGCTCCTCAAACAGAGCCCCAGGGATAAAATGGAGTGCCAGCGGTTCGTCTCGAAGATGCTCAGTAAGCAAGTAATTCAGGGACGAAAGTCGCAGCGTGGCGGCCGAAAAGTAGCGGTGGGGAAGGAATACACAGTGGAGTCATGCCAGAACTGTTACGCTGTGGTAACCACAGTAATGTATGGCTTAGCAAAACTATACATAAAAAAAACGTGAACGAGCATAGTATAAAACAATACAAAATGCGTTAATAAACATAACCTGAGTAGTCCTAATGAGCTCGGAGAAGCACCACGAAGGTGAGGCAGAGAGACAGGAGGCCTGCAGTGCCCAGCGTCTGAGTCCTCCATGGTCGGCAGGAAATCATCTCCCGGAGTCGGAGAATAACAGACCTGATATCAGGAATGATGGGGGGGAGAAAGAGGTAAACGTTAGATTGAAACAAGTGATGGAAAAAAAACGCCGATCAACATAGCGTTCCTTATGACCTAGGCGGAGGAAGAATAAAAAAAAAGATAGGTCATCATTGGGGAGCAGGAGAAGCTTCAACGTGGAATATTGCGGTGTCGGTGATCCGGGGCAGATGCTCTAAAGCGCTTTGGTGAGTCCTTCCTGAGGCTCCTCTGATCCAGCGTGATGAGGCCGGTTTGGAGGGTGTGACTGGCAGCGTGTCTGGGCGAAGAGAACGCAGAAATGTTTCTGCTTCTGAGGGGTCCTGGAAGGAGAGTTGTTCCCCCTTAGGGGATTTGAGGCGAAGCACTGCGGGGAACGCCAGGGAGAATTTAATCTGCATTTTAAACAGTTCCGATCAGATCGGTTGAAAAGCTTTGCGTTTCTTTGACACTTCAATAGAATAGTCCGCAAAAATAAGAATTTTGACACCATCAACAAGTAAGGATGGAGATTGCCGGAATGCTTGAAGAATAACGGCCTTATCTGCATAGTTAAGGTACTTGGCAATGATGGGGCGAGGATTCTTGCAGTCAGCGTTGAAGGAGCCCATGCAGTGCGCCCTTACCACTATGAAAGAGCCTGAAAGTCCCATGGCCTCTGGCACACGTTTGGAGCAGAAGTCGTTCAATTCAGCTGTGGGGAGAGCCTCGGGGACACCGACGAATCGCATATTGGATCGTCTGGATCTGTTCTCCAAATCATCTAATTTCTGTATGATATATTGTACTGTTTTTTCCTGGGACCGCTCTGTGGCCTGAGACTGAAATAAGTCATCTTCCACCTCAGAAACTCGGTGCTCAAGGTCATTGAGCCTGGTACTATGTTCTGTGAGCTGGGCCTTGATTTGCTTCATACCAGCCTGGATGGCTTTTTCCCCCGAGGCAGTGATCATAGGGGACAGCAAGGCCGCCACCGCCTGAGCTATGCGGTTGGTATGGCCGTCCTCACCGGGGGACGCCGAATTAGCATCCCCAGGCGTAATGTGCGGGGTTCCTGTGACTTGTCCCTGAGATTGGGGGGGTCCGGTGAAGGCAGGAGATGTGTGAGAGGTGACCCCGCTTACCTCCATGGCCGCATCTGAGAGATCTGGAGCCGAGGCCTGCGACGCCGAAGCGGAGTAGGCCAAAGCCGGGGGCTCGATTTGCGGCCGTTCGGGTGGCGCCGCTGCGGCCGCGTACGACCGGGCCCCCGTTTTTTCAACAAAACGATCCATGTTGGCGGGGATTGAGTGGGGGAGGCACGGGTCCGAATTAGGGTTCTGTGTCCGCTGGCGGTGGCTTTATAGGCCGATTCAGGAGGCTCTGTGGCGGGAGCTAAGCTGAGACGCAGCTAGCTCATGCGGCGCCGGAACCGGAAGTTGATCTTTGACATATTGATAGAAAGATGTCGGGGTGAAGAGACCATTCTCCCGGGAACAACTGTTGGCGACTCAAGTAGTCCGCCTGCCAATTCTCTATTCCTGGAATGAAGACTGCTGATAGGCAAGGAATGTTGTCTTCTGCACAATATAGGATATGATTCACCTCTCTCTGAGCTGCACAACTTCTTGTGCTCCCTTGGTGATTGATATAGGCCACTGTTGGGGCATAGTCTGATTGGATCCTGACAGGACAATTCAGTAATCTGAGTATCCAGGCCTTCAGGGCCAGGCGTGCTGCCTGAATCTCTAGAATATTGATGGGCAAGGTCATTTCTGTTTTGGACCATTTTCTTTGGACAGATGCTTCTTCCAGGACGACTACTCAACCCAAAAGGCTGTCATCTGTTACTACCTTCCAGTTTTCTTTTTTAAGATTCTTAGATATCAACCACCAACTGAGGTTCCGATGCACTTTGAGGGGTAAACGCATTGGGAAGTCCAGAACTTAGACCTCCTTTTTCCAAGTTGACAGGATACTGTTTTGCAGCAGTCTTGAATGAAACTGCACATAAGGAACGGGAATGAAGCCACCATCTTTCCCAACAATCTTATGCAAAGTCAAATAGAAGCATTCTTCTTTGCTTTGACCACCTGAATCAGTTCCCTTATGGAACTTATCTTTGCCTGGAGCAAAAACACCCTCTTCTGAGCTGTATCTAATATTAGACTCAAGTACTGCAATCTCCTTGAAGGTTTTAAGGAGAATTTCTCTAGGTTGAGAATCCAACCTAGGTATTCCAGGTAGCTGAATGTGGTGACCAAACTTTGGCTTAAGTGGGCTACCGACTGATCTATTAAGAGTAGATTGTCTAAATAAGCTAGAATCCTTATACTCTGAGCCCTTAATCTGGCTAAAAGGGGAGCCAGAACCTTTGTAAACACTTGAGGTGCAGTAGCTAGACCGAAAGGCAGAGCTACAAACTAAAAATTAATATTTTCTATCTCGAAGCATAGATATTTCTGGTGAGTGGGTAAAATAGGTACATGGAGATAAGCATCCTTGATGTCGATTGAGGCTAGCAGTTCTCCACCTTGTAGAATGGAGACCATTGATTGGATTGACTACATGCAAAAAGAATGGATATTCAAAAACTGGTTTAGATCTTTGAGATTTAAAATGGGCCTGAGATCCCTGTTTGGTTTTGGTACCATGAAAAGGCTTGAATAAAACCCTAACCTTTGCTCTTCCATGGGAACCATCAATATCACTTTATGAGACAAGAGATGATCCAAAGCCAGAAAGAGAGACTTCTTTTTTTTTTTCTGGATCTCTGGGAATGTTTGATCTGATAGCTAGCCCCAGCAAGGATTGCTCCAGTGGAGTTCAGCACAGCACATCTTTAGTCATGACCAACACCTTAGACATTGGCAAAAAAACTGAGGTGCTCCCAGTAGTGGGAGTGGTTCTATAGGAAGTGGACTTCTTGTCTTAGAGTGTGCCAGTGTCCATCACCTTAAGGTGGCCTATAACCCACATAGTATCTGCTATGGCTCTGTGCCCCATGATGTACGATAAGAAATATATTTTTACTATTTTGCTATAATAAATATCCAAAAAAAGCAAAAACTAATTTCTTCATCAGTTTAGGCCAATATGTATCGTTAATGGCGGTGATCAGCAATTTTTAGCGGGGCTGCGACATTGTGGCGGACAGATTGGAAACCTTTGACAATTTTGGGACTATTGCCATTTATACTGTGATCAGAGCTAAAAATAGCCACTGATTACTGTATAAATGTCACTGGCAGGGAAGGGGTTGAACAGCAGATCTCTGTCTACTTTCATGACAGAACGGGGATCTGTCAGGGAAGTACAGGCAGTTCTGGCTCTCTAAGGATTGAGCGCGGGTCGCCGGTGGACATCGGCCACATGCATTGCTTCCGGCATTGCCACGTTCCCTAGAGCTCTTAAAGCAGCCAACATACACCTACAGCGTTTTGCGCAGCCATTCCAGCCTACCGCAGTATAATGACGACGGCTGGTCGGCAAGTGGTTAAAGAGAAAATAAACCCTTCTATCCTTTATAGCCAAGGAAGCTGCTTCTGTTTGAGCTGCAACTGCCATGGTGCTGCACATGTAATCAGTTATGACACCAGCCATTTGATGGTTGACTGTTAGCAATCCTGGCATTCCAGGAATGTAATTTTTGATAGTTGTTAAATTGATGAGTTTAGTTCCACTTTATAATTTACTGCTGTTTCGGGGCTCTGGGTTTAAAAAAAAAATGTCAGCCTCTGGCAGGAACAAACAGGAACAATGCTGGAGGCAATTTATAGCACACACCAATTTTGGTAGCATAATTATTAATGTGGAATGTGTGTTCCTTGCTAAAGAACATTCTTTTTTATCAAGTCCTTATGGGTAAAGTTCCACTTTAAGTGGTTAAAATAAGTCTTCAAGTTGTTTAACCAATGTTGGTGTGTTGCTATAGCAGTCAGAATGGTTTAAAATTGTTCATCTGACTGTCGGCTTTCTATTTTAAGTGATTGGGGTAGCTTTACAATCATCTAGTCATGTCCACACACACAGGTTCACTTTAAGGTGAACTGCAATAGTAACCTGTAAACAGTATTAAAGTTAAATGTTGAAAAAACACTAGTGGTCTCATCTGTTATAAATGCCTCCTCTGCCTGTCAGTGGTAATGTAATCTGAGCTGCACACAACAAGCGGCTGAAGAGACAGAACTTGGATGGTGAAGATGAAAATATCTGGGACCAACAGGAGTGGTGTCTTAATTGGTCATAATGTTCTTATAATATGGGGTGCATACTAGCATATTATGGCATAACACTGCAGTGGGCCCATCCTTAAAATATTGTTGCCACTTTACTACCTCTTTAAGAAAATGTTCTTACTAGAAATGATCTCTTTCTTTTAAAGCAGCAGGGCCAGATTTACTGTAAAATGTTGTTGGGTAAGTTAAGGTGATTGATAAAAAATTGATAAAATAAAACAAAGCTAACCCAAACCATTTAGTTTCCCTCTAATGCCTCCTACACATGATCAGGATTCTTGTCGGAAAAACCTCTGATGGACAGAATTCCGCTCAAGCTGTCTTGCTTGCACACGGTCACACCAAATTCCGATCATTTAGAATGCGGTGACCTACAACAACGGGACTAGAAAAAGGAAGTTCAGTAGCCAGTAGCCAATAGCTTCCGTCTCATAGTTGAATCTGCGCATGCGTGATTTTTGGCATGTTGGGATTGCATACACGTGATCGGAATTTCTAGTTTTTCCGTTGGGAAAATTGAGAACATGCTATAAATTTTTGGCTTCAGACAGCTAAATTCCGATGGAGCATACACATGGTTGCATTTTCCGATGAAAAGCTCTCATCTGTCTTTTTCTGGCCGGAAATCCGATCGCGTGTACGCGGTATCACAGAAATGTCTGTAAGTGTATTTGAATAGTGCAAAACCACAAATACAATTTGTAAACCAGATTTAAAAAATCCAAATATACTATAAATGTGATCAACATTTTTCTATTTTATTCGTTTTTATACCTTCACTGTGAATGTAAAGATTCATTTTTAGCACAAGCTGACACGGGAGAGTTTTCATCACTGGATTCACATTATTTCTGGCACTGATAAAGTCCCTTCAGAAAAATTGTCAGGCAAGCTGTTTAATCCTGAAGTGCTGGAAAACAGGCATTCTTTATCTAACTGGCTGACTGCTGAATTTATTGCCTTACAAAACTGTCATTCTCTGTCACAATCAACAGTCACACCATATGTCAAAAGTAAGAAAAACAAAAGTAGATCATCTCGATAAGATGGCCTTTTCTCACCTATTATTGTTTTTTTTATTCTGTTCCATGAAAAAGTCTTATAACTCCACAATCCAGGAGATTTATTTTTAGACAAAGTATTTAGATGCCCTATTTATTGCTCCAAAAATAATATCCCAAGTCAAAACATTTAGATTTTAAAAAAAGTAATTTTATTTTTGTTTTGTTGCTAAAATGAATGTACCAAAAATGCAGACCTTCAAGGCTGAGTTGTTACACTTGTCAACATTTTTATTGTTACTTGAATACTTTCAATTTATTTTCAAGACAGATCTTGTCTCTATTCTATTTTATTTATCTTCTTCTTTTGATCATTGTGCCTTTCTATACCAACTGTGTTTTCACCATCTACATTTTTCGTTATCTGTCCTTTGCCCTTTCTATACTTGTCTGAATGTGAGCACTTTTCTTTGTGTATAGCAAAATAACTAGCAAAATAACTATATTTGTAGTTACATTTTCATTGCTCCCTAAAATAAGTTTCCTTTGTTTAAATGTACTAAAGTTATGGTTTTAAAGTACATGTTTGTTAAATAAAAAAAAATAAATGGTTTACTAATCTTAGCACATCCTTAGAACTGTAGCAAATGACTTCTGCAAATGAAAAGAAATGTCTACTTAGCTATGCAGCTTTTTTTTCAGTAAATTATATTTGTCAAACTTATTTTAGCATATTCATTTATATAAATCTTTGAATACTTATTGAAGGGATTACAATAATAACATTTTTTAGAACGGTTACACAAAGAGGATTTTTTTTAAATTATACACGGAATATTACAGAATAGTCAGAAAAGAGACTTCAGATAGTTTTACCACCACCTGGAGGTGATAATTGGTACAAAGCAATACTTTTTCACAGGCAAGAGATTTTTTGCTTTTAATAAGTAAAGTGTGCAGCCCAGAAGATGAAAAAGAAAGTGAAAGCTAAATACACTGGGCTATGCTCTATGCTTACCCACCTTAGACATTAAACACTAACATTGAATTACATATAGATTTACTGAACTTTTTCAAGATAAATTATGTAAGAGTTACATTTAGTATTATTGTTATATTTATCTAGTAAGATAAGTGATTATCTGTAAGCTATCATTTTAAACATATCCACATACAAAATGCATACAAATATGTAAATAAAAAAAATCAGCCACAATCCTAATATAACTTACAAGAATCAAGTTAACATAAAAGCATTCATTAATGACAACTTCTGAAATGAAGAAAAAGTCTCACACATAGTACTTGTTATATGTCATTTACTTTGCTTGTTGCTCACTTGCAAATAGGTTGTGCACGTTCATGCCAATTTTTCTTTTGCACAGCACTGTTTAACACCACCATTATGTGTGAAAGTGCAAACTCCTGATTTTGTCTATATCGGGGGACCTATAGATCTCAATCTACCAGTAGATCGTGGACAGGTGGCTGGTAGATCTTAGTCTGGTGTTGCTGACCCGTTATTCCAGAGCATCAGAGTGCAATGCAGAGGGATTGCTTGTAAAGTTGGAGTTGTAGTAGGGAACAAGAGCTGCATAATCCGATGCCTCCTCTGTAATGCTGGCTCCCGTTCCATAGAGTGATACCAGCTGCACTCCATTTCTCATCCTGGCTAGTGGTCTCCAGCGTGATGACAGCAGCAGTAAATAAGAGATCTTCAGGTCAGTGTGAATCAATACATTGGGCATAATCGTATAGGGTGGCTTTCCCACTGATGTGCTGTGGTTTATATATACCATGGGTGCAATGCAGTCTAACTGCAGCTTCCTTTGGGTTTGCTGTGCTTTTCCATAGACTTCTATTATATCCTGCTGTTTTACCACCCCCTAACTTTATGCATGAATGAGTACAAGTGCTGCTCTTCTTAAAAGTGATCCAAGTGTGTGTTGATAGGTGGTAAGGAGGCAATATGTTGCCTTCTCACCACCTGATTTAATCCTACTATTGCCATGCAATGTACGCATTTGCAACATGGTAGTCCTGCAATTAGGCTTCATTCACACCATGCTACGGCAGAATCGCCATGATTCAGAAACATCGCAAATTGCAGGACACCCTTGCGATACCCATTACTTTGAATGTCACCAAATCGCGAAGCGATTCTGCAGCGATTGTTGCCCGATGAATTGTGATAAAGAAAAAAAAATGCACAAACAGAAATGCGGGACACCTGACGCCCAAAATAAGTTTTTATTTTGGGCATTGGGCATCCCGCAATTCTGTTTGCGCAATTTTACAGCGATTCGCCGGGAGACAATTGTGGCAGAATCGCACTGCGATTTGATGACAAAGTAATGGGAATCGCAAGGGCGTCCCAAAATTTGCGGCATTTCTGAATCATGGGCAGAATCGGGGCAATTCTGTCTGCAAAACAGAACTCCATGGTGTGAATGGAGCCTTAGAGGTTTATATCAGGTTTGAGGAACTGACACTGTGACCGGTGATCTTCGACTTCTCCCGTGTTGGTTAGGAAGGTCTCCACCTCTCTAAGGTTGCCTACCCTTGATCTATATGCTTCAATTTGAGCATAAGCTCAAAATTCTCTTGCAGCTAAATAACCACTGTCAATTCCTAGTTAACTGTTTTAAGATACATTTACAAGTTTTGCATTTGAGCTGGAGTCTTTGTTACCCATCCTTAACTTTGTTAAAGTTGATGATTTTTATTTTACAGTTAAGACTTTTAGTAGCTTCCAAGGTTTTTTTTTTAATTGCAGTGCATTCATGTTAGTTAATAATTAGATTTAGAGTGGTTGGAAACCTCAGAAATTAAAAATTAACAAAGCACATCCCACTATAATGTACGTCAAGCTGAATCCAAAGCAGAGTCTGGTTCCTCTGCGATCTGTCCCCTCTATGCCCTCTGCCTGAGTCATTCCTAATAGATTAAGCCAACACTTTAGTCTCCCAGTAGGGATGGGCGGATGGTTTGGCCTGAGCATGAGTTTAGGCCAAACATTTGGCACAGTGCATTTTTTGCCCTGATTGGGCAAAGCTTTGCCCAATTATGGCCCAGTGTAAGCTGGTTGTTAGGGATGAGTCATTAGCTGTCAATAGGTTTCCCCGATGATAGCTGAATAGATATAACGTGTCGGTGAAAATAAAAATGTTGTGGGGTCCCCCCACCTCCCAGGTGTAGGCCTGCCTCCTCTCCAGCACACAGCAGATGACTCACACTTTCAGCTCTATGTTTCTCTAAACAAATGAAGGGGGGGGGGGGCACTTTCTTACAATCAGCTCTAGCTGTGTGCTCTAGCTCTGCAGTGTGTGTGACATCAGATCTCCACACTCGGCTGTACAGGACAGATGGCTGCAGATAAACAGGTAGATCGTATGCAGGAGGATTTGTTTCCTATCTGCGTATCAACTAAGGCCAGTATCTTCACTGCGTATATGTAAGGATTTACAATCACTTTAAAATAAATTTATGTCCAGACTATAGTAATTTTAATATGCACATATTAATAACAAGCAGTAAATATGCTTTTTAAAAGTCCTCACTGTCCTCACTAGCCGAAGGCATTGTGGAGCTTTGAATCCTGAAAGTTCACAGCATATGCACTAATGTTCAAGTCATTCTCTCCATCTCTCAGCAACTCACCCTATTGTCCACCCTGTGCATATTTAGCAACCTGTGAGGTTAGCACAGATCATGTAGTACTCTGAAAAGGGGATTTAGGGTGATCTAAACTGTTGAGAAAATCACTTCCTCAGTGCTTTTGCTGTGATTGAAGATGTATTATTCCGTGGCGCATGCAGTTATAGAGGTCAGTAAGATTTTGCCTTAAAGCTAATAAAGAATATGTAAATGCTTGAATGTCAATATTAATTGCTGTCAGCATATTGTTTTTAACTTTACCTTGTTATTGTT
The DNA here is from genome assembly GCF_037356315.1 of Lithobates pipiens. Lineage (NCBI taxonomy): Eukaryota > Metazoa > Chordata > Amphibia > Anura > Ranidae > Lithobates > Lithobates pipiens. Next base: position 400,774,686 of record NW_027507903.1, on the reverse strand, counting down.
AACCTATTTTTTCCAACATTGATGTACTTTTGTAAGGTCTTCTATAAATATAACATACACATACACATCTGAATCATATTAGAAAAAAAAACTGATTCCAACTAAGCATTTAGCAGTTTTGGAACTCTGTTTTATCCAATGACATACAGAAGTTAATTGAAAGATTAATTAATAGAAAGACAGCATGCTAGTTAATTTGAGAACTGACAGCAATAGCTTGGCAGCAGTATAGTTTTTCAGAATGTAAATGACTAGTATGTAATTTGAAAGCCATTTCCTGTACTATTAAGAAACTGGTACATTTACATAAGGAACATATAATCCCATTGTTGGGGTGGGGATGATCCCCACAATCTGGCCCCCATTGCATTGTCTGAGATGGGGTTTTTTTTCTGAAAGATGGAGATGAGTCAGATTGCAATAAAGTGCAAGGATAAATCCCTTATCCTTAGGGGAAGAGGTGCACATCTGTTCCCAGTCCTATATTCTAATAAGCAATTGCAAGTAGAATCAGTAAACTGTTAACTGTATCCACAAACAATTGCAAATGTGATAGTTAGTGAGTGTTATGCAGAACAACTGACTTCATTGCCTTTAAAGTTACTGACCTACAACAAGTATGTAGATCAGGAAAGTAAGAGAAGTGTCAGAAGTTCTTAACTGCTTGTTCTGAATCAAAGCGATTCAAGGATATATGGATTGGGTTGTAGTGGAGGGATTAGAATGGACTGGAGGGTATTTTCAACTTCAGACCTCTGTCTTTTGCAGTGCAAATATAATCCAGGTTTATTAAACGTGGCACTTTAACAGCAAAATGGAAAGTGCAAAATTGTCTACATTTTACTATATATTTATAACAATTATCTCATCTATGCAAAGAAGCTGGTAAACATATGACGTACTCCTTATAATTGGTCAAATCCAGTTGTGTAACCTACTAGACAACTAAAACACTCTTCTTTGCTTAGCTATAACAAATCGGCTGGGTATGTGACAACCCAACATTTTCCAATGCCTAAAACAAAAGCAAAAAATAAAACAAACAAAAACCCCAAAAGGCACGTCCCACACATTCACACATTTGGACTTATTACCCTCTATTTAGTTGGAGGAGCAGAGGGGAGCAAGAGCAGGCCTGTAGCCTAACTGAAGCCATATTCAGAATCCCCAGAAACTGCAAAGTCCCAGGTTTATTAGCTTACTCCTCTCACCTGCTGTTAATCTCTGTCCAGGTAATTTTAGGTATTGCTTGTTTTCAGCTCTGTTCAGGCATTGCTCATTTCTAGCTTTCCTCAGACATTGCACATTACAGCTTGCTCCAGATCTACTCAGGTACTGTGCATTACAGTTCTGTACAACTCTTCTTTGGAGTTTCTGCAGCCCAGAATTTCTTTGACTTTTTTTTTACACTTTAAACCTGTGTGTGCAGCAGAAATCAACAATTAAGGGAGTTGCCTGGAGGGTATTTAAGCACCAGCTTTTGAACAGCCATAATACTGAACCCCATGTCCTGTTGTTGCTTACCAAGGCTGCCTGACCCATCTCTTGTCTCTTGCCTTGCTGCCTGCCTTCTTTTTTTCCTACTCAGACTGCTTGACTGTTCTCTGCTTACTGCTTACAAAAACCCCTGCCTTGAGTACTATTTCATCTCCAGCCTAGTTTATTGTTTATTCATTGCTGTCCAGGACTATTTGACTACTCTCAGCTTGCCCCACCTAGACCACTGTAGTCTTTACACTGTAGCCTCATTGTCCCTATTCTCCCCTTGGTGGAGTGATCCTGATGGCTGTAATTGGGGTCCCAGCATGCAGGAAAAAACAATCTCCACCATCAGGAACTCTGGGGAAAATCAGCTGGTGCCTTGCTTGAACCATCATACACACAGGACATGGCGATTTCCTCAAGAAAGTGGCTAGCATCTGAAATTTTAAATCCGGCTAGATCATATTACTTATGGACATCTCTTCCTTATACACTATCATCCCCACTGACATGGGGCTAATTTATTCTGGAGCATCTTGTTTTGTATTGACTAATTGCATCAGACCAAGAGAACTGCTATGGGCAAGATATAAATGTTCCCTCTATGTAGGAAGGTATCTTTAAACTGGAGATATCTTACTCTCCACTGGAGCACAGGTAAGATGGCAGAGGCCCGGTGGTGCACACCATGATGAGTACACCTCAGCAAGGATCAAAGGTAATCCAGCCAAAAGGAACAGCTCATCTAAAAGCCTGCAGTTTCCACTCCGCACTCCTTCATCTGGGGGCCCAGAAAAGGCAAGATTGAGACTGGATGCATGAGATTTTAGTCACGAGGTGAGCTGGGGCCTAGAATCAGGAGAAGACACCAGGTATCTCCCAGATTCAATTGATCTCTTCCTCACCAGCAACCAGCCAGTGCTGGATACTACATTAAAGGACATGTTGATCTCCCTGCAGAGTTCACTGCATGCGGACATGTCCAATGTACACAGATTTGGGGTGGAATTGCAGGCAACAGCATCTAGGGTAGATCCCATATAAACAAAAATGGAGGAATTCGCTACCACCATTAATGACCTAGTGGATGCCCACTTAGCAAATGAGGATGAAATGGAAGCAGTTAAATCAAAACTTGCTGACATTGAGGACCGCTCCAGGTGGAATAATTTGAAAATCAGAGGGGTGCCCAAATTGGTCAAACAATCTGATCTGCACGATAATGCGGCACAATTGTTCAAGTCCATCCTGCCAGACCTCACAGAATTGGACATTACAATGGATAGAATCCACCGAGTCCCAAAGCCATCACACCTGCCTCACAACATACCCAGAGACATTATACTGCGTCTCCACTTCTTTCATGTTAAAGAGCATTTATTGGCAGCATCATGCACCAAAGATCAATTCCCCTCGCAATACCAGAATTTGCAATTTTTTGCTGACTTATCCCAATTTACCCTCCAAAAATGCAGGAACTTTAATACCATTCCAAAAGCATTGAGAAATCACATACAGTAATCACCTACAAATAGGGGTTCCCTACAAAGCTAATCATAGCCAGAGAGAGTAAAGATCATGTAACTGACTCCCTGCCCAAGGGGCTGCATCTGCTTAAAATGTGAAAAATTGTACCAGATGGATCACCACAACCAACCAGTTCAAAAAGTCCTGAACGCATAAGTGGGGAATGGAATCTAGTCACCTCAAAGAATGCTTGCAAGCATACCTGAACATTCTGTAGCCATCAATGGTTCTTATCTACTACTCCCTGCATAGGAGAAAACCGATAAGCGGAACTGTTTGTTTTTTCTTCTTGCAGCTATTTTTTATTTTCAGTTTTTTACCCCTCACATAGCGATGAGTGGCAGAAGCCACATTTGGGTCGCACCGACTCTCGTTATTTTTTTGAAGTTCTGAATTTGTTTCTTTATTTCTACCTCCGCATTCCAACTGCTTCATTAAAAGTCCCAAATCTCCTTTTGTTATGTACTTGAACCAGGGATGGAGGCACTGAACCATGCCTCATTTAAAGTCACAACCCCCCTCCCCTTTTTAAACTATGTTTCACAGTTAACCATCATTTATGCCCACAGTTGAGAACACATTTATCTCTCTATAACAAAGGAAACTACTACACCCAATCCGGACACCAAGACCCTGAAATGGACGAATGTCGCCATTGGAGATCCTACCTCGGGACCGCCACCTCATGTAAGTGTTACCAATACACTTTACACACATCTCTGCACTTTTCTACACCTAGATGACCATAACCTTCTTAACAATCAACGCCAAGGGACTCAACCAACCTGCTAAACGTAGGTCTTCGTGGAAGGAAGCAGCACAAAATAAGTGCGACATTATCTGTGTCCAAGAAATGCATTTTCACAGCCAAGCCCAACCTAGCTGCTCTAATCCCAGTTTCCCACACATTTTCTTTGCAAGTATGGAAACAAAAAAAGGGGAGTTTTCACCGTTATAAGGGACACAGTTGCCTTTGCAATGCATAAAGAATTTTCTGACCCACAAGGAAGATACCACATTTTAGTCTGTGACATTAACTCTACAACGTACACAGTGGTGAATGTGTATACACCGAATGTGCAACAAGCGTCTTTCTTCCATAGAGTCCTAAGGAAGGTCAACCAGATCCAACAGGGCTACCTGCTGTTGTGTGGAGACTTCAGCCTAGCCCCTGATCCCAAAATAGATTCCACCACACTCTCCTACAGACCTCAAAATTCCCTACAACCTTTGCTCTTCTGATATGATCTTTACGATGCATGGAGGTGTCTAAATGCCTTGGAAAGAGACTACTCCTTCTCCACAAGCCACAGGGTTTACACAAGAATGGACCTTTTCTTAACAGACAAATGGCTGCTAACGAAAATTAAGGCATCTAAGATCAACAACATTATCTGGTCAGATCACACCTCGGTGTCACTGCTGGTGAATGACACTACTGTCAACCCCACATTTGTTTGGAGATCAAACCCGTGGTTGATCCAGATGGATCCTACCAGGTCTGAGCTAACAAAAGAATCGGTTGCATTTTTTTTAACTCAATGCAAACTCTGTTACCGATCCCTTTATGACTTGGAATGCCCACAACACATGAATGCATGGTTTACTCATTAAATTGGGAGAGGGCTAAGAGAAAGAGGGGGTAGCAAATACAGGAACTTTCTTATAGGATTCAAACCCTAGAAGTTCAAAACAAAATACATCCCTGCAACATCTACACAATTAACCAAACTCAGATATGATCTCAGACTAATCCTACTAGAGGACTTTGAAAAAGCCTCTAGAGGCTAAAAATGTCCTACTACGCTAATGGCAATAAGGCAGGGAAGTTACTAGCAGCTCGGTTCAGAGGGCATAGACAGAAAACCAAAATTCCATATATCATCCATCCAGTAGCCCAGGCTAAATTGTACCACCCCCATGCCATTGCAGACTCTTTTAGCACCTACTATGGCTCATTTTACAACTTGGGTCAGGGCCCACATACCATCCAACCCATGCCTTCTACGATTTCAGCATTGCTTAACACAATTAAACTTCCGCATCTTACGGAAGAACAGCTAAACACCCTAAATGCTCCATTCAATGCGCTTGAAGTCTCTCAAACTATAGATTCAGATGGTTTCACTGGGGAATATTTAAAAATGCTTTAGTCCCAAACCTAATTGAAATATATTACCATGCCACCTCCTCCTCCTCCTTCCCCTTTGAAATGCTCCAAGCTATGATTGTTGCACTACCGAAGCCAGGAAAGGAACCCAACACACCCCAAAATTTTCCTCTCATGTCATTGTTCAACAATGACCTGAAGATATGCGCTAAAATGATTGCAGGCAGACTGGTAAATTAACTACCATCTCTTATGCATCCAGACCAATCTGGATTTACAAAAGGCCACCAGACAGCTGACACTACCAAACACCTAAATAACATTATCCACCTAGCCAACAGAACCAGAATGCCTTCTCTGCTCCTACCTTGGATGCAGAAAAGGCATTCAATCGGATACATTGGGAGTACCTTGCACAAGTCCTGAGTGGTTTTGGCTTTGAGGGCCAGATTTTTCAGGCTATCATGGCACTATACACTACCCCTTCAGCCCAGGTGTATGTGTCGGACTAGCCCAGGTGTATGTGTCGGGCTTGCTCTCAACTCCCTTCACAATAACAAATGGTACTCGTCAAAAGTGTCCATTATCTCCATTGGTTTTTTAATTTGCTCATGGAGCCTATGGCCACATACATTCGCCAATGCCCGGATATTACAGGTTTCACAATCAGTGGCAGGATGCATACCATCAGCCTGTTCTCTGTTGATATAATCTTGATGCCCACCAATGTCTCATCTTCCTTGACTTTGGTACATCAAGCATTGCAAATGTTCAACTCCTTATCCTATTATAAAGTTAATGAATCCAAATCATATATGCTAGGGAGGGGTCTATCTAATGAGGTAAGGAACAGTATCAACAACGAATTCTCCTACACTTGAAAAGACAAGGGTATAACATACCTGGGTATCACCCCTTACTGATCTTGTCATTTTTCTACACTTCTTCCGTTCCAAATTGGATAACTTAGGGAAACACAAATTTTCCTCGATGGTTAGGCTGGCTGCATTTAAAATACAAATTCTTCCACAGCTTCTATATTTATTGAGAACTTTGTCCATTCCAGTTCCAAATTCTTTTTTCACACAGACACAATCACAAATTAACAGATATTTATGGAGGTGGGAAAAAAAGCATGCCACATACATAAACGCAGATTCCATACTAACCCAATTAAGGGGATGGTTTTCCACACACCACACTATGGGCTGAGCTTGAACACCAAGTCAGGGGAGGTAACCTCTATAACTATCTTATAACCTGCACCTTCCACTCCTGCTACAGTAACTCCTACAGTACAGGCCTCCATAGAGGTTTGGAAATATCTTCAAAAATCCAATTTTCCCATGAGTAAAATTACACCCCTCAAATTCCCAAGAACAGCACTATCACTCGTAATTCCCGACATATCCTTAACCAATTGGAGCACTTCCAAAATGCTCCTTTTGGAAGATTTATTTGTAGGCACAGCACTTAAAATGATTAGATCATTACAACTGGAATACTCTATCCCTCAATCAGAGCTCTATAAATATCTCCAAATATCCCATCTCCTGAAACATAATAATAAACTAATCACATATCTAGCCTGGCAGTTAGCCTTATACTATACGTCCAACACCCCAAAAACCAAGGGTACATCACTAATATATAATTACCTTCAGAAAAAACAAGTATTCAGTAAAATATCCGGGCCTGGGGAAAAAATTTGGTAAGGAATACAACATGGGCCAATGGGAGAACGAACTTAGTGTTACATTTGCATCTACAAGAAGTGTCAATCTATGGGAACTGTACCAAAAAATTCTGTTGCACTGGTAACTCACCCCATACCGACTATCAAAATTTACTTCTGGGCTGTCCTCGAGATGCTGGAGGGAGTGTGGAGAAGTGAGGACTCTACCACACATACTGTGGCTCTGTCCGTGTATCAAAAACGACTGGCCTAACACCTTTAATATAATTGGGCAGATCACAGGTATAAAACTTCTTTCACTTGGTATAGACCTAATCCCAGTGAAAATGAGAACAATAGTATCTCACATACTCCTAGCAGCCCGACTTATAATAGTCAGGCATTGGGGAGACAGAATACCTCCTAACCTAGCAGAAACTCTGCAAATAATAAACACACACTGTACATATGAGATACAATTTGCATATAGCACTGGTAATGACCTAACAGTCACTGAATTCTGGAATTCATGGAAGAAGTGGTATTCACAGTATATGGGGTCAACTACTTTCGATAAGTAGGAATTACGTTTGGGTAAGATGAGGGATATCTAAAGTCTTAAAGCTGTTGGAGGTATTGCCACTAGAATTGGTTAACTGATACTCAACCACTTTTCTTTTCATGTTTTATGTTATTTAATTCTTCTCTCTCTTACTGTTCATTTTGTCCGTTTACAAGCATATTGAGGAATAGAATGTAACTGGATCAGGTACCAACTAGTTCAACATCTCTAAAGGTACCCCTGAGTTATGAGATATTCACATTTATTGTACTTTTCAAACAATTGAACTATGTTGGTTTTGTACTGTTGGCAGTTGACACTGCTCGGTATATCTACATATCTACAATATATTTAGAAATCTAATTACTCAGCGATCTACCTTGATTTTCTTGTGTGGGTGCAGTGCATAATCTTTTTACACTGCCCTGAGCCCAGTGCCAGAGAAAAGATAGATAGTGTAGGGAAAGGTTGCTGCTGCTGTTTTGAGGGAGAGAATTAGATAGGAGTCCTGCTTCAGAAATCTAATTACTCAACGATCTACCTTGATTTAGTTGTGTGGGTGCAGTGCACATTCTTTTTACACTGCCCTGAGCCCAGTGCTAGAGAAAATATAACTTTTATCCGTCTGTTAGTTAGGTTGGCATTGGCAGGCATTATATGCAAGCTCAGTGCACCAGAACTGCATATGTTACTGTGAGATACACCTTTTAGATACTGTTACTCTATTCTGCTATTCTAAAAAAAAACATTTAGGGCAAAAAAAAATATTTCACAGTGTTTTCTGCATATCTGTACGCGTGAGATACACATTTTAGATACTGTTCTTTTATTGTACTATTCAAAAAATAATAATTTAGGGCAAAAAAAATGTTTTTGAATAGCATTTTCTGCATATCTGTACGTGTGAGATACACCGTTTAGATACTGTTGCTCTATTCTGCTATTCTAAAAACACCCATTTAGGGCCAAAATAAATATTTTACAGTGTTTCCTGCATATCTGTACATGTGAGATGATACAAACTTTAGATACTGTTCTTCTATTCTGCTATTCAAAAAATAATAATTTAGGGCAAAAATATTTTTTTTTGAATAGCATTTACTTCATATCTGTACGTGTGAGATACACCATTTAGATACTGTTGCTCCATTCTGCTTTTCTAAAAACACCCATTTAGGGCAAAAATATATATTTTGCAGTGTGTCCTGCATATCTGTATGTGTGAGATACAAACTTTAGATACTGTTGTTTTATTCTGCTATTCCAAAAAAAAAAATTTAGGGCAAAATTATTTCTTTTGAATAGCATTTTCTTCATATCTGTACATGTGAGATACACGGTTTAGCTACTGTTGCTCTATTCTTCTATTCTAAAAACACTCATTTAGGGCAAAACCAGATATTTTGCAGTGTTTCCTACATATCTGTACATGTGAGATATGCACTTTAGATACTGTTCTTCTATTCTGCTATTCCAAAAACACCCATTTAGGGCAAGATCCTAAATTTGAGAAATATGAGGAGAATGTCAAATAAGGGACATGGCCCCGGTCGTGGTGCTGCTGGTGGAGCTCCTGTTGCAGGGAGAGGACGTGGTCGATCTGTGCCAGCTACACACACACAAGTGAAAGACCTTCCTCAGATGCGAGTAGGTGACAGAGACTGCAGCGGTATTTGGTTGGGCCTAATGCGGCTCTACGAATGTTGAGGCCAGGACAAGTACAGGCAATAGTAGATTGGGTTGCTGACAGTGCCTCCAGTTCCTTCACATTGTCTCCCACCCAGTGTACTGCTGAAAGATCAGAGTTGGCACCTGCAGCCAATGTCCATCAGTCTTTCCCCTCACCCCCTTGCAAATCAGCCAGGCAGTCTGAGTCCCAAATCATGCAGCAGTCTCTTCTGATTTTTGATTACTCTGTTAGCAGGGTTTCCCAGGGCCATCCACCTAGCTCTACCCCAGAAGTGGAAGAGATTGAGTGCACTGATGCCCAACCACTTATGTTTGAAGATGAGTACATAGGAGGACCATCGCAGCACGTCTCGGATGATGATGAAACACAGGTGCCAACTGCTGCTAGGGCAGGAGTGAAGACTGGGAGGAAGATGATGTGGAGGACGATGAGGTCCTTGACCCCACATGCAATAAACCTCATGCAGGTGATCTGTGTAGGTTGGAGGAAGAGGTGGTGGTCGCACAGAGCCACCAGCACAGCAGAAGAGGGAGCAGGGTGCAAAAGCGGAGCGTCCGTCCCCTAGACAGTACGTCTGCTACTGCCCAATGCAGCAAGGGACTGAGCACACCAAAGCAAGGTCCAAGGAGTTCCCTAGCGTGGCAGTTCTTCAGACAATGTGCTGATGACAAGACACGAGTGGTTTGCCCGCTGTGCAATCAGAGCCTGAAGCGAGGCATAAATGTTCTCAACCTAAGCACAACCTGCATGACCAGGCATCTAAGTGCAAAGCACGTGCTGCAGTGGAGTAGACACCTCAAAAATCAAGAAAGGTCTCTGGCTCCTCCTGCTTCTTCTTCTGCTTCAGTCTCGGCCTCTTCATCCACCTCTGTAGTGACAGCGGCACCTTCTAACCCGCAAACAGAGGATCTGCCAGCAACATTACCACCTGGGTCACCAACCATCTCCACAATGTCCCATGGAAGCGTTCAGCTCTCTATCTCCCAAACACTGGAGCAGAAACAGAAGTACCCCCCTAGCCATCCGCGATACCTGGCCCTGACTGCCAGCATTTCCAAATTCCTCGCATTTGAAATGCTGTCATTCCGCTGGTGGAGATGCAGGGTTTTAAAAGCCTGATGGCATTGGCTGTCCCACAGTACATCGTGCCCAGCCACCACTACTTTTCCAGGCGAGCCATCCCTTCCCTGCACAACCAAGTGGGGGACAAAATCAGGTGTGCACTGTGCAACACCATCTGTGACAAGGTCCACCTAACTACGGATATGTGGACCAGTAAGCATGGTCAGGGATGTTATATCTCCCTAACAGCACGCTGGGTAAATGCAGTGGTGGCTGGGCCTGAGGCGGATAGCAGTTTGGCGCATGTCCTTCCACCACCGACGATTGCAGGGCGCTTCAGTTTGCCTCCTGTTGCTAACTCCTCCTACTCCACTTCCTCATCCGTCTCTACCGCCTCCTCATCCGCCTCTACCGCCTCCTCATCAACATAACACATTCCCACCAACTTCAACACATCCAGGGGTAAATGACAGCAGGCAGTTTTAAAACTTTCCTGTTTGGGGGAAAAAGCCCACACCATGCAGGAGTTGTGGAGGGATATGGAACAACAAACCAATGAGTGGTTGGTGGTGGTGAGCCTCAAACCCAGCCTGGTGGTGTGCAATAATGGGTGAAATCTCGTAGCAGCTCTGGGCCTATCCGGTTTGACGCACATCCCTTGCCTGGCGCATGTGCTGAACTTAGTGGTCCAGAGGTTCCTTAAAAATTACCCCCATATGCCAGAGCTGCTGCAGAAAGTGTGGGCCATCTGTGCACACTTTCGGCGTTCTCACCCTGCTGCTGCTCGCTTGTCAGCGCCGCAGTGTAACTTCGGCCTTCCCGCTCACCGCCTCATATGTGACGTGCCCACAAGGTGGAACTCCACCTTGCACATGTTGGCAGCAGCAGGCTATAGTGGAGTTTCAGCTGCAGCACTCATGCGTGAGTCGCTCTGCAGAACAGCACCACTTCACTACCAATAACTGGGCCTCCATGCAAGACCTGTGTGCCTTGTTGCGTGTTTTGAGTACTCCACCAACATGGCCAGTGCCGATGACGCCGTTCTCAGCGTTACTATCCCAGTTCTATGCCTCCTTGAAAAAATGCTTCAGGCAAAGATGGAAGAGGATGTGGCACAGGAGGGGGAGGAGGAAGAGGGATCATTTCAAAGGCTTTCAGGGCAATCATTCACAACGAGGGTGGGCTCCTGCACCAACAAACGCCAGGTACACAATTGTCTAACAAGGGCACAGTTCTGGAGCATGACAAGGTAGAGAATGAGGAACCATGTTCACAGCAGGGTGGCACCCAGGCCAGCTCATGGCCATCACTGGTGTGTGGCTGGGGGGATAAAGAGTACACAGACAATACACCTCCCACAGAGGACAGCTTTTCGTTGCCTCTGAGCAGCCTGGCACACATGAGCGATTACATGCTGCAGTGTCTCCGCAACGACTGCCGAGTTGCCCACATTCTAACTGGTGCTGATTACTGGGTGGCCATGCTGCTGGATCCCCGTTACAAGGGCAACTTACCATCCTTAATTCCCTCACTGGAGTGTGATCGTAAGATGCGCGAGTACAAGCGCATGCTGGTAGATGCGCTGCTGGTGGCATTCCCACCTGACAGCCGGGGCACAGTGGAAGCACAAGGCGAAGGCAGAGGAGGAGGAAGAGGTCTCCAATGCAGCCAGGGCACCACCATCACCTCATAAGGCAAAGTTAGCATGGCCAAAATGTGGAAAAGCTTTGTCAGCACGCCACAAGAAGCAGCACCACCAACTGATATGGAACGTGTTGGCAGGAGGCAGCATTTCACTAACATGGTGGAGCAGTATGTGTGCACACGCCTACCTTTCCTGAATGATGGGTCAGCCCCCTTCAACTTCTGGGTCTCCAAAATGGACACATGGCCTGATCTTGCCCTTTACGCCTTGGAGGTGCTGGTCTGCCCTGCAGCCAGTGTATTATCTGAACATGTACTGTATTTAGCATGACAGGGGGTGTTATCACAGACAAGTGCAGCTGCCTGTCCAGAGCCAATGTGGACAAGCTCAAGTTCATTAAAATGAACCAGGCATGGATCCCACGGGACTTGTCCGTACCTTGTGCAGAATAGACATGTATGCCAGCCTTACCCAGCCATTGTTGTATTTTTGATCTTTCTCACTCTTTTGGGGTATACCCTAATTTAAAAATTAAATTAAATTAAAAACAAAAAAACAGTGTTGGCTACCTTGTCTTCCTCAACCGCCGCTCTCCCACCTACACTGCCACATCCACCGCCATCTCAACCTCCTACTCCATATGGACCTCGTCATCCTAGGTTAAGATTATTATTTTTTATTTTTTTTATTTCAAAGTATTTTATTTTGTATCACAATAAGAATAATACATTTGAAAGTGGTATTCAGAATATCGATTCAGTCAAAACATAGAAAGGTTACAGGCAGCGCAACAAGATGAATCGAGTGTAAGACATCAGAGATATAAAATGTAAAATAATTTTATACAGACATGCTAGTGTTAAAGTGAAGGGTTGGTATTCCTGTTAACATTCGGAGGTGTACCTCCTCCCTGGACACCCCCAATGGAAGCTAGCTGTGCCCGAGAGGAGGAACCTAACCACGACCCCTAGGTGTGAATGTAAGAAGAGGGTCAGAAATGACCATGTGTCTTTTTCCCTAAGATAGGAATCTGTGATAAGGCATCAAGGTTTGTCGTCTGCAAACAGGCCACATTTGTGAACCTGAGAGACACATTGAACGCCTTGTATGTTGGGGCTATTGCAAAAATCAGCGGAGATAAAGGACAGCCTTGTCTGGTGCCTTTGACTATATGAATTGGTTTGTAGTAGTGGCCTTGAAGCCTAATATAGGCTTTAGGATTTGAATAAAGAGCTTGGATCAGGCCTATAAACTTGACGCCAAAGCCCCAGTGTTCAAGGATTGTAAAGATGTATGGGCAGGAGACCAAATCAAAGACCTTTTGAAGGTCTAGTGATAAAAGCATGCCTGATTGTTTTGGACCTCCTGGCCAGTTTGTCTGGAGGATGGAGACTATGTCTATGGCTCTTCTGATCTGATCAGGGCCCTGTCTGTCTGGGATGAACCCCACTTGATCCTTATGAACATATTGTTTAATGAAGGAAGCTAGATGATTTGCAAGGAGTTTGGTAAGGATTTTTAAGTTGCTATTGATGAGGGAGATGCGTCTATAATTTTTATCCGGTTTTGGTATTACTGCAATGTAGGCTGTGTTTAGGTGAGGATCAAGTGGGGTTCCCTGTCTCTTTGCGTTAAAAAAATTGTGTCAAATGTAGAGTCAGGGTGGTGGTAAATGTCTTGTAATAGGGGTTAGGGAGACCATCGGGGTCTGGAGCAGAACCTGATTTGAGGTTCTTTTTTTATTTATTTTTTTTATTTAAAATTATTTTATTGTTGTGTAAAACAAAGATACAATATTTGACAATGACGTTCCATACAACTGTCATAAAATAACAAGTAGATTATACACTGTAGCCATAACTTTGAGGTTGGCAATAATATAAGAACAGTATATTGATTGATTTAAGACAACCCTAAAGAGAAAGAGGTTCATTGGAGGATTCCTAGTGGTATGGCGGGAGGGTTCTCCCCCACCCGGCACCCAGAGTGGGATCAATCTGTGTCTGATAGGAGGAACCCAGATCCCACACCCAAAGGCTTATTGCTTATTAAACAAATACATAACCCTCTCCTTTGGAGACATAAAACTCAATGCCGTATCCGTGTAGAGGTACCTATTACTTTCTAGGCAATTATTAACAGATGAGAAGTGAAGTGTATGGAATATAGGGGAGGGAGCAGAGAGAAAGAGGGGGCTAGGGGGAGGAGAAAAAGAAAAAGGGGGGGAAGGTGGAAGAAGGGAGTAGAACATCAATATGGTTATGCAGGTCAATTCAAGATGGCAGCGAGTTAGTGGTCAATGGAGAGCCCACAAAAATGGCCCATGGCTCCCAGGTGGATTCAAATCTACCAACCGAATCTGAGATTACTTTTGATAACTTCTCCTGTGTCATTATCCAGGAGACCTTTCTGATAACAGCTGGGAAGGAAATCTTGGGGTTTTTCCAGGCTTTTGCCACTGTAAGTTTGGCTCCCAAGAGAATGAACTGGATAAGTCTTCGAGAGGCCTTAGGGATGTGTGCGTTGAGGAGTGCTACCATTGGGGACCTGGGGATCCGGTTTCCCACAAGCTTTTCAATCAAGTTGAATACTTTTTTTCCAGAATAAACGTATTCTGGGGCATTCCCACCAGATGTGGGGCATCGAGCCATAGAGTTTGCAGCCTCTAAAACATATAGGGGAATGCCCCCGGGAAAGTTGAGGCAAGACGTGAAGGGGTGTGGTACCATCTCAATATGATTTTTAGGCTCGCTTCAATTAGCATTGTGTTTAGAATACTCTTGAATGAGTTGAAGCTTGCCAATCCCTCAGATCCCAATGGAATTGGAAGTCAAACTCCCATTGCTGCATATAGGGGGATTTAGTAGATAGAGAGGTAAGTGACGAGTACACGATCTATACTCCCCCCTTTTGGTCCATGGCCTGACCATACCACAGTTGGTATTTAGTAAATTGTGAAGGGAGGGGTCTATCCTTCCAGAGTTTGGAAAGAAAATTAGAGATCTGTCCAAATCTGAACTTTTCTGAGTTTGGTAGGTCTAACTTTTTGTTACAGTATGAAAGGGTAATAGGGCCTGATGCTGTAAAAAAAAGTGTGTGATTTGGTATACAGTGGTGTGAAAAAGTGTTTGCCCCCTTCCTCATTTCCTGTTCCTTTGCATGTTTGTCACACTTAAGTGTTTCGGAACATCAAACCAATTTAAACAATAGTCAAGGACAACACAAGTAAACACAAAATGCAATTTGTAAATGAAGGTGTTTATTATTAAAGGTGAAAAAAAATCCAAACCATCATGGCCCTGTGTGAAAAAGTGATTGCCCCCCTTGTTAAAACATACTATAACTGTGGTTGTCCACACCTGAGTTCAATTTCTCTAGCCACACCCAGGCCTGATTATTGCCACACCTGTTCACAATCAAGGCATCACTTAAATAGGAGCTGCTTGACACAGTAAGGCCCACCAGAAGATCCTTAAAAGCTACACATCATGCCGAGACCCAAAGAAATTCAGGAACAATTGAGAAAGAAAGTAATTGAGATCTATCAGTCTGGAAAGGGTTATAAAGCCATTTCCAAAGCTTTGGGAATCCAGCGAACCACAGTGAGAGCCATTATCCACAAATGGCGAAGACATGGAACAGTGGTGAACCTTCCCAGGAGTGGCCGGCCGCCCAAAATTACCCCAAGAGCGCAGCGACGACTCATCCAAGAGGTCACAAAAGACCCCACAACAACGTCCAAGGAACTGCAGGCCTCACTTGCCTCAGTTAAGGTCAGCGTTCATGCCTCCACCATCAGGAAAAGACCGGGCAAAAATGGCCTGCATGGCAGAGTTCCAAGGAGAAAACCACTGCTGAGCAAAAAGAACATCAAAGCTCGTCTCAATTTCTCCACAACACATCTTGATGATCCCCAAGACTTTTGGGACAACATTCTGTGGACCGATGAGACAAAAGTGGAACTCTTTGGAAGGTGTGTGTCCAAGTATATCTGGCGTAGAAGGAACACTGCATTTCATAAAAAGAACATTATACCAACAGTAAAATATGGTGGTGGTAGTGTGATGGTCTGGGGCTGTTTTGCTGCTTCAGGACCTGGAAGACTTGCCGTGATAAAAGGAACTATGAATTCTGCTGTCTACCAAGAGATCCTGAAGGAGAATGTCCGACCATCTGTTCGTGTACTCAAGCTGAAACGAACTTGGGTTCTGCAGCAGGACAATGATCCTAAACACACCAGCAAGTCCACCACCGAATGGCTGAAGAAAAACAAAATGAAGACTTTGGAGTGGCCTAGCCAAAGTCCTGACCTGAATCCTATTGCGATGTTGTGGTATGACCTTAAAAAGGCCGTTCATGCTCGAAAACCCTCTAAATGTAACTGAATTAGGACAATTCTGCAAAGATGAGTGGGCCAAAATTCCTCCAGGACGCTGTAAAAGCCTCATTGCACGTTATCGCAAATGCTTGGTTGCAGTTGTTGCTGCTAAGGGTGGCCCAACCAGTTATTAGGTTTAGGGGGCAATCACTTTTTCACACAGGGCCATGATGGTTTGGATTTTTTTTCACCTTTAATAATAAACACCTTCATTTACAAATTGCATTTTGTGTTTACTTGTGTTGTCCTTGACTATTGTTTAAATTGGTTTGATGTTCCGAAACACTTAAGTGTGACAAACATGCAAAGGAACAGGAAATGAGGAAGGGGGCAAACACTTTTTCACACCACTGTAGCCCCTTATCCAGCCACCATTTAAATGCTTGGATATTTTCTCCTGGGGGAAAGGCCAAGTTATTAAAGATGTGGGTTAATGGTTTGTATGTTGATACTAAGATTTCACTGGATCACAAAGAGTCTCAGAGCGCGAACATATGAAAGAACGTGGGGTCCATGATCGGAGGGCGAGTTTTTGGGTTGGACCAAAGCAGGTAGTCAAGGGTAAATTGCGGTACTGCCTGTCTTTCTATATGAACCCAATCCGGTTTTTCATATCTTGAGTAGATCACTGAGAGTTGGGCTATTCTGGCTGCTAAGTAATAATTATGTAGGTGAGGTAAACCTAGGCCCCCTTTTTTCCTATGTAAATACAGTTACATTTGTTGTGGGATCCTGTAGCCTGCTTTCCCCCAAATAAATTTGAGTATTTTGCTTTGAAATTATTTCATGTGGTCCCTCTTTATGGGGATTGGAAGTGATGGAAACAGGTAAAGAAGTCTGGGGAGGAGCGTCATCTTCACTGAATTGATCCTCCCGAGCCAAGATAAGTTATGATTAGACCACTTTATAAGATCCTGTTCCAGTTTCTTATACATAGGAGGGTAGTTGCTACTGTAGAGAGTTTCGATTTTAGCCGTAAGATTAATACCTAGGTATTTGATGGAGGAAGAACTCAACTGGAATTTAAAGTTATTTCGTAGGAGATCAACGGTTTCAGGAATAGTTTACCTGGAGACCGGATATCTTAGAGAATTAGTTTAGGGATTGGCATAGGTTAGGTAGGGAAGTTATGGGGGAAGTGAGGAACAGGAGTATGTCATCCGCAAAGAGACTACATTTGTGAGTATGAGGGCCACAGGTAACGCCCTGTATGCTGGGGTTCTGGCGAATGGAGATGGCGAGTGTTTCTATAGCTATTGCAAAAATAAGCGGTGACAAAGGACAACCTTGCCTGGTGCCCTTAGCTATGGATATTGATTTTGAGAAGTGACCCTGTAGCTTAAGGTGCGCTTTCGGGTTCGAGTAAAGAGCTGACATCAAACCCATACATTTTTCGCCAAAACTCCAGCTTTCCAGGATCGCAAAGATATATACGACCAAGAGACCGAGTCAAACGCCTTTTGAAGGTCTAGAGAAAGAAGCATGCCTGATTGTTTAGAGCCCCCAGTCTAGTTTGTCTGAAGAATGGAGACTATGTCAATGGCTCTCCTGGTTTGATCGGCTCCCTGTCTTCCCGGAATGAACTCCACTTGATCCTTATGTATATACCGATTAATAAAAGAAGCCAGGCGATTCACTACATTTTTGGTTAGGATTTTTAAATGACTCTTGATGAGAGAGATGGGTCTGTAATTACTAACCTCTTCTGGGTTTTTATCCGGTTTCGGTATTACTGCAATATAGGCAGTGTTAAGATGAGGATCAAGTGGGGTTCCCTTTGTCTTTGTATTAAAGAATTTAGTCAGGAAGGGGGACAGAGTGGAGGAGAATGTCTTAGCCCTTGTACACATGATCGGACATTCTGACAACCAAATCCGTTGGATTTTCTCAGACGGATTTTGTCCGAAACTGTTGCATACACACGGTCGGACAAAGTTGTTGGAAAATCTGATTGTAAATAACGTGATGACATTATTTCGTTACGACGGGACTACGTTCAGGCTAGTAGGCAATAGATTTGGTCTAGAAATTTGATCTGAGCATGCATGGCACTTTGTCCGTCGGAGTAGGCTACACATGATCGGAGTATGTCCGATCGGAGCATTTTGTCGGAAAATTTTACCGGCAAGTTGGAAAAGTTGGTCCGTCGGATATTCCGATGGAAACAGTCCGATGGAGACCACACACAGTCGGCATATCCGACAAAACGGTCTGATAGGACACATTACGTCGGAATCTCCGACCGTGTGTACAAGAACTTATAGTAGGGGTTTGATAGACCGTCCTGACCCGGCGCGGAATGTGCCGAAGGGCCTTGATAACTGCTTGAACCTCCTTTTTGAGAAGGGGCCTCCAATATGTCTCTATGGTCTGCAGATAGAGAGGGGATAGGAGAGCATCACAGTACTCTGAGATCCGAGTTGTGTCATTGGTGTCCTGGGAGCTGTATAACTTGGAATAAAAGTCATGAAAGACCTTGAGGATTTTTGTAGGGTTAGCCGAGGTGCCTTGTCCTGGGATTCTGATCTTGGGCATAATGGAACGGAATTTAGGTGTAGGTTTAGAGGCCAGCATTAACCCCAATCTATCTCCCTGAGTATAGAATTTGTTCTTGCTCTATCTCATTTGTTTTTCAGCCTTAACTGTGAGGGCAAGATTGAGCTCCAGTCTGACTTTGTCCAGTTGAGTCCTCAGCGAGGGAGAGGGGTGTCTTTTGTGTCAGGAGCGCAAGGAGGAATATTCGTCATCCAATCTCTTTATGTCTGCTTCCCGTTCTTGTATTATTTGGGTAGACATTTTAATAATTTCTCCTCTCATAAACGTTTTGTGGGCTGCCCACAAGGTTTCTGCTGACATTCCCTCAGTCTGGTTAAGCTTAAAGTATTCCTTAAGGGATCTCTCTAGCATATTCATTCTTACTGGGTCAGAGAGTAGGGATTCGTTCAGTCTCAAATGCCCCATTCCCAGTTTTGGATGTCGTCTAAGTAGTGTCATGGCTACTAGTGAGTGGTCCGATCGCACTGTATCGTGTATTTTTGATGTAACCAAGAGAGGGATAGTACAGGTATGGACTAGGAGGTAGTTAATCCTGGCGTATAAATTGTGGGGGTTAGAGAAGTGGGAAAAATCACATTTACCAGGGTTAAGTTCTCTCCAGGCATCCACCAAGCCCTGAGCATGGACGAGTCTGGCTATCTTAAGGCTCTCCTTGTTTGACCGGGTCATTTGGGAAGTGGGGGGTTTAGATCTGTCTAAAGCCTAATCAAAGGCAGAGTTGGAGTCCCCTCCAAATATAACTTTGCCCTCGAGGGCCGGAGAAAGGGAGTCAAACAGGTGTTTGAAGAAGGAGGCTTGACCTTTATTAGGTGCATAGCAGGAAATGAGGGAGTAGAGGTATCCCTCAATCATCCCTTTTACTAGGAGAAACCTACCTTCTGGATCCTTTACCTCCACGGTGAGGGTAAAATTGCAGGTTATGGCAAAAACTATGCCAACCCCTGTCAGGGAATTAGTAGACCAGGCTGTGTGGACTGCACAGAGGAAAAGGGAAGCAGAGACATCAAACTGGAAGTCTGACACATCAGACTGGGAAGCTGGCACATCAGACTGGGAAGCAGAGACATCAGAGTGGGAAGCAGAGTCATCAGAGTGCGAAGCAGAGACATCAGACTGGGAAGCAGAGACATCAGGCTGGGAAGCTGGCACATCAGGCTGGGAAGCTGGCACATCAGGCTGGGAAGCAGAGACATCATAGTTGGAAGCAGAGACATCAGAGTGCGAAGCAGAGACATCAGACTGGGAAGCAGAGACCTCAGGCTGGGAAGCTAGCATATCATACTGGGAAGCAGAGACATCAAACTGGAAGGCTGACACATCAGACTGGGAAGCTGGCACATCAGACTGGGAGGCAGAGACATCAAACTGGAAGGCTGGCACATCAGACTGGGAAGCTGGCACATCAGACTGGAAAGCAGAGACATCAAACTGGAAGGCTGGCACATCAGATTGGGAAGCTGGCGCATCAGACTGGGAAGCAGAGACATCAGACTGGGAAGTTGGCACATCAGGCTGGGAAGCTGGCACATCAGGCTGGGAAGCTGGCACATCAGACTGGGAAGCAGAGACATCAAGCTGGAAGGCTGGCACATCAGACTGGGAAGCAGAGACATCAGACTGGGAAGCAGAGACACCAGACTGGGAAACAGAGACATCAAACTGGAAGGCCGGCACATCAGACTGGGAAGCTGGCACATCAGACTGGGAAGCAGAGACACCAGGCTGGGAAGCTGGCACATCAGACTGGGAAGCAGAGACATCAAACTGGAAGTCTGACACATCAGACTGGGAAGCTGGCACATCAGACTGGGAAGCAGAGACATCAGACTGGGAAGCAGAGACCTCAGGCTGGGAAGCTGGCACATCAGGCTGGGAAGCTGACACATCAGGCTGGGAAGCAGAGACTTCAGAGTGGGAAGCAGAGACATCAGAGTGCGAAGCAGAGACATCAAACTGGGAAGCAGAGACCTCAGGCTGGGAAGCTGGCATATCATACTGGGAAGCAGAGACATCAAACTGGAAGGCTGACACATCAGACTGGGAAGCTGGCACATCAGACTGGGAGGCAGAGATATCAAACTGGAAGGCTGGCACATCAGACTGGGAAGCTGGCACATCAGACTGGAAAGCAGAGAAATCAAACTGGAAGGCTGGCACATCAGATTGGGAAGCTGGCACATCAGACTGGGAAGCAGAGACAACAGACTGGGAAGCTGGCACATCAGACTGGGAAGCAGAGACAACAGACTGGGAAGCTGGCGCATCAGGCAGGGAAGCTGACATATCAGACTGGGAAGCAGAGACATCAGGCTGGGAAGCTAGCATATCAGACTGGGAAGCTGGCACTGGGAAGCAGAGACATCAAACTGGAAGGCTGGCACATCAGGCTGGGAAGCAGAGACATCAGACTGGAAGGCTGGCACATCAGACTGGGAAGCAGAGACATCAAACTGGAAGGCTGGCACATCAGACTGGGAAGCAGAGACATCAGACTGTGAAGCAGAGACACCAGACTGGGAAGCAGAGACATCAAACTGGAAGACCGGCACATCAGACTGGGAAGCTGGCACATCAGACTGGGAAGCAGAGACATCAGGCTGGGAAGCTGCCACATCAGACTGGGAAGCAGAGACATCAAACTGGAAGGCTGACACATCCGACTGGAAAGCAGAGACCTCAGGCTGGGAAGCTGGCACATCAGGCTGGGAAGCTGGCACATCAGGCTGGGAAGCAGAGACATCAGACTGGGAAGCAGAGACATCAGACTGGGAAGCTGGCACATCAGACTGGGAAGCAGAGACCTCAGGCTGGGAAGCTGGCATATCAGACTGGGAAGCAGAGACATCAAACTGGAAGGCTGGCACATCAGACTGGGAAGCTGGCACATCAGACTGGGAAGCAGAGACATCAAACTGGAAGGCTGACACATCAGGCTGGGAAGCTGGCACATCAGGCTGGGGAGCAGAGACCTCAAACTGGAAGGCTGACACATCATACTGGGAAGCTGGCACATCAGACTGGGAAGCAGAGACCTCAGGCTGGGAAGCTGGCACATCAGAGTGGGAAGCAGAGACATGCAGTGTGGACTGCACAGAGGAAAAGAGAAACACATGTAAGTGAATAATAATGGTGTTTATTTACATAAACATGGGTAAGGATGGGGAATCAACAGGACAGGGCGAGGATGGATGGATGGGCTGCAGAGCAGGGCTCCAAGGCAAACAGGAGGGACAGGTCCAGGATGGGATCGGAATAGATCGGGTCGGGTCAGATGCAGGCTCAGGGTCCGGATAGCAGGCTCAAGGTCAGGGCCCAGGAAGAGAGATACCAAGGCAAGCATGTGTGGGCTTGCCAGGTATTTATAAGACTGCAGTAATTGTCCTCAAGTAACACCTGAGTGCAGGAAGTGTTGCCTGCTCCCTACTGCCAGGATCCATCCGCTGGTGGACGCCAGTACTGCGGCCCAATGATGACACAACATCAGCAGGGAAAGTCTCTTCTGACAGTTACAAACTGCCAGGAGACACCTGCTGGTGGACCCCAGCACTGCATGCCAAATGATGGATCTTACCAGTGGACGGACCCTTTCCTGACAGTACCCCCCCAAAGGAGTGGCCTCCGGATGCTCCAATTGGCTGAAAATGTCCATAATCTATGGCATCAAACAGAACACTGGATGGGGGATGTCAGGATGGGCAACAGGCTCTTCAGGTAGGGCATCAGGGCAGACAGCGGGCTCCAGGTCATGGAGCTTGGCAGCAGGCATGGGTACTTCAAGCTGGGCAGCAGGCTCCGGGACCTTAGGCTGAACAGCAATTAACGGGCACTGGCTTTACAGGCCGGGTGACAGACTCTGGTTTAGAAGACTGGGTAGTGGGCCCCAGCTCCGCAGACTGGGTAATGGGCATCGGCACCGCAGACTGGGTAACGGGCACCGGCTCTGCAGACTGGGTAACGGGCACCGAAACTTCATGCTGAGACTCGGGCACCAAAACATCGGGCTGAGACACGGACACCGAAACATCAGACACAGGGACTTCAGACTGGAACACCAATATCAAAACATCAGACTGGGAAGCTGGCACATCAGACTGGGAAGCAGAGATATCAGGATGGGAAGCTGGCACATCAGGCTGGGAAGCAGAGACCACAGGCCGGGAAGCAGAGACATCAGGCTGGGAAGCTGGCACATCAGGCTGGGAAGCAGAGACCTCATGCGGGGAACCTGGCAAATCAGACTGGGAAGCAGAGACATCAGGCTGGGAAGCTGGCACATCAGACTGGGAAGCAGAGACATCAAGCTGGAAGGCTGGCACATCAGGCTGGGAAGCAGAGACATCAGACTGGGAAGCAGAGACACCAGACTGGGAAGCAGAGACATCAAACTGGAAGGCTGACACATCCGACTGGGAAGCAGAGACCTCAGGCTGGGAAGCTGGCACATCAGGCTGGGAAGCTGGCACATCAGGCTGGGAAGCTGGCACATCAGGCTGGGAAGCTGGCACATCAGGCTGGGAAGCAGAGACATCAGACTGGGAAGCAGAGACATCAAACTGGGAAGCTGGCACATCAGACTGGGAAGCGGAGACCTCAGGCTGGGAAGCTGGCATATCAGACTGGGAAGCAGAGACATCAAACTGGAAGGCTGGCACATCAGACTGGGAAGCTGGCACATCAGACTGGGAAGCAGAGACATCAAACTGGAAGGCTGACACATCAGGCTGGGAAGCTGGCACATCAGGCTAGGGAGCAGAGACCTCAAACTGGAAGGCTGACACATCATACTGGGAAGCTGGCACATCAGACTGGGAAGCAGAGACCTCAGGCTGGGAAGCTGGCACATCAGAGTGGGAAGCAGAGACATGCAGTGTGGACTGCACAGAGGCAAAAAGAGAAACACATGTAAGTGAATAATAATGGTGTTTATTTACATAAACATGGGTAAGGATGGGGAATCAACAGGACAGGGCGGGATGGATGGATGGGCTGCAGAGCAGGGATCCAAGGCAAACAGGAGGGACAGGTCCAGGATGGGATCGGAATAGATCGGGTCGGGTCAGATGCAGGCTCAGGGTCCGGATAGCAGGCTCAAGGTCAGGGCCCAGGAAGAGAGATACCAAGGCAAGCATGTGTGGGCTTGCCAGGTATTTATAAGACTGCAGTAATTGTCCTCAAGTAACACCTGAGCGCAGGAAGTGTTGCCTGCTCCCTACTGCCAGGATCCATCCGCTGGTGGACACCAGTACTGCGGCCCAATGATGACACAACATCAGCAGGGAAAGTCTCTGCTGACAGTTACAAACTGCCAGGAGACACCTGCTGGTGGACCCCAGCACTGCATGCCAAATGATGGATCTTACCAGCGGACGGACCCTTTCCTGACAGTACCCCCCCAAAGGAGCGGCCTCCGGATGCTCCAATTGGCTGAAAATGTCCATAATCTATGGCATCAAACAGAACACTGGATGGGGGATGTCAGGATGTGCAACAGGCTCTTCAGGTAGGGCATCAGGGCAGACAGCGGGCTCCAGGTCATGGAGCTTGGCAGCAGGCATGGGTACTTCAAGCTGGGCAGCAGGCTCCGGGACCTTAGGCTGAACAGCAAGTACCGTAAGGGAAGGCTGGATCACAGGCACTGGCTCAGCAAGCTGGGTAAAGGGCCCCGGCCCAGCGGGCTGGGTGACGGACCCTGGTTCAGCGAGCTGGACACCAGGCACTGGTCCAGCAAGCCAAATAACGGGCACTGGCTTTACAGGCCGGGTGACAGACTCTGGTTTAGAAGACTGGGTAGTGGGCCCCAGCTCCGCAGACTGGGTAATGGGCATCGGCACCGCAGACTGGGTAACGGGCACCGGCTCTGCAGACTGGGTAACGGGCACCGAAACTTCATGCTGAGACTCGGGCACCAAAACATCGGGCTGAGACACGGACACCGAAACATCAGACACAGGGACTTCAGACTGGAACACCAATATCAAAACATCAGACTGGGAAGCTGGCACATCAGACTGGGAAGCAGAGATATCAGGATGGGAAGCTCGCACATCAGGCTGGGAAGCAGAGACCACAGGCCGGGAAGCAGAGATATCAGGATGGGAAGCTGGCACATCAGGCTGGGAAGCAGAGACCACAGGCCGGGAAGCAGAGACATCAGGCTGGGAACCTGGCACATCAGACTGGGAAGCAGAGACATCAGGCTGGGAAGCTGGCACATCAGACTGGGAAGCAGAGACATCAAACTGGAAGGCTGGCACATCAGGCTGGGAAGCTGGCACATCAGACTGGGAAGCAGAGACATCAAGCTGGAAGGCTGGCACATCAGACTGGGAAGCAGAGACATCAGACTGGGAAGCAGAGACACCAGACTGGGAAGCAGAGACATCAAACTAAAAGGCCGGCACATCAGACTGGGAAGCTGGCACATCAGACTGAGAAGCAGAGACACCAGGCTGGGAAGCTGGCACATCAGACTGGGAAGCAGAGACATCAAACTGGAAGTCTGACACATCAGACTGGGAAGCTGGCACATCAGACTGGGAAGCAGAGACATCAGAGTGGGAAGCAGAGACATCAGAGTGCGAAGCAGAGACATCAGACTGGGAAGCAGAGACCTCAGGCTGGGAAGCTGGCACATCAGGCTGGGAAGCTGGCACATCAGGCTGGGAAGCAGAGACATCAGAGTGGGAAGCAGAGACATCAGAGTGCGAAGCAGAGACATCAGACTGGGAAGCAGAGACCTCAGGCTGGGAAGCTGGCATATCATACTGGGAAGCAGAGACATCAAACTGGAAGGCTGACACATCAGACTGGGAAGCTGACACATCAGACTGGGAGGCAGAGACATCAAACTGGAAGGCTGGCACATCAGACTGGGAAGCTGGCACATCAGACTGGAAAGCAGAGACATCAAACTGGAAGGCTGGCACATCAGACTGGGAAGCTGGCACATCAGACTGGGAAGCTGGCACATCAGACTGGGAAACAGAGACATCAGACTGGGAAGCTGGCACATCAGGCTGGGAAGCTGGCACATCAGGCTGGGAAGCTGGCACATCAGACTGGGAAGCAGAGACATCAAGCTGGAAGGCTGGCACATCAGACTGGGAAGCAGAGACATCAGACTGGGAAGCAGAGACACCAGACTGGGAAACAGAGACATCAAACTGGAAGGCCGGCACATCAGACTGGGAAGCTGGCACATCAGACTGGGAAGCAGAGACACCAGGCTGGGAAGCTGGCACATCAGACTGGGAAGCAGAGACATCAAACTGGAAGTCTGACACATCAGACTGGGAAGCTGGCACATCAGACTGGGAAGCAGAGACATCAGAGTGCGAAGCAGAGACATCAGACTGGGAAGCAGAGACCTCAGGCTGGGAAGCTGGCAATTCAGGCTGGGAAGCTGACACATCAGGCTGTGAAGCAGAGACATCAGAGTGGGAAGCAGAGACATCAGAGTGCGAAGCATAGACATCAAACTGGGAAGCAGAGACCTCAGGCTGGGAAGCTGGCACATCATACTGGGAAGCAGAGACATCAAACTGGAAGGCTGACACATCAGACTGGGAAGCTGGCTCATCAGACTGGGAGACAGAGACATCAAACTGGAAGGCTGGCACATCAGACTGGGAAGCTGGCACATCAGACTGGAAAGCAGAGACATCAAACTGGAAGGCTGGCACATCAGATTGGGAAGCTGGCACATCAGACTGGGAAGCAGAGACATCAGACTGGGAAGCTGGCACATCAGACTGGGAAGCAGAGACATCAGACTGGGAAGCTGGCGCATCAGGCAGGGAAGCTGACATATCAGACTGGGAAGCAGAGACATCAGGCTGGGAAGCTGGCATATCAGACTGGGAAGCTGGCACATCAGACTGGGAAGCAGAGACATCAAACTGGAAGGCTGGCACATCAGGCTGGGAAGCAGAGACATCAGACTGGAAGGCTGGCACATCAGACTGGGAAGCTGGCACATCAGACTGGGAAGCTGGCACATCAGACTGGGAAGCAGAGACATCAGACTGGGAAGCTGGCACATCAGGCTGGGAAGCTGGCACATCAGGCTGGGAAGCTGGCACATCAGACTGGGAAGCAGAGACATCAAGCTGGAAGGCTGGCACATCAGACTGGGAAGCAGAGACATCAGACTGGGAAGCAGAGACACCAGACTGGGAAACAGAGACATCAAACTGGAAGGCCGGCACATCAGACTGGGATGCTGGCACATCAGACTGGGAAGCAGAGACACCAGGCTGGGAAGCTGGCACATCAGACTGGGAAGCAGAGACATCAAACTGGAAGTCTGACACATCAGACTGGGAAGCTGGAACATCAGACTGGGAAGCAGAGACATCAGAGTGCGAAGCAGAGACATCAGACTGGGAAGCAGAGACCTCAGGCTGGGAAGCTGGCAATTCAGGCTGGGAAGCTGAGACATCAGGCTGTGAAGCAGAGACATCAGAGTGGGAAGCAGAGACATCAGAGTGCGAAGCATAGACATCAAACTGGGAAGCAGAGACCTCAGGCTGGGAAGCTGGCACATCATACTGGGAAGCAGAGACATCAAACTGGAAGGCTGACACATCAGACTGGGAAGCTGGCACATCCGACTGGGAGACAGAGACATCAAACTGGAAGGCTGGCACATCAGACTGGGAAGCTGGCACATCAGACTGGAAAGCAGAGACAACAAACTGGAAGGCTGGCACATCAGATTGGGAAGCTGGCACATCAGACTGGGAAGCAGAGACATCAGACTGGGAAGCTGGCACATCAGACTGGGAAGCAGAGACATCAGACTGGGAAGCTGGCGCATCAGGCAGGGAAGCTGACATATCAGACTGGGAAGCAGAGACATCAGGCTGGGAAGCTGGCATATCAGACTGGGAAGCTGGCACATCAGACTGGGAAGCAGAGACATCAAACTGGAAGGCTGGCACATCAGGCTGGGAAGCAGAGACATCAGACTGGAAGGCTGGCACATCAGACTGGGAAGCAGAGACATCAAACTGGAAGGCTGGCACATCAGACTGGGAAGCAGAGACATCAGACTGGGAAGCAGAGACACCAGACTGGGAAGCAGAGACATCAAACTGGAAGACTGGCAAATCAGACTGGGAAGCTGGCACATCAGACTGGGAAGCAGAGACATCAGGCTGGGAAGCTGCCACATCAGACTGGGAAGCAGAGACCTTAGGCTGGGAAGCTGGCACATCAGGCTGTGAAGCTGACACATCAGGCTGGGAAGCAGAGACATCAGACTGGGAAGCAGAGACATCAGACTGGGAAGCTGGCACATCAGACTGGGAAGCTGGCACATCAGACTGGAAAGCAGAGACATCAAACTGGAAGGCTGGCACATCAGATTGGGAAGCTGGCACATCAGACTGGGAAGCAGAGACATCAGACTGGGAAGCTGGCACATCAGACTGGGAAGCAGAGACATCAGACTGGGAAGCTGGCGCATCAGGCAGGGAAGCTGACATATCAGACTGGGAAGCAGAGACATCAGGCTGGGAAGCTGGCATATCAGACTGGGAAGCTGGCACATCAGACTGGGAAGCAGAGACATCAAACTGGAAGTCTGACACATCAGACTGGGAAGCTGGCACATCAGACTTGGAAGCAGAGACATCAGAGTGGGAAGCAGAGACATCAGAGTGCGAAGCAGAGACATCAGACTGGGAAGCAGAGACCTCAGGCTGGGAAGCTGGCACATCAGGCTGGGAAGCTGGCACATCAGGATGGGAAGCAGAGACATCAGAGTGGGAAGCAGAGACATCAGAGTGCGAAGCAGAGACATCAGACTGGGAAGCAGAGACCTCAGGCTGGGAAGCTGGCATATCATACTGGGAAGCAGAGACATCAAACTGGAAGGCTGACACATCAGACTGGGAAGCTGACACATCAGACTGGGAGGCAGAGACATCAAACTGGAAGGCTGGCACATCAGACTGGGAAGCTGGCACATCAGACTGGAAAGCAGAGACATCAAACTGGAAGGCTGGCACATCAGATTGGGAAGCTGGCACATCAGACTGGGAAGCTGGCACATCAGACTGGGAAGCAGAGACATCAGACTGGGAAGCTGGCACATCAGGCTGGGAAGCTGGCACATCAGGCTGGGAAGCTCGCACATCAGACTGGGAAGCAGAGACATCAAGCTGGAAGGCTGGCACATCAGACTGGGAAGCAGAGACATCAGACTGGGAAGCAGAGACACCAGACTGGGAAACAGAGACATCAAACTGGAAGGCCGGCCCATCAGACTGGGAAGCTGGCACATCAGACTGGGAAGCAGAGACACCAGGCTGGGAAGCTGGCACATCAGACTGGGAAGCAGAGACATCAAACTGGAAGTCTGACACATCAGACTGGGAAGCTGGCACATCAGACTGGGAAGCAGAGACATCAGAGTGCGAAGCAGAGACATCAGACTGGGAAGCAGAGACCTCAGGCTGGGAAGCTGGCAATTCAGGCTGGGAAGCTGACACATCAGGCTGTGAAGCAGAGACATCAGAGTGGGAAGCAGAGACATCAGAGTGCGAAGCATAGACATCAAACTGGGAAGCAGAGACCTCAGGCTGGGAAGCTGGCACATCATACTGGGAAGCAGAGACATCAAACTGGAAGGCTGACACATCAGACTGGGAAGCTGGCACATCAGACTGGGAGACAGAGACATCAAACTGGAAGGCTGGCACATCAGACTGGGAAGCTGGCACATCAGACTGGAAAGCAGAGACATCAAACTGGAAGGCTGGCACATCAGATTGGGAAGCTGGCACATCAGACTGGGAAGCAGAGACATCAGACTGGGAAGCTGGCACATCAGACTGGGAAGCAGAGACATCAGGCTGGGAAGCTGGCATATCAGACTGGGAAGCTGGCACATCAGACTGGGAAGCAGAGACATCAAACTGGAAGGATGGCACATCAGGCTGGGAAGCAGAGACATCAGACTGGAAGGCTGGCACATCAGACTGGGAAGCGGAGACATCAAACTGGAAGGCTGGCACATCAGACTGGGAAGCAGAGACATCAGACTGGGAAGCAGAGACACCAGACTGGGAAGCAGAGACATCAAACTGGAAGACCGGCAAATCAGACTGGGAAGCTGGCACATCAGACTGGGAAGCAGAGACATCAGGCTGGGAAGCTGCCACATCAGACTGGGAAGCAGAGACCTCAGGCTGGGAAGCTGGCACATCAGGCTGGGAAGCTGGCACATCAGGCTGGGAAGCAGAGACATCAGACTGGGAAGCAGAGACATCAGACTGGGAAGCTGGCACATCAGACTGGGAAGCAGAGACCTCAGGCTGGGAAGCTGGCATATCAGACTGGGAAGCAGAGACATCAAACTGGAAGGCTGGCACATCAGACTGGGAAGCTGGCACATCAGACTGGGAAGCAGAGACATCAAACTGGAAGGCTGACACATCAGGCTGGGAAGCTGGCACATCAGGCTGGGGAGCAGAGACCTCAAACTGGAAGGCTGACACATCATACTGGGAGGCTGGCACATCAGACTGGGAAGCAGAGACCTCAGGCTGGGAAGCTGGCACATCAGAGTGGGAAGCAGAGACATGCAGTGTGGACTGCACAGAGGAAAAGAGAAACACATGTAAGTGAATAATAACGGTGTTTATTAACATAAACATGGGTAAGGATGGGGAATCAACAGGACAGGGCGAGGATGGATGGATGGGCTGCAGAGCAGGGATCCAAGGCAAACAGGAGGGACAGGTCCAGGATGGGATCGGAATAGATCGGGTCGGGTCAGATGCAGGCTCAGGGTCCGGATAGCAGGCTCAAGGTCAGGGCCCAGGAAGAGAGATACCAAGGCAAGCATGTGTGGGCTTGCCAGGTATTTATAAGACTGCAGTAATTGTCCTCAAGTAACACCTGAGCGCAGGAAGTGTTGCCCGATCCCTACTGCCAGGATCCATCCGCTGGTGGACGCCAGTACTGCGGCCCAATGATGACACAACATCAGCAGGGAAAGTCTCTCCTGACAGTTACAAACTGCCAGGAGACACCTGCTGGTGGACCCCAGCACTGCATGCCAAATGATGGATCTTACCAGCGGATGGACCCTTTCCTGACAGTACCCCCCCAAAAGAGCAGCCTCCGGATGCTCCAATTGTCTGAAAATGTCCATAATCTATGGCATCAAACAGAACACTGGATGGGAGTATGTCAGGCTGGGCAACAGGCTCTTCAGGTAGGGCATCAGGGCAGACAGCGGGCTCCAGGTCATGGAGCTTGGCAGCAGGCATGGGTACTTCAAGCTGGGCAGCAGGCTCCGGGACCTTAGGCTGAACAGCAAGTACCCTAAGGGAAGGCTGGATCACAGGCACTGGCTCAGCAAGATGGGTAAAGGGCCCCAGCCCAGCGGGCTGGGTGACGGACCCTGGTTCAGCGAGCTGGACACCAGGCACTGGTCCAGCAAGCCAAATAACGGGCACTGGCTTTACAGGCCGGGTGACAGACTCTGGTTTAGAAGACTGGGTAGTGGGCCCCAGCTCCGCAGACTGGGTAACGGGCATCGGCACTGCAGACTGGGTAACGGGCACCGGCTCTGCAGACTGGGTAACGGGCACCGAAACTTCATGCTGAGACTCGGGCACCAAAACATCGGGCTGAGACACGGACACCGAAACATCAGACACGGGGACTTCAGACTGGAACACCAATATCAAAACATCAGACTGGGAAGCTGGCACATCAGACTGGGAAGCAGAGATATCAGGATGGGAAGCTGGCACATCAGGCTGGGAAGCAGAGACCACAGGCCAAGAAGCAGAGACATCAGGCTGGGAAGCTGGCACATCAGGCTGGGAAGCAGAGACCTCACGCGGGGAACCTGGCACATCAGACTGGGAAGCAGAGACATCAGGCTGGGAAGCTGGCACATCAGACTGGGAAGCAGAGACATCAAACTGGAAGGCTGGCACATCAGGCTGGGAAGCTGGCACATCAGACTGGGAAGCAGAGACATCAAGCTGGAAGGCTGGCACATCAGACTGGGAAGCAGAGACATCAGACTGGGAAGCAGAGACACCAGACTGGGAAGCAGAGACATCAAACTGAAAGGCCGACACATCAGACTGGGAAGCTGGCACATCAGACTGGGAAGCAGAGACACCAGGCTGGGAAGCTGGCACATCAGACTGGGAAGCAGAGACATCAAACTGGAAGTCTGACACATCAGACTGGGAAGCTGGCACATCAGACTGGGAAGCAGAGACATCAGAGTGGGAAGCAGAGACATCAGAGTGCGAAGCAGAGACATCAGACTGGGAAGCAGAGACCTCAGGCTGGGAAGCTGGCACATCAGGCTGGGAAGCTGGCACATCAGACTGGGAAGCAGAGACATCAGAGTGGGAAGCAGAGACATCAGAGTGCGAAGCAGAGACATCAGACTGGGAAGCAGAGACCTCAGGCTGGGAAGCTGGCATATCATACTGGGAAGCAGAGACATCAAACTGGAAGGCTGACACATCAGACTGGGAAGCTGGCATATCAGACTGGGAGGCAGAGACATCAAACTGGAAGGCTGGCACATCAGACTGGGAAGCTGGCACATCAGACTGGAAAGCAGAGACATCAAACTGGAAGGCTGGCACATCAGATTGGGAAGCTGGCACATCAGACTGGGAAGCTGGCACATCAGACTGGGAAGCAGAGACATCAGACTGGGAAGCTGGCACATCAGGCTGGGAAGCTGGCACATCAGGCTGGGAAGCAGAGACATCAAGCTGGAAGGCTGGCAGATCAGACTGGGAAGCAGAGACGTCAGACTGGGAAGCAGAGACACCAGACTGGGAAACAGAGACATCAAACTGGAAGGCCGGCACATCAGACTGGGAAGCTGGCACATCAGACTGGGAAGCAGAGACACCAGGCTGGGAAGCTGGCACATCAGACTGGGAAGCAGAGACATCAAACTGGAAGGCTGACACATCAGACTGGGAAGCTGGCACATCAGACTGGGAGACAGAGACATCAAACTGGAAGGCTGGCACATCAGACTGGGAAGCTGGCACATCAGACTGGAAAGCAGAGACATCAAACTGGAAGGCTGGCACATCAGATTGGGAAGCTGGCACATCAGACTGGGAAGCAGAGACATCAGACTGGGAAGCTGGCACATCAGACTGGGAAGCAGAGACATCAGGCTGGGAAGCTGGCATATCAGACTGGGAAGCTGGCACATCAGACTGGGAAGCAGAGACATCAAACTGGAAGGATGGCACATCAGGCTGGGAAGCAGAGACATCAGACTGGAAGGCTGGCACATCAGACTGGGAAGCGGAGACATCAAACTGGAAGGCTGGCACATCAGACTGGGAAGCAGAGACATCAGACTGGGAAGCAGAGACACCAGACTGGGAAGCAGAGACATCAAACTGGAAGACCGGCAAATCAGACTGGGAAGCTGGCACATCAGACTGGGAAGCAGAGACATCAGGCTGGGAAGCTGCCACATCAGACTGGGAAGCAGAGACCTCAGGCTGGGAAGCTGGCACATCAGGCTGGGAAGCTGGCACATCAGGCTGGGAAGCAGAGACATCAGACTGGGAAGCAGAGACATCAGACTGGGAAGCTGGCACATCAGACTGGGAAGCAGAGACCTCAGGCTGGGAAGCTGGCATATCAGACTGGGAAGCAGAGACATCAAACTGGAAGGCTGGCACATCAGACTGGGAAGCTGGCACATCAGACTGGGAAGCAGAGACATCAAACTGGAAGGCTGACACATCAGGCTGGGAAGCTGGCACATCAGGCTGGGGAGCAGAGACCTCAAACTGGAAGGCTGACACATCATACTGGGAGGCTGGCACATCAGACTGGGAAGCAGAGACCTCAGGCTGGGAAGCTGGCACATCAGAGTGGGAAGCAGAGACATGCAGTGTGGACTGCACAGAGGAAAAGAGAAACACATGTAAGTGAATAATAACGGTGTTTATTAACATAAACATGGGTAAGGATGGGGAATCAACAGGACAGGGCGAGGATGGATGGATGGGCTGCAGAGCAGGGATCCAAGGCAAACAGGAGGGACAGGTCCAGGATGGGATCGGAATAGATCGGGTCGGGTCAGATGCAGGCTCAGGGTCCGGATAGCAGGCTCAAGGTCAGGGCCCAGGAAGAGAGATACCAAGGCAAGCATGTGTGGGCTTGCCAGGTATTTATAAGACTGCAGTAATTGTCCTCAAGTAACACCTGAGCGCAGGAAGTGTTGCCCGATCCCTACTGCCAGGATCCATCCGCTGGTGGACGCCAGTACTGCGGCCCAATGATGACACAACATCAGCAGGGAAAGTCTCTCCTGACAGTTACAAACTGCCAGGAGACACCTGCTGGTGGACCCCAGCACTGCATGCCAAATGATGGATCTTACCAGCGGATGGACCCTTTCCTGACAGTACCCCCCAAAAGAGCAGCCTCCGGATGCTCCAATTGTCTGAAAATGTCCATAATCTATGGCATCAAACAGAACACTGGATGGGAGTATGTCAGGCTGGGCAACAGGCTCTTCAGGTAGGGCATCAGGGCAGACAGCGGGCTCCAGGTCATGGAGCTTGGCAGCAGGCATGGGTACTTCAAGCTGGGCAGCAGGCTCCGGGACCTTAGGCTGAACAGCAAGTACCCTAAGGGAAGGCTGGATCACAGGCACTGGCTCAGCAAGATGGGTAAAGGGCCCCAGCCCAGCGGGCTGGGTGACGGACCCTGGTTCAGCGAGCTGGACACCAGGCACTGGTCCAGCAAGCCAAATAACGGGCACTGGCTTTACAGGCCGGGTGACAGACTCTGGTTTAGAAGACTGGGTAGTGGGCCCCAGCTCCGCAGACTGGGTAACGGGCATCGGCACCGCAGACTGGGTAACGGGCACCGGCTCTGCAGACTGGGTAACGGGCACCGAAACTTCATGCTGAGACTCGGGCACCAAAACATCGGGCTGAGACACGGACACCGAAACATCAGACACGGGGACTTCAGACTGGAACACCAATATCAAAACATCAGACTGGGAAGCTGGCACATCAGACTGGGAAGCAGAGATATCAGGATGGGAAGCTGGCACATCAGGCTGGGAAGCAGAGACCACAGGCCAAGAAGCAGAGACATCAGGCTGGGAAGCTGGCACATCAGGCTGGGAAGCAGAGACCTCACGCGGGGAACCTGGCACATCAGACTGGGAAGCAGAGACATCAGGCTGGGAAGCTGGCACATCAGACTGGGAAGCAGAGACATCAAACTGGAAGGCTGGCACATCAGGCTGGGAAGCTGGCACATCAGACTGGGAAGCAGAGACATCAAGCTGGAAGGCTGGCACATCAGACTGGGAAGCAGAGACATCAGACTGGGAAGCAGAGACACCAGACTGGGAAGCAGAGACATCAAACTGAAAGGCCGGCACATCAGACTGGGAAGCTGGCACATCAGACTGGGAAGCAGAGACACCAGGCTGGGAAGCTGGCACATCAGACTGGGAAGCAGAGACATCAAACTGGAAGTCTGACACATCAGACTGGGAAGCTGGCACATCAGACTGGGAAGCAGAGACATCAGAGTGGGAAGCAGAGACATCAGAGTGCGAAGCAGAGACATCAGACTGGGAAGCAGAGACCTCAGGCTGGGAAGCTGGCACATCAGGCTGGGAAGCTGGCACATCAGACTGGGAAGCAGAGACATCAGAGTGGGAAGCAGAGACATCAGAGTGCGAAGCAGAGACATCAGACTGGGAAGCAGAGACCTCAGGCTGGGAAGCTGGCATATCATACTGGGAAGCAGAGACATCAAACTGGAAGGCTGACACATCAGACTGGGAAGCTGGCATATCAGACTGGGAGGCAGAGACATCAAACTGGAAGGCTGGCACATCAGACTGGGAAGCTGGCACATCAGACTGGAAAGCAGAGACATCAAACTGGAAGGCTGGCACATCAGATTGGGAAGCTGGCACATCAGACTGGGAAGCTGGCACATCAGACTGGGAAGCAGAGACATCAGACTGGGAAGCTGGCACATCAGGCTGGGAAGCTGGCACATCAGGCTGGGAAGCAGAGACATCAAGCTGGAAGGCTGGCAGATCAGACTGGGAAGCAGAGACGTCAGACTGGGAAGCAGAGACACCAGACGGGGAAACAGAGACATCAAACTGGAAGGCCGGCACATCAGACTGGGAAGCTGGCACATCAGACTGGGAAGCAGAGACACCAGGCTGGGAAGCTGGCACATCAGACTGGGAAGCAGAGACATCAAACTGGAAGTCTGACACATCAGACTGGGAAGCTGGCACATCAGACTGGGAAGCAGAGACATCAGAGTGCGAAGCAGAGACATCGGACTGGGAAGCAGAGACCTCAGGCTGGGAAGCTGGCACATCAGGCTGGGAAGCTGACACATCAGGCTGGGAAGCAGAGACATCAGAGTGGGAAGCAGAGACATCAGAGTGCGAAGCAGAGACATCAAACTGGGAAGCAGAGACCTCAGGCTGGGAAGCTGGCATATCATACTGGGAAGCAGAGACATCAAACTGGAAGGCTGACAAATCAGACTGGGAAGCTAGCACATCAGACTGGGAGACAGAGACATCAAACTGGAAGGCTGGCACATCAGACTGGGAAGCTGGCACATCAGACTGGAAAGCAGAGACATCAAACTGGAAGGCTGGCACATCAGATTGGGAAGCTGGTACATCAGACTGGGAAGCAGAGACATCAGACTGGGAAGCTGGCACATCAGACTGGGAAGCAGAGACATCAGACTGGGAAGCTGGCGCATCAGGCAGGGAAGCTGACATATCAGACTGGGAAGCAGAGACATCAGGCTGGGAAGCTGGCATATCAGACTGGGAAGCTGGCACATCAGACTGGGAAGCAGAGACATCAAACTGGAAGGCTGGCACATCAGGCTGGGAAGCAGAGACATCAGACTGGAAGGCTGGCACATCAGACTGGGAAGCAGAGACATCAAACTGGAAGGCTGGCACATCAGACTGGGAAGCAGAGACATCAGACTGGGAAGCAGAGACACCAGACTGGGATGCAGAGACATCAAACTGGAAGACTGGCACATCAGACTGGGAAGCTGGCACATCAGACTGGGAAGCTGGCACATCAGACTGGGAAGCAGAGACATCAGGCTGGGAAGCTGCCACATCAGACTGGGAAGCAGAGACATCAAACTGGAAGGCTGACACATCCGACTGGGAAGCAGAGACCTCAGGCTGGGAAGCTGGCACATCAGGCTGGGAAGCAGAGACATCAGACTGGGAAGCAGAGACATCAGACTGGGAAGCTGGCACATCAGACTGGGAAGCAGAGACCTCAGGCTGGGAAGCTGGCATATCAGACTGGGAAGCAGAGACATCAAACTGGAAGGCTGGCACATCAGACTGGGAAGCTGGCACATCAGACTGGGAAGCAGAGACCTCAGGCTGGGAAGCTGGCACATCAGAGTGGGAAGCAGAGACATGCAGTGTGGACTGCACAGAGGAAAAGAGAAACACATGTAAGTGAATAATAATGGTGTTTATTTACATAAACATGGGTAAGGATGGGGAATCAACAGGACAGGGCGAGGATGGATGGATGGGCTGCAGAGCAGGGATCCAAGGCAAACAGGAGGGACAGGTCCAGGATGGGATCGGAATAGATCGGGTCGGGTCAGATGCAGGCTCAGGGTCCGGATAGCAGGCTCAAGGTCAGGGCCCAGGAAGAGAGATACCAAGGCAAGCATGTGTGGGCTTGCCAGGTATTTATAAGACTGCAGTAATTGTCCTCAAGTAACACCTGAGCGCAGGAAGTGTTGCCCGCTCCCTACTGCCAGGACCCATCCGCTGATGGACGCCAGTACTGCGGCCCAATGATGACACAACATCAGCAGGGAAAGTCTCTCCTGACAGTTACAAACTGCCAGGAGACACCTGCTGGTGGACCCCAGCACTGCATGCCAAATGATGGATCTTACCAGTGGACGGACCCTTTCCTGACAGTACCCCCCCAAAAGAGCAGCCTCCGGATGCTCCAATTGGCTGAAAATGTCCATAATCTATGGCATCAAACAGAACACTGGATGGGAGTATGTCAGGCTGGGCAACAGGCTCTTCAGGTAGGGCATCAGGGCAGACAGCGGGCTCCAGGTCATGGAGCATGGCAGCAGGCATGGGTACTTCAAGCTGGGAAGCAGGCTCCGGGACCTTAGGCTGAACAGCAAGTACCGTAAGGGCAGGCTGGATCACAGGCACTGGCTCAGCAAGCTGGGTAAAGGGCCATGGCCCAGCGGGCTGGGTGACGGACCCTGGTTCAGCGAGCTGGACACCAGGTACTGGTCCAGCAAGCCAAATAACGGGCACTGGCTTTACAAGCCGGGTGACAGACTCTGTTTTAGAAGACTGGGTAGTGGGCCCCAGCTCCGCAGACTGGGTAACGGGCATCGGCACCGCAGACTGGGTAACGGGCACCGGCTCTGCAGACTGGGTAACGGGCACCGAAACTTCATGCTGAGACTCGGGCACCAAAACATCGGGCTGAGACACGGACACCGAAACATCAGACACGGGGACTTCAGACTGGAACACCAATATCAAAACATCAGACTGGGAAGCTGGCACATCAGACTGGGAAGCAGAGATATCAGGATGGGAAGCTGGCACATCAGGCCGGGAAGCAGAGACTACAGGCCAAGAAGCAGAGACATCAGGCTGGGAAGCTGGCACATCAGGCTGGGAAGCAGAGACCTCACGCTGGGAACCTGGCACATCAGACTGGGAAGCAGAGACATCAAACTGGAAGGCTGGCACATCAGACTGGAAAGCAGAGACATCAGACTGGGAAGCAGAGACACCAGACTGGGAAGCAGAGACATCAAACTGGAAGGCCGGCACATCAGACTGGGAAGCTGGCACATCAGACTGTAAAGCAGATACCTCAGGCTGGGAAGCTTGCACATCAGACTGGGAAGCAGAGACATCAGGCTGGGAAGCTGGCACATCAGACTGGGAAGCTGGCACATCAGACTGGGAAGCAGAGACATCAGACTGGGAAGCTGGCGCATCAGGCAGGGAAGCTGACATATCAGACTGGGAAGCAGAGACATCAGGCTGGGAAGCTGGCATATCAGACTGGGAAGCTGGCACATCAGGCTGGGAAGCAAAGACATCAGACTGGAAGGCTGGCACATCAGACTGGGAAGCAGAGACATCAAACTGGAAGGCTGGCACATCAGACTGGGAAGCAGAGACATCAGACTAGGAAGCAGAGACACCAGACTGGGAAGCAGAGACATAAAACTGGAAGGCCGGCACATCAGACTGGGAAGCTGGCACATCAGACTGGGAAGCAGAGACCTCAGGCTGCAAAGCTGGCACATCAGGCTGGGAAGCTGGCACATCAGGCTGGGAAGCAGAGACATCAGACTGGGAAGCAGAGACATCAGACTGGGAAGCAGAGACATCAAACTGGGAAGCTGGCACATCAGACTGGGAAGCAGAGACCTCAGGCTGGGAAGCTGTCATATCAGACTGGGAAGCAGAGACATCAAACTGGAAGGCTGGCACATCAGACTGGGAAGCTGGCACATCAGACTGGGAAGCAGAGATCTCAGGCTGGGAAGCTGGCACATCAGAGTGGGAAGCAGAGACATGCAGTGTGGACTGCACAGAGGAAAAGAGAAACACATGTAAGTGAATAATAATGGTGTTTATTTACATAAACATGGGTAAGGATGGGGAATCAACAGGACAGGGCGAGGATGGCTGGATGGGCTGCAGAGCAGGGATCCAAGGCAAACAGGAGGGACAGGTCCAGGATGGGATCGGAATAGATCGGGTCGGGTCAGATGCAGGCTCAGGGTCCGGATAGCAGGCTCAAGGTCAGGGCCCAGGAAGAGAGATACCAAGGCAAGCATGTGTGGGCTTGCCAGGTATTTATAAGACTGCAGTAATTGTCCTCATGTAACACCTGAGCGCAGGAAGTGTTGCCTGCTCCCTACTGCCAGGATCCATCCGCTGGTGGACGCCAGTACTGCGGCCCAATGATGACACAACACCAGCAGGGAAAGTCTCTCCTGACAGTTACAAACTGCCAGGAGACACCTGCTGGTGGACCCCAGCACTGCATGCCAAATTATGGATCTTACCAGCGGACGGACCCTTTCCTGACAGTACCCCCAAAGGAGCGACCTCCGGATGCTCCAATTGGCTGAAAATGTCCATAATCTATGGCGTCAAACAGAACACTGGATGGGGGTATGTCAGGCTGGGCAACAGGCTCTTCAGGTAGGGCATCAGGGCAGACAGCGTGCTCCAGGTCATCGAGCTTGGCAGCAGGCATGGGTTCTTCAAGCTGGGCAGCAGGCTCCGGGACCTTAGGCTGAACAGCAAGTACCGTAAGGGAAGGCTGGATCACAGGCACTGGCTCAGCAAGCTGGGTAAAGGGCCCCGGCCCAGCGGGCTGGGTGACGGACCCTGGTTCAGCGAGCTGGACACCAGGCACTGGTCCAGCAAGCCAAATAATGGGCACTGGCTTTACAGGCCGGGTGACAGACTCTGGTTTAGAAGACTGGGTAATGGGCCCCAGCTCCGCAGACTGGGTAATGGGCATCGGCACCGCAGACTGGGTAACGGGCACCGGCTCCGCAGACTGGATAACGGGCACCGAAACTTCATGCTGAGACTCGGGCACCAAAACATCAGGCTGAGACACGGGCACCAAAACATCAGACACGGGGACTTTAGACTGGAACACCAATATCAAAACATCAGACTGGGAAGCTGGCACATCAGACTGGGAAGCAAAGATATCAGGATGGGAAGCTGGCACATCAGGCTGGGAAGCAAAGACCTCAGGCTGGGAAGCAGAGACATCAGGCTGGGAAGCAGAGACATCAGGCTGGGAAGCTGGCACATCAGGCTGGGAAGCAGAGACCTCACGCTGGGAACCTGGCACATCAGACTGGGAAGCAGGGACATCAGGCTGGGAAGCTGGCACATCAGACTGGGAAGCAGAGACATCAAACTGGAAGGCTGGCCCATCATGCTGGGAAGCTGGCACATAAGACTGGGAAGCAGAGACATCAAGCTGGAAGGCTGGCACATCAGACTGGAAAGCAGAGACATCAGACTGGGAAGCAGAGACACTAGACTGGGAAGCAGAGACATCAAACTGGAAGGCTGGCACATCAGACTGGGAAGCTGGCACATCAGACTGGGAAGCAGAGACACCAGGCTGGGAAGCTGGCACATCAGACTGGGAAGCAGAGACATCAAACTGGAAGTCTGACACATCAGACTGGGAAGCTGGCACATCAGACTGGGAAGCAGAGACCTCAGGCTGCGAAGCTGGCACATCAGGCTGGGAAGCTGACACATCAGGCTGGGAAACAGAGACATCAGAGTGGGAAGCAGAGAAATCAGAGTTTGAAGCAGAGACATCAGACTGGGAAGCAGACACCTCAGGCTGGGAAGCTGGCATATCATACTGGGAAGCAGAGACATCAAACTGGAAGGCTGACACATCAGACTGGGAAGCTGGCACATCAGACTGGGAGGCAGAGACATCAAACTGGAAGGCTGGCACATCAGACTGGGAAGCTGGCACATCAGACTGGAAAGCAGAGACATCAGACTGGGAAGCTGGCGCATCAGGCTGGGAAGCTGACACATAGACTGGGAAGCAGAGACATCAGGCTGGGAAGCTGGCACATCAGACTGGGAAGCTGGCACATCAGACTGGCAAGCAGAGACATCAAACTGGAAGGCTGGCACATCAGGCTGGGAAGCAGAGACATCAGACTGGAAGGCTGGCACATCAGACTGGGAAGCAGAGACATCAAACTGGAAGGCTGGCACATCAGACTGGGAAGCAGAGACACCAGACTGGGAAGCAGAGACATCAAACTGGAAGGCCGGCACATCAGACTGGGAAGCTGGCACATCAGACTGGGAAGCAGATACCTCAGGCTGGGAAGCTTGCACATCAGACTGGGAAGCAGAGACATCAGGCTGGGAAGCTGGCACATCAGACTGGGAAGCAGAGACATCAAACTGGAAGGCTTACACATCAGACTGGGAAGCTGGCACATCAGACTGGGAAGCAGAGACCTCAGGCTGGGAAGCTGGCACATCAGGCTGGGAAGCTGGAACATCAGGCTGGGAAACAGAGACATCAGACTGGGAAGCAGAGACATCAGAATGGGAAGCAGAGACATCAGACTGGGAAGCTGGCACATCAGATTGGGAAGCAGAGACCTCAGGCTGGGAAGCTAGAATATCAGACTGGGAAGCAGAGACATCAAACTGAAAGGCTGGCACATCAGACTGGGAAGCTAGCACATCAGACTGGGAAGCAGAGACATCAAACTGGAAGGAAGACACATCAGACTGGGAAGCTGGCACATCAGGCTGGGAGGCAGAGACATCAGAGTGGGAAGCAGAGACATCAGACTTGGAAGCAGAGACCTCAGACTGGGAAGCTGGCATATCAGACTGGGAAGCAGAGACATCAAACTGGAAGGCTGACACATCAGACTGGGAAGCTGGCACATCAGACTGGGAGGCAGAGACATCAAACTGGAAGGCTGGCACATCAGACTGGGAAGCTGGCACATCAGACTGGAAAGCAGAGACATCAGACTGGGAAGCTGGCGCATCAGGCTGGGAAGCTGACACATAGACTGGGAAGCAGAGACATCAGGCTGGGAAGCTGGCACATCAGACTGGGACGCTGGCACATCAGACTGGCAAGCAGAGACATCAAAATGGAAGGCTGGCACATCAGGCTAGGAAG
The DNA here is from genome assembly GCF_037356315.1 of Lithobates pipiens. NCBI lineage: Eukaryota > Metazoa > Chordata > Amphibia > Anura > Ranidae > Lithobates > Lithobates pipiens. The sequence goes on along the minus strand of NW_027507903.1, from coordinate 400,732,198 downwards.
CAGAGACATCAGACTGGAAGGCTGGCACATCAGACTGGGAAGCAGAGACATCAAACTGGAAGGCTGGCACATCAGACTGGGAAGCAGAGACACCAGACTGGGAAGCAGAGACATCAAACTGGAAGGCCGGCACATCAGACTGGGAAGCTGGCACATCAGACTGGGAAGCAGATACCTCAGGCTGGGAAGCTTGCACATCAGACTGGGAAGCAGAGACATCAGGCTGGGAAGCTGGCACATCAGACTGGGAAGCAGAGACATCAAACTGGAAGGCTTACACATCAGACTGGGAAGCTGGCACATCAGACTGGGAAGCAGAGACCTCAGGCTGGGAAGCTGGCACATCAGGCTGGGAAGCTGGAACATCAGGCTGGGAAACAGAGACATCAGACTGGGAAGCAGAGACATCAGAGTGGGAAGCAGAGACATCAGACTGGGAAGCTGGCACATCAGATTGGGAAGCAGAGACCTCAGGCTGGGAAGCTAGAATATCAGACTGGGAAGCAGAGACATCAAACTGAAAGGCTGGCACATCAGACTGGGAAGCTGGCACATCAGACTGGGAAGCAGAGACATCAAACTGGAAGGAAGACCCATCAGACTGGGAAGCTGGCACATCATTCTGGGAAGCAGAGACCTCAGGCTGGGAAGCTGGCACATCGGGCTGGGAGGCAGAGACATCAGAGTGGGAAGCAGAGACATCAGACTTGGAAGCAGAGACCTCAGACTGGGAAGCTGGCATATCAGACTGGGAAGCAGAGACATCAAACTGGAAGGCTGACAAATCAGACTGGGAAGCTGGCACATCAGACTGGGACGCAGAGGCATCAAACTGGAAGGCTGGCACATCAGACTGGGAAGCTGGCACATGAGACTGGGAAGCAGAGACATCAAACTGGAAGACTGGCACATCAGACTGGGAAGCTGGCACATCAGACTGGGAAGCAGAGACATCAAACTGGAAGGCTGGCACATCAGGCTGGGAAGCAGAGACATCAGACTGGAAGGCTGGCACATCAGACTGGGAAGCAGAGACATCAAACTGGAAGGCTGACAAATCAGACTGGGAAGCTGGCACATCAGACTGGGACGCAGAGGCATCAAACTGGAAGGCTGGCACATCAGACTGGGAAGCTGGCACATGAGACTGGGAAGCAGAGACATCAGGCTGGGAAGCTGGCACATCAGACTGGGAAGCTGGCACATCAGACTGGCAAGCAGAGACATCAAACTGGAAGGCTGGCACATCAGGCTGGGAAGCAGAGACATCAGACTGGAAGGCTGGCACATCAGACTGGGAAGCAGAGACATCAAACTGGAAGGCTGGCACATCAGACTGGGAAGCAGAGACACCAGACTGGGAAGCAGAGACATCAAACTGGAAGGCCGGCACATCAGACTGGGAAGCTGGCACATCAGACTGGGAAGCAGATACCTCAGGCTGGGAAGCTTGCACATCAGACTGGGAAGCAGAGACATCAGGCTGGGAAGCTGGCACATCAGACTGGGAAGCAGAGACATCAAACTGGAAGGCTTACACATCAGACTGGGAAGCTGGCACATCAGACTGGGAAGCAGAGACCTCAGGCTGGGAAGCTGGCACATCAGGCTGGGAAGCTGGAACATCAGGCTGGGAAACAGAGACATCAGACTGGGAAGCAGAGACATCAGAGTGGGAAGCAGAGACATCAGACTGGGAAGCTGGCACATCAGATTGGGAAGCAGAGACCTCAGGCTGGGAAGCTAGAATATCAGACTGGGAAGCAGAGACATCAAACTGAAAGGCTGGCACATCAGACTGGGAAGCTGGCACATCAGACTGGGAAGCAGAGACATCAAACTGGAAGGAAGACCCATCAGACTGGGAAGCTGGCACATCAGGCTGGGAGGCAGAGACATCAGAGTGGGAAGCAGAGACATCAGACTTGGAAGCAGAGACCTCAGACTGGGAAGCTGGCATATCAGACTGGGAAGCAGAGACATCAAACTGGAAGGCTGACAAATCAGACTGGGAAGCTGGCACATCAGACTGGGACGCAGAGGCATCAAACTGGAAGGCTGGCACATGAGACTGGGAAGCTGGCACATGAGACTGGGAAGCAGAGACATCAAACTGGAAGACTGGCACATCAGACTGGGAAGCTGGCACATCAGACTGGGAAGCTGAGACATCAGACTGGGAAGCTGGCGCATCAGGCAGGGAAGCTGACATATCAGACTGGGAAGCAGAGACATCAGGCTGGGAAGCTGGCAATTCATACTGGGAAGCTGGCACATCAGACTGGGAAGCAGAGACTTCAAACTGGAAGGCTGGCACATCAGGCTGGGAAGCAGAGACATCAGACTGGAAGGCTGGCACATCAGACTGGGAAGCAGAGACATCAAACTGGAAGGCTGGCACATCAGACTGGGAAGCAGAGACATCAGACTGGGAAGCAGAGACACCAGACTGGGAAGCAGAGACATCAAACTGGAAGGCCGGCACATCAGACTGGGAGGCTGGCACATCAAACTGGGAAGCAGAGGCATCAAACTGGAAGGCTGGCACATCAGACTGGGAAGCTGGCACATCAGACTGGGAATCAGAGGCATCAAACTGGAAGGCTGGCACATCAGACTGGGAGGCTGGCACATCAGACTGGGAAGCTGGCACATCAGACTGGGAAGCAGAGACATCAAACTACAAGGCTGGCACATCAGACTGGGAAGCTGGCACATCAGACTGGGAAGCAGAGACATCAGACTGGGAAGCTGGCGCATTAGGCAGGGAAGCTGACATATCAGACTGGGAAGCAGAGACATTAAACTGGAAGCTGGCACATCTGGCTGGGAAGCAGAGACATCAGACTGGAAGGCTGGCACATCAGACTTGAAAGCAGAGACATCAAACTAGAAGGCTGGCACATCAGACTGGGAAGCAGAGACAACAGACTGGGAAGCAGAGACACCAGACTGGGAAGCAGAGACATCAAACTGGAAGGCCGGCACATCAGACTGGGAAGCTGATACGTCAGACTGGGAAGCAGAGATCTCAGGCTGGGAAGCTGCCACATCAGACTGGGAAGCAGAGACATCAGGCTGGGAAGCTGTCACATCGGACTGGGAAGCAGAGACATCAAACTGGAAGGCTGACACATCCGACTGGGAAGCTGCCACATCAGACTGGGAAGCAGAGACCTCACGCTGGGAAGCTGGCACATTAGGCTGGGAAGCTGGCACATCAGGCTGGGAAGCAGAGACATCAGACTGGGAAGCAGAGACATCAGACTGGGAAGCTGGCACATCAGACTGGGAAGCAGAGACCTCAGGCTTGGAAGCTGGCATATCAGACTGGGAAGCAGAGACATCAAACTGGAAGGCGGGCACATCAGATTGGGAAGCTGGCACATCAGACTGGGAAGGAGAGACATCAAACTGGAAGGCTGACACATCAGACTGGGAAGCTGGCACATCAGACTGGGAAGCAGAGACCTCAGGCTGGGAAGCTGGCACATCAGAGTGGGAAACTGGCACATCAGAGTGGGAAGCAGAGACATCAAACTGGAAGGCTGACACATCAGACTGGGAAGCTGGCACATCAGACTGGGAAGCAGAGACCTCAGGCTGGGAAGCTGGCACATCAGGCTGGGAAGCAGAGACATAAGACTGGGAAGGCTGGCACATCAGACTGGAATGCTGGCACATCAGACTGGGAAGCAGAGACATCAAACTCTAAGGCTGGCACATCAGACTGGGAAGCTGGCACATCAGACTGGGAAGCTGGCACATCAGACTGGGAAGCTGAGACATCAGACTGGGAAGCTGGCGCATCAGGCAGGGAAGCTGACATATCAGACTGGGAAGCAGAGACATCAGGCTGGGAAGCTGGCAATTCATACTGGGAAGCTGGCACATCAGACTGGGAAGCAGAGACTTCAAACTGGAAGGCTGGCACATCAGGCTAGGAAGCAGAGAAATCAGACTGGAAGGTTGGCACATCAGACTGGGAAGCAGAGACATCAAACTGGAAGGCTGGCACATCAGACTGGGAAGCAGAGACATCAGACTGGGAAGCAGAGACACCAGACTGGGAAGCAGAGACATCAAACTGGAAGGCCGGCACATCAGACTGGGAGGCTGGCACATCAAACTGGGAAGCAGAGGCATCAAACTGGATGGCTGGCACATCAGACTGGGAAGCTGGCACATCAGACTGGGAATCAGAGGCATCAAACTGGAAGGCTGGCACATCAGACTGGGAAGCTGGCACATCAGACTGGGAAGCAGAGACATCAAACTGGAAGGCTGGCACATCAGACTGGGAAGCTGGCACATCAGACTGGGAAGCAGAGACATCAGACTGGGAAGCTGGCGCATTAGGCAGGGAAGCTGACATATCAGACTGGGAAGCAGAGACATCAGGCTGGGAAGCTGGCATATCAGACTGGGAAGCTGGCACATCAGACTGGGAAGCAGAGACATTAAACTGGAAGCTGGCACATCTGCCTGGGAAGCAGAGACATCAGACTGGAAGGCTGGCACATCAGACTTGAAAGCAGAGACATCAAACTGGAAGGCTGGCACATCAGACTGGGAAGCAGAGACAACAGACTGGGAAGCAGAGACACCAGACTGGGAAGCAGAGACATCAAACTGGAAGGCCGGCACATCAGACTGGGAAGCTGACACGTCAGACTGGGAAGCAGAGACCTCAGGCTGGGAAGCTGCCACATCAGACTGGGAAGCAGAGACATCAGGCTGGGAAGCTCCCACATCAGACTGGGAAGCAGAGACATCAAACTGGAAGGCTGACACATCCGACTGGGAAGCTGCCACATCAGACTGGGAAGCAGAGACCTCACGCTGGGAAGCTGGCACATTAGGCTGGGAAGCTGGCACATCAGGCTGGGAAGCAGAGACATCAGACTGGGAAGCAGAGACATCAGACTGGGAAGCTGGCACATCAGAGTGGGAAGCTGGCACATCAGACTGGGAAGCAGAGACATCAAACTGGAAGGCTGACACATCAGACTGGGAAGCTGGCACATCAGACTGGGAAGCAGAGATCTCAGGCTGGGAAGCTGGCACATCAGAGTGGGAAACTGGCACATCAGAGTGGGAAGCAGAGACATCAGAGTGGGAAGCTGGCATATCAGACTGGGAAGCAGAGACATCAAACTGGAAGGCTGATACATCAGACTGGGAAGCTGGCACATCAGACTGGGAAGCAGAGGCATCGAACTGGAAGGCTGATACATCAGACTGGGAAGCTGGCACATCAGACTGGGAAGTAGAGACTTCAAACTGGAAGGCTGGCACATCAGACTGGGAAGCTGGCACATCAGGCTGGGAAGCTGGCACATCAGACTGGGAAGCAGAGACATCAAACTGGAAGGCTTACACATCAGACTGGGAAGCTGGCACATCAGACTGGGAAGCTGGCACATTAGACTGGGAAGCAGAGACATCAGACTGGGAAGCAGAGACCTCAGGCTGGGAAGCTGGCACATCAGGCTGGGAAGCAGAGACATAAGACTGGGAAGGCTGGCACATCAGACTGGGAAGCTGGCACATCAGACTGGGAAGCAGAGAAATCAAACTCTAAGGCTGGCACATCAGACAGGGAAGCTGGCACTTCAGGCTGGGAGGCTGGGAAGCTGGCACATCAGACTGGGAAGCAGAGACATCAAACTGGAAGGCTGACACATCAGACTGAGAAGCTGGCAAATCAGACTGGGAAGAAGAGACATCAAACTGGAAGGCTGGCACATCAGACTGGGAAGCTGGCACATCAGACTGGGAAGCAGAGACATCAAACTGGAAGGCTGTCACATCAGGCTGGGAAGCAGAGACATCAGACTGGAAGGCTGGCACATCAGACTGGGAAGCAGAGACATCAAACTGGAAGGCTGGCACATCAGACTGGGAAGCAGAGACATCAGACTGGGAAGCAGAGACACCAGTCTGGGAAGCAGAGACATCAAACTGGAAGGCCGGCACATCAGACTGGGAGGCTGGCACATCAGACTGGGAAGCTGGTACATCCGACTGGGAATAAGAGGCATCAAACTGGAAGGCTGGCACATCAGACTGGGAAGCTGGCACATCAGACTGGGAAGCAGAGACATCAAACTGGAAGGCTGGCACATCAGACTGGGAAGCTGGCACATCAGACTGGGAAGCAGAGACATCAGACTGGGAAGCTGGCGCATCAGGCAGGGAAGCTGACATATCCGACTGGGAAGCAGAGACATCAGGCTGGGAAGCTGGCATATCAGACTGGGAAGCTGGCACATCAGGCTGGGAAGCAGAGACATCAGACTGGAAGGCTGGCACATCAGACCTGGAAGCAGAGACATCAAACTGGAAGGCTGGCACATCAGACTGGGAAGCAGAGACATCAGACTGGGAAGCAGAGACACCAGACTGGGAAGCAGAGACATCAAACTGGAAGGCCGGCAAATCAGACTGGGAAGCTGGCACGTCAGAATGGGAAGCAGAGACCTCAGGCTGGGAAGCTGGCACATCAGACTGGGAAGCAGAGACATCAGGCTGGGAAGCTGGCACATCAGACTGGGAAGCAGAGACATCAAACTGGAAGGCTGACACATCCGACTGGGAAGCTGCCACATCAGACTGGGAAGCAGAGACCTCACGCTTGGAAGCTGGCACATCAGGCTGGGAAGCTGGCACATCAGGCTGGGAAGCAGAGACATCAGACAGGGAAGCTGCCACATCAGACTGGGAAGCAGAGACATCAGGCTGGGAAGCTGGCACATCAGACTGGGAAGCAGAGACCTCACGCTGGGAAGCTGGCACATCAGGCTGGGAAGCTGGCACATCAGACTGGGAAGCAGAGACCTCAGGCTGGGAAGCTGGCACATCAGAGTGGGAAGCTGGCACATCAGAGTGGGAAGTAGAGACCTCACGCTGGGAAGCTGGCACATCAGGCTGGGAAGCTGGCACATCAGACTGGGAAGCAGAGACCTCGGGCTGGGAAGCTGGCACATCAGAGTGGGAAGCTGGCACATCAGAGTGGGAAACAGAGACATCAGAGTGGGAAGCAGAGACATCAGAGTGGGAAGCAGAGACATCAGACTGGGAAGCAGAGACCTCAGGCTGGGAAGCTGGCATATCAGACTGGGAAGCAGAGACATCAAACTGGAAGGCTAATACATCAGACTGGGAAGCTGGCACATCAGACTGGGACGCAGAGGCATCAAACTGGAAGGCTGGCACATCAGACTGGGAAGCTGGCACATCAGACTGGGAAGCAGAGACATCAAACTGGAAGACTGGCACATCAGACTGGGAAGCTGGCACATCAGACTGGGAAGCTGAGACATCAGACTGGGAAGCTGGCGCATCAGGCGGGGAAGCTGACATATCAGACTGGGAAGCAGAGACATCAGGCTGGGAAGCTGGCATATCAGACTGGGAAGCTGGCACATCAGACTGGGAAGCAGAGACTTCAAACTGGAAGGCTGGCACATCAGGAAGGGAAGCATAGACATCAGACTGGAAGGCTGGCACATCAGACTGGGAAGCAGAGACATCAAACTGGAAGGCTGGCACATCAGACTGGGAAGCAGAGACATCAGACTGGGAAGCAGAGACACCAGACTGGGAAGCAGAGACATCAAACTGGAAGGCCGGCACATCAGACTGGGAGGCTGGCACATCAGACTGGGAAGCAGAGGCATCAGACTGGAAGGCTGGCACATCAGACTGGGAATCTGGCACATCAGACTGGGAATCAGAGGCATCAAACTGGAAGGCTGGCACATAAGACTGGGAAGCTGGCACATCAGACTGGGAAGCAGAGACCTCAAACTGGAATGCTGGCGCATTAGGCAGGGAAGCTGACATATCAGACTGGGAAGCAGAGACATCAGAGTGGGAAGCTGGCATATCAGACTGGGAAGCTGGCACATCAGACTGGGAAGCAGAGACATCAAACTGGAAGCTGGCACATCAGGCTGGGAAGCAGAGACATCAAACTGGAAGGCTGGCAAATCAGACTGGGAAGCAGAGACATCAGACTGGGAAGCAGAGACACCAGACTGGGAAGCAGAGACATCAAACTGGAAGGCCGGCACATCAGACTGGGATGCTGGCACGTCAGACTGGGAAGCAGAGACCTCAGGCTGGGAAACTGCCACATCAGACTGGGAAGCAGAGACATCAGGCTGGGAAGCTGGCACATCAGACTGGGAAGCAGAGACATCAAACTGGAAGGCTGACACATCCGACTGGGAAGCTGCCACATCAGACTGGGAAGCAGAGACATCAGACTGGGAAGCAGAGACATCAGACTGGGAAGCTGGCACATCAGACTGGGAAGCAGAGACCTCAGGCTGGGAAGCTGACATATCAGACTGGGAAGCAGAGACATCAAACTGGAAGTCGGGCACATCAGACTGGGAAGCTGGCACATCAGACTGGGAAGCAGAGACATCAAACTGGAAGGCTGACACATCAGACTGGGAAGCTGGCACATCAGACTGGGAAGCAGAGACCTCAGGCTGGGAAGCTGGCACATCAGAGTGGGAAGCTGGCACATCAGAGTGGGAAACAGAGACATCAGAGTGGGAAGCAGAGACATCAGAGTGGGAAGCAGAGACATCAGACTGGGAAGCAGAGACCTCAGGCTGGGAAGCTGCCATATCAGACTGGGAAGCAGAGACATCAAACTGGAAGGCTGATACATCAGACTGGGAAGCTGGCACATCAGACTGGGAAGCAGAGGCATCGAACTGGAAGGCTGGCACATCAGCCTGGGAAGCTGGCACATCAGACTGGGAAGCAGAGACATCAGACTGGGAAGCTGGCGCATCAGGCAGGGAAGCTGACATATCAGACTGGGAAGCAGAGACATCAGGCTGGGAAGCTGGCATATCAGACTGGGAAGCTGGCACATCAGACTGGGAAGCAGAGACTTCAAACTAGAAGGCTGGCACATCAGACTGGGAAGCTGGCACATCAGACTGGGAAGTAGAGACTTCAAACTGGAAGGCTGGCACATCAGACTGGGAAGCTGGCACATCAGGCTGGGAAGCTGGCACATCAGACTGGGAAGCAGAGACATCAAACTGGAAGGCTGACACATCAGACTGGGAAGCTGGCACATCAGACTGGGAAGCTGGCACATCAGACTGGGAAGCAGAGACATCAGACTGGGAAGCAGAGACCTCAGGCTGGAAAGCTGGCACATCAGGCTAGGAAGCAGAGACATAAGACTGGGACGTCTGGCACATCAGACTGGGAAGCTGGCACATCAGACTGGGAAGCAGAGACATCAAACTGGAAAGCTGACACATCAGACTGGGAAGCTGGCACATCAGACTGGGAAGCAGAGACATTAGAATGGGAAGCTGGCGCATCAGGCTGGGAAGCTGACACATTAGACTGGAAAGCAGACACATCAAACTGGAAGGCTGGCACATCAGGCTGGGAAGCAGAGACATCAGACTGGAAAGCTGGCACATCAGACTGGGAAGCAGAGACATCAAACTGGAAGGCTGGCACATCAGACTGGGAAGCAGATACATCAGACTGGGAAGCAGAGACACCAGTCTGGGAAGCAGAGACATCAAACTGGAAGGCCGGCACATCAGACTGGGAGGCTGGCACATCAGACTGGGAATAAGAGGCATCAAACTGGAAGGCTGGCACATCAGACTGGGAAGCTGGCACATCAGACTGGGAAGCTGGCACATAAGACTGGGAAGCAGAGACATCAAACTGGAAGGCTGGCACATCAGACTGGGAAGCTGGCACATAAGACTGGGAAGCAGAGACATCAGACTGGGAAGCTGGCGCATCAGGCAGGGAAGCTGACATATCCAAATGGGAAGCAGAGACATCAGCCTGGGAAGCTGGCATATCAGACTGGGAAGCTGGCACATCAGACTGGGAAGCAGAGACATCAAACTGGAAGCTGGCACATCAGGCTGGGAAGCAGAGACATCAGACTGGAAGGCTGGCACATCAGACCTGGAAGCAGAGACATCAAACTGGAAGGTTGGCACATCAGACTGGGAAGCAGAGACATCAGACTGGGAAGCAGAGACACCAGACTGGGAAGCAGAGACATCAAACTGGAAGGCCGGCACATCAGACTGGGAAGCTGGCACATCAGAATGGGAAGCAGAGACATCAAACTGGAAGGCTGGCACATCAGAATGGGAAGCTGACACATCAGACTTGGAAGCAGAGACATCAGACTGGGAAGCTGGCGCATCAGACTGGGAAGCTGGTACATCAGACTGGGAAGCAGAGACCTCAGTCTGGGAAGCTGGCACATCAGACTGGGAAGCAGAGACATCAAACTGGAAGGCTGACACATCAGACTGGGAAGCTGGCACATCAGACTGGGAAGCAGAGACCTCAGGCTGGGAAGCTGGCACATCAGAGTGGGAAGCTGGCACATCAGAGTGGGAAACAGAGACATCAGAGTGGGAAGCAGAGACATCAGAGTGGGAAGCAGAGACATCAGACTGGGAAGCAGAGACCTCAGGCTGGGAAGCTGGCATATCAGACTGGGAAGCAGAGACCTCAAACTGGAAGGCTGATACATCAGACTGGGAAGCTGGCACATCAGACTGGGAAGCAGAGGCATCGAACTGGAAGGCTGATACATCAGACTGGGAGGCTGGCACATCAGACTGGGAAGTAGAGACTTCAAACTGGAAGGATGGCACATCAGACTGGGAAGCTGGCACATCAGCCTGGGAAGCTGGCACATCAGACTGGGAAGCAGAGACATCAAACTGGAAGGCTTACACATCAGACAGGGAAGCTGGCACATCAGACTGGGAAGCTGGCACATCAGACTGGGAAGCAGAGACATCAGACTGGGAAGCAGAGACCTCAGGCTGGGAAGCTGGCACATAAGGCTGGGAAGCAGAGACATAAGACTGGGAAGGCTGGCACATCAGACTGGGAAGCTGGCACATCAGACTGGGAAGCAGAGACATCAAACTCTAAGGCTGGCACATCAGACTGGGAAGCTGGCACATCAGGCTGGGAAGCTGGCACACAGACTGGGAAGCAGAGACATCAAACTGGAAGGCTGACACATCAGACTGGGAAGCCGGCACATCAGACTTGGAAGCAGAGACATCAAACTGGAAGGCTGGCACATCAGACTGGGAAGCTGGCACATCAGACTGGGAAGCAGAGACATTAGACTGGAAAGCTGGCGCATCAGGCTGGGAAGCTGACACATCAGACTGGGAAGCAGAGACATCAGGCTGGGAAGCTGGCACATCAGACTGGGAAGCAGAGACATCAAACTGGAAGCTGGCACATCAGGCTGGGAAGCAGAGACATCAGACTGGAAGGCTGGCACATCAGACCTGGAAGCAGAGACATCAAACTGGAAGGTTGGCACATCAGACTGGGAAGCAGAGACATCAGACTGGGAAGCAGAGACACCAGACTGGGAAGCAGAGACATCAAACTGGAAGGCCGGCACATCAGACTGGGAAGCTGGCACATCAGAATGGGAAGCAGAGACATCAAACTGGAAGGCTGGCACATCAGAATGGGAAGCTGACACATCAGACTTGGAAGCAGAGACATCAGACTGGGAAGCTGGCGCATCAGACTGGGAAGCAGAGACATCAAACTGGAAGGCTGACACATCAGACTGGGAAGCTGGCACATCAGACTGGGAAGCAGAGACCTCAGGCTGGGAAGCTGGCACATCAGAGTGGGAAGCTGGCACATCAGAGTGGGAAACAGAGACATCAGAGTGGGAAGCAGAGACATCAGACTGGGAAGCAGAGACCTCAGGCTGGGAAGCTGGCATATCAGACTGGGAAGCAGAGACCTCAAACTGGAAGGCTGATACATCAGACTGGGAAGCTGGCACATCAGACTGGGAAGCAGAGGCATCGAACTGGAAGGCTGATACATCAGACTGGGAGGCTGGCACATCAGACTGGGAAGTAGAGACTTCAAACTGGAAGGATGGCACATCAGACTGGGAAGCTGGCACATCAGACTGGGAAGCAGAGACATCAGACTGGGAAGCAGAGACCTCAGGCTGGGAAGCTGGCACATAAGGCTGGGAAGCAGAGACATAAGACTGGGAAGGCTGGCACATCAGACTGGGAAGCTGGCACATCAGACTGGGAAGCAGAGACATCAAACTCTAAGGCTGGCACATCAGACTGGGAAGCTGGCACATCAGGCTGGGAAGCTGGCACACAGACTGGGAAGCAGAGACATCAAACTGGAAGGCTGACACATCAGACTGGGAAGCCGGCACATCAGACTTGGAAGCAGAGACATCAAACTGGAAGGCTGGCACATCAGACTGGGAAGCTGGCACATCAGACTGGGAAGCAGAGACATTAGACTGGAAAGCTGGCGCATCAGGCTGGGAAGCTGACACATCAGACTGGGAAGCAGAGACATCAGGCTGGGAAGCTGGCACATCAGACTGGAAAGCAGAGACATCAAACTGGAAGGCTGGCACATCAGACTGGGAAGCAGAGACATCAAACTGGAAGGCTGGCACATCAGACTGGGAAGCAGAGACATCAGACTGGGAAGCAGAGACACCAGACTGGGAAGCAGAGACATCAAACTGGAAGGCCGGCACAGCAGACTGGGAGTCTGGCACATCAGAATGGGAAGCAGAGGCATCAAACTGGAAGGCTGGCACATCAGACTGGGAAGCTGGCACATCAGACTGGGAAGCTGGCACATCAGACTTGGGAAGCAGAGACATCAGACTGGGAAGCTGGCGCATCAGGCAGGGAAGCTGACATATCAGACTGGGAAGCAGAGACATCAGGCTGGGAAGCTGGCATATCAGACTGGGAAGCTGGCACATCAGACTGGGAAGCAGAGACATCAAACTGTAAGCTGGCACATCAGGCTGGGAAGCAGAAACATCAGACTGGAAGGCTGGCACATCAGACTTGGAAGCAGAGACATCAAACTGGAAGGCTGGCACATCAGACTGGGAAGCAGAGACATCAGACTGGGAAGCAGAGACACCAGACTGGGAAGCAGAGACATCAAACTGGAAGGCCGGCACATCAGACTGGGAAGCTGGCACGTCAGACTGGGAAGCAGAGACCTCAAGCTGGGAAGTTGCCACATCAGACTGGGAAGCAGAAACATTAGGCTGGGAAGCTGGCACATCAGACTGGGAAGCAGAGACATCAAACTGGAAGGCTGGCACATCAGACTGGGAAGCAGAGACATCAGACTGGGAAGCAGAGACACCAGACTGGGAAGCAGAGACATCAAACTGGAAGGCCGGCACATCAGACTGGGAAGCTGGCACGTCAGACTGGGAAGCAGAGACCTCAAGCTGGGAAGTTGCCACATCAGACTGGGAAGCAGAAACATTAGGCTGGGAAGCTGGCACATCAGACTGGGAAGCAGAGACATCAAACTGGAAGGCTTACACATCCGACTGGGAAGCTGCCACATCAGACTGGGAAGCAGAGACCTCACGCTGGGAAGCTGGCACATCAGGCTGGGAAGCTGGCACATCAGGCTGGGAAGCAGAGACATCAGACTGGGAAGCAGAGACATCAGACTGGGAAGCTGGCACATCAGACTGGGAAGCAGAGACCTCAGGCTGGGAAGTTGGCATATCAGACTGGGAAGCAGAGACATCAAACTGGAAGGCGGGCACATCAGACTGGGAAGCTGGCACATCAGACTGGGAAGCAGAGACATCAAACTGGAAGGTTGACACATCAGACTGGGAAGCTTGCACATCAGACTGGGAAGCAGAGACCTCAGGCTGGGAAGCTGGCACATCAGAGTGGGAAGCTGGCACATCAGAGTGGGAAACAGAGACATCAAAGTGGGAAGCAGAGACATCAGAGTGGGAAGCAGAGACATCAGACTGGGAAGCAGAGACCTCAGGCTGGGAAGATGGCATATTAGACTGGGAAGCAGAGACATCAAACTGGAAGGCTAATACATCAGACTGGGAAGCTGGCACATCAGACTGGGAAGCAGAGGCATCGAACTGGAAGGCTGATACATCAGACTGGGAAGCTGGCACATCAGACTGGGAAGTAGAGACTTCAAACTGGAAGGCTGGCACATCAGACTGGGAAGCTGGCACATCAGGCTGGGAAGCTGGCACATCAGACTGGGAAGCAGAGACATCAAACTGGAAGGCTTACACATCAGACTGGGAAGCTGGCACATCAGACTGGGTAGCTGGCACATCAGACTGGGAAGCAGAGACCTCAGGCTGGGAAGCTGGCACATCAGGCTGGGAAGCAGAGACATAAGACTGGGAAGGCTGGCACATCAGACTGGGAAGCTGGCACATCAGACTGGGAAGCAGAGACATCAAACTCTAAGGCTGGCACATCAGACTGGGAAGCTGGCACATCAGGCTGGGAAGCTGGCACATCAGACTGGGAAGCAGAGCCATCAAACTGGAAGGCAGACACATCAGACTGGGAAGCTGGCTCATCAGACTGGGAAGCAGAGACTTCAAACTGGAAGGCTGGCACATCAGACTGGGAAGCTGGCACATCAGACTGGGAAGCAGAGACATCAGACTGGGAAGCTGGCGCATCAGGCTGGGAAGCTGACACATCAGACTGGGAAGCAGAGACATCAGGCTGGGAAGCTGGCACATCAGACTGGAAAGCAAAGACATCAAACTGGAAGGCTGGCACATCAGGCTGGGAAGCAGAGACATCAGACTGGAAGGCTGGCACATCAGACTGGTAACCAGAGACATCAAACTGGAAGGCTGGCACATCAGACTGGGAAGCAGATACATCAGACTGGGAAGCAGAGACATCAGACTGGGAAGCAGAGACATCAAACTGGAAGGCCGGCACATCAGACTGGGAAGCTAGCACACCAGACTGGGAAGCAGAGACCTCAGGCTTGGGAAGCTGGCACATCAGACTGGGAAGCAGAGACATCAGGCTGGGAAGCTGGCACATCAGACTGGGAAGCAGAGACATCAAACTGAAAGGCTGACACATCAGACTGGGAAGCTGGCACTTCAGACTGGGAAGCAGAGACCTCAGGCTGGGAAGCTGGCATATCAGACTAGGAAGCAGAGACATCAGACTGGGAAGCTGGCACATCAGACTGGGAATCTGGCTCATCAGACTGGAAAGCAGAGACATCAAACTGGAAGGCTGGCACATCAGACTGGGAAGCTGGCACATCAGAATGGGAAGCAGAGACATCAAACTGGAAGGCTGGCACATCAGAATGGGAAGCTGACACATCAGACTTGGAAGCAGAGACATCAGACTGGGAAGCTGGCGCATCAGACTGGGAAGCTGGTACATCAGACTGGGAAGCAGAGACCTCAGTCTGGGAAGCTGACACATCAGACTTGGAAGCAGAGACATCAAACTGGAAGGCTGGCACATCAGACTGGGAAGCTGGCACATCAGACTGGGAAGCAGAGACATCAGACTGGGAAGCTGGCGCATCAGGCAGGGAAGCTGACATATCAGACTGGGAAGCAGAGACATCAGGCTGGGAAGCTGGCATATCAGACTGGGAAGCTGGCACATCAGACTGGGAAGCAGAGACATCAAACTGGAAGCTGGCACATCAGGCTGGGAAGCAGAAACATCAGACTGGAAGGCTGGCACATCAGACTTGGAAGCAGAGACATCAAACTGGAAGGCTGGCACATCAGACTGGGAAGCAGAGACATCAGACTGGGAAGCAGAGACACCAGACTGGGAAGCAGAGACATCAAACTGGAAGGCCGGCACATCAGACTGGGAAGCAGAGACCTCAAGCTGGGAAGCTGCCACATCAGACTGGGAAGCAGAAACATTAGGCTGGGAAGCTGGCACATCAGACTGGGAAGCAGAGACATCAAACTCGAAGGCTGACACATCCGACTGGGAAGCTGCCACATCAGACTGGGAAGCAGAGACCTCACGCTGGGAAGCTGTCACATCAGACTGGGAAGCTGGCACATCAGGCTGGGAAGCAGAGACATCAGACTGGGAAGCAGAGACATCAGACTGGGAAGCTGGCACATCAGACTGGGAAGCAGAGACCTCAGGCTGGGAAGTTGGCATATCAGACTGGAAAGCAGAGACATCAAACTGGAAGGCGGGCACATAAGACTGGGAAGCTGGCACATCAGACTGGGAAGCAGAGACATCAAACTGGAAGGTTGACACATCAGACTGGGAAGCTTGCACATCAGACTGGGAAGCAGAGACCTCAGGCTGGGAAGCTGGCACATCAGAGTGGGAAGCTGGCACATCAGAGTGGGAAACAGAGACATCAAAGTGGGAAGCAGAGACATCAGAGTGGGAAGCAGAGACATCAGACTGGGAAGCAGAGACCTCAGGCTGGGAAGCTGGCATATCAGACTGGGAAGCAGAGACATCAAACTGGAAGGCTAATACATCAGACTGGGAAGCTGGCACATCAGACTGGGAAGCAGAGGCATGGAACTGGAAGGCTGATACATCAGACTGGGAAGCTGGCACATCAGACTGGGAAGTAGAGACTTCAAACTGGAAGGCTGGCACATCAGACTGGGAAGCTGGCACATCAGGCTGGGAAGCTGGCACATCAGACTGGGAAGCAGAGACATCAAACTGGAAGGCTTACACATCAGACTGGGAAGCTGGCACATCAGACTGGGAAGCTGGCACATCAGACTGGGAAGCATAGACCTCAGGCTGGGAAGCTGGCACATCAGGCTGGGAAGCAGAGACATAAGACTGGGAAGGCTGGCATATCAGACTGGGAAGCTGGCACATCAGACTGGGAAGCAGAGACATCAAACTCTAAGGCTGGCACTTCAGACTGGGAAGCTGGCACATCAGGCTGGGAAGCTGGCACATCAGACTGGGAAGCAGAGCCATCAAACTGGAAGGCTGACACATCAGACTGGGAAGCTGGCTCATCAGACTGGGAAGCAGAGACTTCAAACTGGAAGGCTGGCACATCAGACTGGGAAGCTGGCACATCAGACTGGGAAGCAGAGACATCAGACTGGGAAGCTGGCGCATCAGGCTGGGAAGCTGACACATCAGACTGGGAAGCAGAGACATCAGGCTGGGAAGCTGGCACATCAGACTGGAAAGCAAAGACATCAAACTGGAAGGCTGGCACATCAGGCTGGGAAGCAGAGACATCAGACTGGAAGGCTGGCACATCAGACTGGTAAGCAGAGACATCAAACTGGAAGGCTGGCACATCAGACTGGGAAGCAGAGACATCAGACTGGGAAGCAGAGACATCAGACTGGGAAGCAGAGACATCAAACTGGAAGGCCGGCACATCAGACTGGGAAGCTAGCACACCAGACTGGGAAGCAGAGACCTCAGGCTTGGGAAGCTGGCACATCAGACTGGGAAGCAGAGACATCAGGCTGGGAAGCTGGCACATCAGACTGGGAAGCAGAGACATCAAACTGAAAGGCTGACACATCAGACTGGGAAGCTGGCACTTCAGACTGGGAAGCAGAGACCTCAGGCTGGGAAGCTGGCATATCAGACTGGGAAGCAGAGACATCAGACTGGGAAGCTGGCACATCAGACTGGGAATCTGGCTCATCAGACTGGAAAACAGAGACATCAAACTGGAAGGCTGGCACATCAGACTGGGAAGCTGGCACATCAGAATGGGAAGCAGAGACATCAAACTGGAAGGCTGGCACATCAGAATGGGAAGCTGACACATCAGACTTGGAAGCAGAGACATCAGACTGGGAAGCTGGCGCATCAGACTGGGAAGCTGGTACATCAGACTGGGAAGCAGAGACCTCAGTCTGGGAAGCTGACACATCAGACTGGGAAGCAGAGACATCAGGCTGGGAAGCTGGCACATCAGACTGGGAAGCTGGCACATCAGACTGGGAAGCTGGCACATCAGACTGGGAAGCAGAGACATCAAACTGGAAGGCTGGCACATCAGGCTGGGAAACAGAGACATCAGACTGGAAGGCTGGCACATTAGACTGAGAAGCAGAGACATCAAACTGGAAGCATGGCACATCAGACTTGGAAGCTGGCACATCAGACTGGGAAGCTGGCACATCAGGCTGGGTTGCAGGAAATGAGACATCAGACTGGGTTGCAGGAACTGGGTTGGTTGGTGTGGAGGCAGGTTGGGTTACTGGCAGGATTGTGTGGGTGGGAAAGAACTTTAGTTTCTTTTTTGGCTTAGCCACTGCAGCTTTGTGTGTAGGTGCAGGGCTGTAAGAAAATAATGTTTCCGGGAAAAAGGAAGACCAAGGAACAGTGGCTGGAGGAGGGTTTTGTTGGATTGTTACAGGTGGAGGAGAAGAGGCAGGTGGATTGAAGGCAGGATAGGTGCTACACTTTGCGACTGGGTAATAGTATTTGATAGGAAGTGGAGTAAACTGGGCTGTAGCTGAGGTTGCCATAGGCAAGGGGGAGATAGATACTTGGGAAGGCAGGTGATTAATGACAATGCTGGAATGTTGTGGCTTTGCTAAATGCAAGAGATCTAACCCTGCCTGTAGCTTAGGTTGAACAATGCTGATTCACACACAACCTGACTAACCAGAGATTGCACTGAATGGAAGCAATCAGACAACACCTGCTGTGAAAAATAGGAATAACGTTCCATGAAATAGGCTGGGTCACCCTCTAACAAACATACCAGAGATTCCACTTGGCCAATGAACATCCTCAAATGACATGTAGCCCTGCTCCACCAGGGAATGAGCTGATCAGATGGTTTCCATCAGCTGGTCACTAGTCCACCCTTTTAAAATCTGTCAACAGTATTCACCCTCCTCTTCTGCTAGCAGAGAATAATAAGTGATTGCATTGAAATCCATATTGGCAGACTAACAAGCCAGGATGGTTCCTCAATGCAGCCACATCTGGTCAGGGTTGGCCTTAGTATACAATCAGGGAATTAGTAGACCAGACTGTGTGGACTTCACAGAGGAAAACAGAAACACATGTAAGTGAATAATAATGTTTTTTATTTACATAGGTGACAAGTAAGTGAATATAATAGTGCACAACCAACCCAAACCCACAAACAACAATGGTATATACAAATAATGGGAAACACCGGAATCATAACAAAAGCCAGGCCGAGGTCATACACATGGGAGTCAGCAGATGGGTAAGGATGGGGAATCAACAGGACAGGGCAAGGACGGATGGATGGGCTGCAGAGCACGGTTCCAAGGCAAACAGGAGGGACAGGTCCAGGATGGGATCGGAATAGATTAGGTCGGGTTGGGTCAGATGCAGGCTCAGGGTCCGGATAGCAGGCTCAAGGTCAGGGCCCAGGGAGAGAGATACCAAGGCAAGCATGTGTGGGCTTGCCGGATATTTATAAGACTGCAGTAATTGTCCTCAAGTAACACCTGAGTGCAGGAAGTGTTGCCTGCTCCCTACTGCCAGGATCCATTCGCTAGTGGACGCCAGTACTGTGACCCAATGACGACACAACACCAGCAGGGAAAGTCTATCCTGACAGTTACAAACTGCCAGGAGACACCCGCTGGTGGACCTCAGCACTGCATGCCAAATGATGGATCTTACCAGCAGACAGACCCTTTCCTGACAACCCCTTTGGTCTTGTTTTGTGAACTTGCTAGAAAGAAATTGGGGTAGTGGGAATGGAGGAACTTGGGGCTATACCAAATCAGAAGGTGGGTTTCTTGAAGCATGGCAATGTCAAACTTGGAAGATTTTTATAGGTTGAAAAGCTTTCTTCTTTTAAGGGGGGGAGTTCTTACCCTATGCATTGTGAGTAGCTATTTTTAAGGTATTTTGTGTGTGGTCAGCCATGGATCCATTGGAGAGGTGCATAGAAGTGTCCCCCGTCACTTACCTTAAGAAGCCTGTTTCCGTATGACATGGAGAGTGGGGTTTCTGGACTGCTGTGACTCGGTATCTCTGGGAGTGTAGACCAAGCGATTGACCTTAGTCAAACATAAAGAGGAGTTAGTTGATGTTCCGGAAAGAGGAAGAGAGAAAAGAAGATTAGAGAGAGGAGTAGAGGAAGGCACTGTTTTTCCTCCCTGGGTAAAAAGACACCCGGGGTAGAGATATTGGACCAAAAGGATCTCCCGCACTTAGAAGTGCAGGGAATCAAGAAAAAATAAAAACGCTCCACACCAAACGAGGCCTGGAGATCCTATCCCTCCGAGTCCGGAAGAAGTCAAAGGGATAGGACGAGGTGCATGTGTACCACCCCAGACCGGGGCACCCTGGGTCTGAGGCAAATGGAAAAATGAACAACGTATCATTCAAACAGCCCTGTAAATTAGAGTGCCAGCAGACAGTGATAAGGCATCGGTTCAACCAAAGCCAACAACATTTAACTGTGTTAGGGAAGGTTACTGCCACCCCCTAAAGTCATCGGAACCTACCCACCTCTGCCCTGCCCCTAAAGGTAAGGCGAGGGGAGAACACAGGGAAGGAGAATGACATGTCTCCCCCTCTGGACCCATCTGGAATACAGAGGGGGAGACCTTGTATATGGGACGGGGCCCCATCTTCCATAGTCTTGCTTGAAAAAGTGAGTTCAGAAATCACTTAGCCAGAGCTGGCCGAGGTAAATGTCTCGCCAAAAAGACAGAGGATCCAAAGGCAGTAATGAGGCGTAGGGCTTGAGGGTAGACAAGAATTGAGGCATTTCTATGAACGAGTGGACAAACTCTTAGCCCTTGTACACACGGTCGGAGATTCCGTCTGAATGTTTCCTATCGGAGCGTTTTGTCGGATATTCCGACTGTGTGTGGTCTGCATCGGACTGTTTCCGACGGACCAACTTTTCCAACTTGCCGGAAATATTTTCCAACAAAATGCTCCGATCGGACATACTCCAATCATGTGTAGCCTACTCCGACGGACAAGGTGCCACACATGCTCACAATCCAATTCGGACACGGAAGCGCTCGCTCAGGTAAAACTACTGCTCGTAATCGATATAGCACATTCGTCACGCTGCAATGTTAAAAATTCTTTCATGAAGCGCATTCTCTTGTTCTTTACAATGCTGCAAGAAGGAAGTTCTTTTGATGCTCATAGTCACACACACTTCTCCCGAACGTATTTCTGACTCTTTTTTACTCATTTCATCAATACAATTTGTGAATTCGTCACATCTACACAATTATTTTTTTGTTTATTGTTTTTTGGGTGAATTTTGTGTTTGTTTTTTTTCATAAACATCTCCTTTTTTGTCAGTTTGCTCATCTTTCCATTTTTTGGGGTGTGTTTTGTGTGTAAACTTACCACAACAACATTATTATCTTTTTTATATTTTCTTTTTCTTTTTTAATCTACAGGAGGTTGTTTAGTGTTGGTGCCCCTTTGTTCATTTCACTTTGTATTTTTGAAATGTACCTGCCTGCTCACAAATAAACGGTCCTTTTGGAAGGAAAACACATACGCAAGTATTTCTGCAAACAAAAAAACCCTTTATTTAGGTCTCAAACAACTAAAAAGAGGAAAGCAGCGCTGGAGAAACTTGTTATTGTGGTGAAGCCTTTGGAAAAAATTGGTGGCCTGAGGAGTACATACAGTGGTGTGAAAAAGTGTTTTCCCCCTTCCTCATTTCCTGTTGCTTTGCATGTTTGTCACACTTAAGTGTTTCGGAACATCAAACCAATTTAAACAATAGTCAAGGACAACACAAGTAAACACAAAATGCAATTTGTAAATGAAGGTGTTTATTATTAAAGGTGAAAAAAAATCCAAACCATCATGGCCCTGTGTGAAAAAGTGATTGCCCCCTAAACCTAATAACTGGTTGGGCCACCCTTAGCAGCAACAACTGCAACCAAGCGTTTGCGATAACGTGCAATGAGGCTTTTACAGCGTCCTGGAGGAATTTTGGCCCACTCATCTTTGCAGAATTGTCCTAATTCAGTTACATTAGAGGGTTTTCGAGCATGAACGGCCTTTTTAAGGTCATACCACAACATCTCAAGAGGATTCAGGTCAGGACTTTGGCTAGGCCACTCCAAAGTCTTCATTTTGTTTTTCTTCAGCCATTCGGTGGTGGACTTGCTGGTGTGTTTAGGATCATTGTCCTGCTGCAGAACCCAAGTTCGTTTCAGCTTGAGTACACGAACAGATGGTCGGACATTCTCCTTCAGGATCTCTTGGTAGACAGCAGAATTCATAGTTCCTTTTATCACGGCAAGTCTTCCAGGTCCTGAAGCAGCAAAACAGCCCCAGACCATCACACTACCACCACCATATTTTACTGTTGGTATAATGTTCTTTTTATGAAATGCAGTGTTCCTTCTACGCCAGATATACTTGGACACACACCTTCCAAAGAGTTCCACTTTTGTCTCATCGGTCCACAGAATGTTGTCCCAAAAGTCTTGGGGATCATCAAGATGTGTTGTGGAGAAATTGAGACGAGCTTTGATGTTCTTTTTGCTCAGCAGTGGTTTTCTCCTTGGAACTCTGCCATGCAGGCCATTTTTGCCCAGTCTTTTCCTGATGGTGGAGGCATGAACGCTGACCTTAACTGAGTCAAGTGAGGCCTGCAGTTCCTTGGACGTTGTTGTGGGGTCTTTTGTGACCTCTTGGATGAGTCGTCGCTGCGCTCTTGGGGTAATTTTGGGCGGCCGGCCACTCCTGGGAAGGTTCACCACTGTTCCATGTCTTCGCCATTTGTGGATAATGGCTCTCACTGTGGTTCGCTGGATTCCCAAAGCTTTGGAAATGGCTTTATAACCCTTTCCAGACTGATAGATCTCAATTACTTTCTTTCTCAATTGTTCCTGAATTTCTTTGGGTCTCGGCATGATGTGTAGCTTTTAAGGATCTTCTGGTGGACCTTACTGTGTCAAGCAGCTCCTATTTAAGTGATGCCTTGATTGTGAACAGGTGTGGCAATAATCAGGCCTGGGTGTGGCTATAGAAATTGAACTCAGGTGTGGACAACCACAGTTATAGTATGTTTTAACAAGGGGGGCAATCACTTTTTCACACAGGGCCATGATGGTTTGGATTTTTTTCACCTTTAATAATAAACACCTTCATTTACAAATTGCATTTTGAGTTTACTTGTGTTGTCCTTGACTATTGTTTAAATTGGTTTGATGTTCCAAAACACTTAAGTGTGACAAACATGCAAAGGAACAGGAAATGAGGAAGGGGGCAAACACTTTTTCACACCACTGTATCTAAGGGAGAGAAGTTTGGTCCAGAAGTCCTAGAGATCAGGAAAATCAGATGCCATTTATGTCCCCAGGATGTGGTTCTTCAAGAGGCTGCATCTTCTGGCAGACCAGACTGAACCCAGGCCATCACTCTCTTGTCTTCCTTAGGCACTTCCCACCAGACATCCTTCCAGGCTGTGGCTGGGCTCCTGTAGTTGTTGCAGGAGGAGGAGAAGGAGGGCGTTGGTCAACCTCCTGGCTGCCACTTACCACAGCATCCCCCCAGCTGAGGTCTTCCTGTGTATGAAAATGGGACATAGTTTTAGTTTTTTGCTCATCAATCACACCATTTTTAGCTCATGACTTTTGCAAATTGAATGTTACCAAATAATACAGACTATCCTTCTGAGCCCAGCATTTTTTATTCTTGTCCCAATCATTTTTGGTCACTACTGTCTATTGATATGTAAACCACTTTGTTAAATCACAACTTACTGATCAATAATAACATCTAGTTAACATCATTAAATGTACGACAAGAAATATGTTCAACAATGCAATACCTGTCTCAAGCTGGGCCCCACCACATGTTGCTGCCTGGAAAGCCCAGGTTGGACGTTGGAAGCCTCAGCTGGGGGTGAAAGAAGCCTTGAAGGAAGACTGGAGAGTGGTGGCCTAGGCAGGGGCGGATCCAAGGGGGGGACAACGGGTCAATTGCCCCCTCCGAGAATACCAGCAGCTGATGACAGCAAGGCCGGTTCCGCGGGTCCAATCGCGGCCGGTTCCGCGGGTACCAGCGGGCCGGTTCCGCGGGTCCAATCGCAGCCGGTTCCGCGGGCACCCACGCGGCCGGTTCCGCGGGTCCAATCGCGGTCGGTTCCGCGGGTAGTCGCGCGGCCGGTTCCGCGGGTACCCGCGCTGAGTGGACGGGTGAGGGGGGGCAGCTGGGCGGCTTAGGAGGACTGCTGGCCAATCAGGAAGCCAGCAGGCAGGGGAGCAGGGAGATGACATCATCTCTTACTGCCCTGCATCCCTCCAGTTCCGCCCTCACTGTGTAGGAAGCTGTGTGCAGCAGAGAGATTGCATCATCTCTCTGCTGCCTATCTTCACTCTGGGACCCAACAAAAGACCACCTTAGCAGAAAAGTGACACAGTAGGTGACAATCCGCAATGTGTGGCAGGCTACGTGGCAAGTGGCAATCCACAATGTGTGGCAGACTACGTGGCAAGTGGCAATCCGCAATGTGTGGCAGGTGACGTGGCTAGTGACAATCCGCAATGTGTGGCAGGTGACGTGGCAAGTGACAATCCGCAATGTGTGGCAGACTACGTGGCAAGTGGCAATCCACAATGTGTGGCAGACTACGTGGCAAGTGGCAATCCGCAATGTGTGGCAGGTGACGTGGCAAGTGACAATCCGCAATGTGTGGCAGGTGACATGGCAAGTGACAATCCGCAATGTGTGGCAGGTGACGTGGCAAGTGACAATCCGCAATGTGTGGCAGGCTACGTGGCAAGTGGCAATCCGCAATGTGTGGCAGGCAACGTGGCAAGTGACAATCCGCAATGTGTGGCAGGTGACGTGGCAAGTGGCAATCTGCAATGTGTGGCAGGTGACGTGGAAAGTGGCAATCCGCAATGTGTGGCAGGTGACGTGGCAAGTGACAATCCGCAATGTGTGGCAGACTATGTGGCAAGTGGCAATCCACAATGTGTGGCAGACTACGTGGCAAGTGGCAATCCGCAATGTGTGGCAGGTGACGTGGCAAGTGACAATCCGCAATGTGTGGCAGGTGACGTGGCAAGTGACAATCCGCAATGTGTGGCAGACTACGTGGCAAATGGCAATCCACAATGTGTGGCAGACTACGTGGCAAGTGGCAATCCGCAATGTGTGGCAGGTGACGTGGCAAGTGGCAATCCGCAATGTGTGGCAGGCAACGTGGTAAGTGACAATCCGCAATGTGTGGCAGGTCACGTGGCAAGTGGCAATCCGCAATGTGTGGCAGGCTACGTGGCAATCCGCATCTGGTGGCAGGCGACGTGGCAAGTGACAATCCGCAATGTGTGGCAGGTGACGTGGCAAGTGACAATCCGCAATGTGTGGCAGGCTACGTTGCAAGTGGCAATCCACAATGTGTGGCAGGCTATGTGGCAAGTGACAATCCGCAATGTGTGGCAGGTGACGTGGCAAGTAACAATCCGCATTTGGTGACAAGTGACGTGGCAAGTGACAATCCACATTTGGTGGCAGGCGACATGGCAAGTGACATCCTCAGGGCTCCCACTGATTCTGCATTATGGTGAGTTGAACCATTTAATTTTATATTACAATGTATTAATAGAAATAATGCGCTTCAATCATCCTGACACCATAACAACCATGGTGCCGTAATGATTGAAGCGCAAATACCAGCCATTTCCCATATAAATTGCCCCCAAAAAACATATTTTATAGCAGTGCCCGAGATTAGACTCTGGATCCGCCCCTGGGCCTAGGTACCCCCTGGTCTACCAGAAAATGCAACCTCTGGAAGTAAACCATCCTGGGGTAATAAACGGGATCTGGATCTCCTGATCTCAAGGACTCCAGGTGCTTCTTTCTCTCCCTGAGATATATACTCTTCATTACACCAATTTTCATGTCTGCCATGGGGACCATGATCCGCACCAAAGAAAGAAGTTTCTCCAAAGCTGCGTTCCTCTTTCTTCGGTCGTGATAAAACGGGTTGTTGATCTGCCACAGGCAGGGCATCTCCCTGTACAGTTCCAGGAATAGACCCATAAAATTGGGGTTTTGGAAGGGATCTATCTTCTCTGCAAGACACAACACAAGACAAACCCTAAAATACTAATAATGCCATGATAAACCCTCCTAATCTTGTCCCAACATCGGCCTAGATAGAAGCAGTCTAGTCTAGTGATGTACCAAGTTCAAAATTTTACCTTTGTTTGCACGATCGTTGTGTCAGCTCCTCACTCTGTTCACAGATCGTACGGACGACACACACGTGTTGCGTTTTATATACAGTGCGCATGCGTGAAACTCCGCAAGCCCCTGACGTTCTTTCTAGACTATTCCCTGTCCCTTCGCTAAGATTATCTGAAGAAGAGACTGTCACCTCATCTCGCTCAGAACTTGGGTTTGCACTTTTGTTGAAAAAGGCACAAAAATAAAAAACATAAATTTACCTTGGAGACACCTAAAACCAAGCCAAGCAGTAAATTAAAAGAAATATTGGAGTTTCAAAGAATAATTTATTCATAAAATGCCACTCAGACATTGTCTGGCATATCAATGACCCCCCTACCCACAAAGTAGTCCATGTTTTGGGTTCTAACCTCACGGGCGCTTTGGGGGGGCAAGCCAGGACGAGCAGCTTCAAGGCCCATGAGGTTCTCATTTTCCAGCAAGTCTGCTTCTTGGACAACTGAGACCGCATAGTTTGCAGAATGTCTTTTTTAGGAAATTGTGCAGAACACAGCACGCCAGCACAATGTGATTGATTTTTTATTCTGCCATGTGGATAGGCGTTAAAAAAATGCGGAACCGGCTGGCCAGTATTCCAAAGGTGTTCTCCACCACTCTTCGGGCTCTGGACAGGCGGAAATTAAAGATCCTCTGGTCCGGGGTGAGGGTCCTCATCTGGAAAGGCCGCATCAGATGGTTCGCCAGGGCAAATGCCTCATCGGCGACGAAGACGAACGGGAGTCCTTCCTGATTCTCCTCTGGGGGTGGCTAGCCCAGACTGCCACTCTGGAGATGCCAGTAGAACTCAGTTCATGAGAACACTCCACCCTCCGACATTCGTCAGTTTTGCCCCACATCCACATACAAAAAGTCATAGGTCACAGACACCACCGCCAACATCACGATACTATTAAACCCATTGTAGTTAAAATAGTACAACCCCGAGTTGGGTGGTGGGATGATGCGGGCGTGCTTCCCATCAATTGCACCTCCACAATTGGGAAAGTCCCAACGACTGGCAAAGTGGGAGGCCACAGTCTGCCATTCCTGTGGTGTTGAAGGACACCGTGGAGTGAAACAAGACCAAAAATTTGTAATTTTGCATATCAACATTGCAAGCAGATTAGACACAAACATTTTTGGCCAAGATCAGTATAACATTTTGGGAACTGAGTATTTAAAGCCTAAAGTATAAGGTCCCCTTATCAGAGTCATCACCCCCCCCCCCCCCATCCCCCCCATCTGATGGGCCCTTGCTAAAAAATGAGGGGGGATGTTTTGGACAGGTAACCCTCTCCACTTGATTGAGAGCTGAATGCCTAAATAATGTGTGATACTTTGGGAAGCCCCTCCTTACTTACACTATTGGCAGCCCACCGAACAGGTAATAAGTGTCATAATACCAAAAAGAAAACAAAATGAAAGCAAATTTTGACATTCTGCTATTACATATCAAGATAATAATAGGGAAAAACAAAAAAAATGAAAGTATTGAGGCATGCTTTGGGGAATTCATCCATAAATGTGACCATAAAAAAGGTAGATATAGTGTGTATTGAGTTTGGTAAAGTCAGCAGATGGAGGATTTCTATCAGCTGAGCTAGCAGTTGGGGGGAGGGGGGTTCCTAATGAGTTTGGCACAACCAAAAAAAAAATGTCACTCTGCATGAATTGAAGCAAACACATAACATTTGTAGACATTTTAGGGGGTGTTTAGGGGAAAGCAATACTATGGAGCTGACAAAAGACATTGGTAAGTGACTAGACTATAGTTTTATGGGCCAAGAAGAGCATGGTGGGGAAGTTAGTGAGGACAAAGGGGCAGAGTGTATGAATTAGAGCATATTGCAATGATGGTAATTAGGGAATGAGGAAAGAAATGCAAGACATTAGCAATCATGAAATACATAAAATGTGATGTTAAAGGTTAAAACTTCATATAGTCCTTCTGCAGGACCTGAATGATGGCAGAACAGGTCTCTGGAATAATGATCCCCAGAGCCTGGGGGAGATGCCTGTAGAGAACGTGAGGTCCTGAAGGCTTCTCCCAGTCGCCAAGTAGCGCAACATGGCGATTAGCCTCTACACGGAGTGATGGCTTGCCGCATGCAGGTATCCTGCCTGGTGATATAAGGGGACAGCAAAGCCAGCAGACGGTGAAAAACGGGGTCCGTCATCCGGAGATAATTCCTGAAATCATCAGGATTATTCTCGCGGATCTCACGGAGCAAAGGCCTGTGCGAGAACTGGTCACGCTGGCGCAACCAATTCTTGGTCCACAAATTCCTCCCCTCCCTGTTCATGGACCGGGCTTGTGTCAAAGTAAGAACCCCAACACGAAGCCCCTGCGCAGCACAAACTCTACGACGAGTATGTAGACGAAATATGGTTTGAAAACGGTCGGCTGGTCAAAACGGACAACAGAAAGCACCGATAAACAGCAATGCCTGAAAGAACGACCTGAATAGCAGAAGCAAGCAGACAATAAGCAATGCAAATCAAAGCGTACTATACCAAGATATAGTCCACAATGAGAAACAAATACTTACTGACTACACGCACTGATTATCAGATACGCAAAGACAAGCAGAAACTGAAGAGCAGTACCGAACTGAATCACTAATCTGAAAAGCTCGAATCGTCTCTCACCAAACTTCTAACACGCGATGCACACGAGATCAGTAGATTGCCAGACGTGGTGCTGAACTTCCCTTTTCTAGGCCCGCCGTACGCGGCTTACGTCACTGCATTCTTGGCAGCCGTAAATCCCGACAACTTGGTCCGACCGTGTGTATGCAACATCACTTCCGGACCTCGTCCGGAATTAATCCGTCGGAATAACTCTGACGAATTTGATTGTCGGAATCTCCGACTGTGTGTACAAGGGCTAAGCATTGTCATTTAGTTGGGAAGAAAGTAGAACAAAACAGTTCTGTAACGAGATATCAGTCAGGGAGGACTGTTTTGGGCTGATCCCCATGTCTTGGATTTAACCCATAGGGGATTCAGCGGGCTCACTGGTGGCGGCATTTGTTCGAACCCATGGGAGGGCCCGAGATTTCCATGTCCGCTCCTTGGGAGATTACTTTCAGCTTGAGGAGCAGGGTTTCACCCGCCGCAAAAGTGGAGAAGGAGTAATCTTGTCCTCTAGAAGAGAATTTCACTGCAAATGGAAAGGACCATCTGTACTTTATTTCCTTCTTTTCTAGTGCTTGTAGCAGTGGTTTCAGAGTCCTCCTGCATTGTATAGTTGAGGGAGCTAGGTCGGCAAAAATCTGCACAGGCATGTCATTTGGGGGAGGGTACATGCTTGTCTCATGACTGCCTCCTTTACTGTGTAAAAATTAGGTTTGCCGATGATATCCCTGGGTATGCCATCCCTTTCTGAGGGGCCAAGTGATCTATGAGCCCTGTTTAGCTCCAGTCAGTGTGCTGGGATATTCAGGATAAGTGTTTTCATAAGGTCCTGTGTCGCCGAAGTGAAGTTTTTGATGGATTTGGGTAGACCTCTGATTCTAAAGTTGTACCTCCTGGATCTGTTCTCCAAATTGTCAATGCGAGACATAGCAGTGTCCAATTGGTCTTGGAGGGAAGAAATGAGGTCAGAATTTTGGTGTGCGGTTGCATTAGTTTGGTCTATCTCGCTTTCAATGGCATCAATTCTGGTCCCTATATTCTGGAGGTCTGCCTTGATCTCCCCGGTGATCTTGGCAGCTGTGGAGGGTAAGCCCCTATCCAGAAGCGTAGATAATTTGAGGTATAAATCTTCCATATTGAAAGGCTGGTCCCTGGTGGGGAATTATAGTGAAGAGAGTCAGAGTGAGAGGGTCTCCGAATGAGTGTCCGAGAAGCAACTCTGTGGAGGCCGGGGAGGGCAGCATCTCCTGCTGGCAGAGTCCTTGAGGCCCGAGGGGGTAGTGTAGGTGGGCTGGGGAGATAACTTGCCTGTGTTCTAGCTGTGCTTTCACGCTGGGGACATGAGGCAGGCTTGCAGAGTCTGCAGTGGCGGCCATCTTGGTACACCCAGGTTGGGTGGGGTTTGTGAAGGCTTGCTCCAGATTTCACCTGGGGACCTGTCAGGGCTGGCTTAGCCCTTCCTCCTCTGGGCTGGCTGCTCAGCTGTCGGCTAATTGCCAGCTCTCTTCTCTTTCCACAGTTACCAGCTGTTCCCAATGATGCTCGTTTGACCTGCCTATTTAAAGCCTTCCTGCTCACTTTTCCATTTGCCTTCGCGTTGGTCACATCACAGGGAACCATCTCCTGCTGTTTGTTTCAAAACTGGCTTGCTGACATCCCATCTGGCTTCATATCCTGTTTGCGGTTGCTCTCCTTGGATCTCTGACTTCCGGCCTGGCTGATTACCCGATCTGGTTAATGAACTTTGGACTGGCTGACTACCCGATCTGGCTACAGGACTCTGGCTATGCTTGACTACGCTTTTTTCTATTTATCTTTTATTTTTATTAATAAACAAGTGTGATTTGATTGTACTTCTGTCTCCGTCTGTTTCATGGTTCCTGACAGGACCCGAACAGACATGCAGTGGGTCATCTCCGCGGGTTTCGGGTGCTGTTCGCCCCAAAATCACGGGCTTGTGACGACTCAGGCCGGTGCTGTGGGTGCCACTCAGTCTGGGGTGGCGCGGAGCTCGTGACTAGGCATCCATCATGGATCCCTCGCGCATGCACACTCCCTGATTTGAGGTTCTTAATGACTTCCTGTACCTCTTCTTCTGAGAAGGGGGCCTCCAGCATATTGTTTTTTATTTTTATGTATTTTATGTTATTTTAAGTTATTTCCCTATCCGCATTTGTTTGCAGAGCACTTGTCATGCTCTTAACACCATTTTTCTGCCATTTTCAGCCCTTTCCATTACTTTTTTAGAGCCATTTTAGTCCTCAAAAGTGGGGTCCCCATTGACTTCAATCGGGGTCGGATTCGGGGTCAAGTTCGGGTCCCAAACTCTGACTTTTTTGCGAAGTTCGGCCGAACCTGTTGAACCCGAACATCCAGGTGTCCGCTCAACCCTAAATTTACATTATGTAAAGCAGGATGTTAAATTGGATCCTGTGAGAGTAGATCTGGCCGGAGTGGAAGGATCCAAGGCCTGCCCACTGCCACCTTTACAATCTCTGCATACCAAGGTCGTCTGGGCCAAGCCGGGGCTACTAAAAGGACCGACTTTACTTCCCTTTTGACTCTCCATAGGAACTGCAGAAGAAGCGGATTTGGAGGGAAGGCATAGATTAGATTGTACTAATCCCATGGAATAGTCAGAGCATCTGACCCCTGAGAAAGTACATCCTTTGTTCTTGTCACAAATGTGTCCAGTTTCTTGTTGAATCTGGATGCGAACAGATGTACATCCGGGGTACCCCACTTGTGACATATGATCTAAAATATGTTGAGGTGTTGAGACCATTCTCCTGGGCATAGTTTCTGGTGGCTTAAAAAAATCTGCTTGCCAATTTTCCACTCCTGGGATGAAGACCGCAGATAGGCAGGGAACATGCCTTTCTGACCATGCAAGTATGCGATTCACCTCCTTTTGGGCATCCAGACTTCTGGTGCCACCTTGGTGATTTATGTAAGCCACTGCTGTGGTATTGTCAGGCTGTATCCAAATAGGATGACCCTGTAGTCTGTAAGACCAGTCCATGAGGGCCAAGTAAATTGCCAGAATTTCCAGGATATTGATGGGCAAGAGCCTTTTGGTCACGGACCATCTTCCCTGCGTGCATGCTTCTTCCAGAACTGCTCCCCAAGCAGTGAGACTGGCATCCGTGGTTATGATTTTCCATGGTAGTGGAATAAAGGCCTTGCCTTTCAAAAGATTTTTGGTACGTAAAAACCAGTTGAGGCTTGGGGATAGGCACACCAAGGCATGAGGCTTCTTGTTCCAAGGATGCTTCTCTGCAAAGGCCTTGAGTGAAACTGGGCAAATGGAACAGCCTCGAAAGAGGCAACCAATTTTTTACTAATAGTCTCATACAAAGTCGAATGGAGGAACTCCTTTTGCTTAATACTAGGCGAATCAGAGTTCTTATGGCTTTGGCCTTTGGCTCTGGTAGAAACTCTCTGCCTTGAGTGGTGTCTATGATCATGCCCAGATATTCCAATGTTTTTAAAGGTTGCAAGGAAGACTTTTCTAGGTTGATAATCCAACCTAGGCTTTCCAGATGTTTTACTGATTGCTCTATGAGTAGCAAATCGTCCAGATAAGCTACCACAGTTATGCTCTTAGATTCGTTAAGAGAGGGTCTAGAATCTTTGTAAAAACTTAAGGAGCTATAGCGAGACCGAAAAAGGAAGGGCCACAAATTGAAAATGGTGCTGATCTACCGTGAACCTTAGATATTTTTGGTGAGTGGGAAATATCAGCACATTTAGATATTCATCATTGATATCTATTGATGCAATAAATTCTCCCCTTTGAAGGGTGGAGACCACAGAACGGATTGACTGCATTCGGAAGGACCGAATGTGCAGAAATTGATTCAGATCTTTTAGATCTAGGATGGGTCTCACATCTCCATTTGGTTTTGGAACCCTGAAGAGATTCGAATAGAACCCTGAACCCTGATCTTTTGGGTCCACTTCTACTATCACCCCCTGGGATAGTAAGCAATCTAAGGCTAGAAGTAGCGTTTCTTGCTTTACTGGACCTTAGGAAACAAGATGGTGGAAGCTCCCAGAACTCTAGCTTATAGCCCATAGATACTGAGGAGACTACCCATCTGTCTTGAACCTCTTCCCACCAGGCTCCTGCAAACTGCAGGAGCCTTCTTCCCACACAGCCGAGTGGGGGCATCCCTTCATAGGGATGCTTTGGGGCTTTGCTTGGCAGACTTTCATCCCCAAGTCTTCTTCTGCCCTTGGGTCTTTCCTCTGGAAATAGATTGGGAAGTCGCCACTGCTTAGAGCCTGATGCTCCAGGAGATGGAGAAAGGGAACGTTTGAATGATGGACCTTTACTCTTTTTGATTGGTAGAAGTGTAGATTTACCACCAGTAATTCTTTGGATGAATTTATCTAGGTCATCCCCAAATAAGCAATCCCCTTTAAATGGGAATCCAGTTAAGTATTTTTTGCATGAAAGCACTGCTGCCCAATGCTTAAGCCAAAGGGACCTGCGCATGTGTACCAACAGGAGAGACAAATTAGATGCCTGCTGGACAGAATCCAGAATGGCATCAATCATAAAACACAGAACTTGAGGAAGGTCTGCATAGTTCTCCACTTTCTCACTGGGAAGGAGGTTAAGCATCTGCTTAACTTGTTCCTTGAGGATTTTTCCCACTGATGGGACCTCCCACTAGTTGGTGAAGCTTTCCTCCAGAGGATAAAGCATAGAAAACCTTTTAGAAGGAGAAAACAGTTTATCAGGATGTCCCTGAGTCCTCATACAACAATTTATCCATTAAAGGATGAATTGGAAAGGAAAGGGGCAGTCTGTGAGATTTGTCGGACCCCCAAGGAAGAAACAGAGGATGTGGCAACCTCAGCAGAGGGCATTCTGAATGTGGTACGCAGGAACTCTGTGTAATACTGCACCTGTCTCTTGAGGGCCTGAGAGGAGGAAACTCTCTCCTCTTCCTCTGATTCATCTGACTGCTCTTGATCCCTATCCCTGGATAGGGATCTCTCCTCATTGTCAGAAGAATCATCTGAAAGAGAAATTGCAGCAGAGGGAGGGGATCTACCCCTTTTCCTGCTATCCTTTAAGGAAGCTGAAATAAAATTCATAATCCTTCTCTTTAAACCATCCAATGTAGCCTTAAGGGAATCCTCTGTGACATACACTGGGGCTGCAACATTGGGAGAGGCTGCAAAACCTGACAGGGGCACTGACTCATCCCGTGAGACTGGTACCAGTCTTGCGGGGGGGATGGTAATCTACAGTTATCTTTAGGACCTCTAGACATAGGCAGTGATTTATTTGTGCCCTTGTTTCCTCCCCCTGAGGTCCTCTTACGAGGAGATATAGTCCCAAGCTACAAAGCAGAGGTACTAGTACATATGCAATCACTGTTGTGCTAAAAGACTTACAATACACATATATGTTTAATACTGCACAACCTGATGCCAAGTAGGTGTCATAGGTTTGCCTGGATCTGACCACTTGGAATGCTTACTGCCCAAAGCTCTGTGTCCACCTGCTTACAGGGCTCTGACACTCTGGGCTTTTTAAATTATCCTCCTGGCGCCTGTGCACTGGAGCGCCATGCATGCTGCACGTGCACGGCACTGCAACCATGCCACCCTTCTGTTCCCTGCCTGAGACTGTAAAAGCGTGTGTGTAGGACCAGCATAGCGGCAGCTGAGGATGAAGGGGAGGAAGAGGACCATCGCAGAGAGCCTGCTGGACCCTCAGACTACGTAGGACCCCCTTATAATCATCACCTGTGGTGGAGCCTGCAGCGGAGGAGGCGGTTCGGAGAAAGGCTTCAGCTGAGTGTGTATCCTGGAAAGGCATGTAAGTATACACCAGGTTGCTCTTTAATCCCTCTAGTGGCAGAAACCAGGTAAGACATGCCACTACTCTCTGAAGAAATCCATAATATGCAATATATATAGGATTAACTTCTCTTACCTGTCCCCGCCACAGGAACTGCTGAGAACAGACAGTTTCCAGCCGTCACCCATCACGGCGGGTAGCGTTGTGCCAACCTTCAGGGTTTTTTGGGTTCCTACTCAAACAAACCTCCTATCTGGACCTGTAAAAGACTCAGTCCTCCAAGGAGAGACTTACAGGCAAAACCTTGTTTCTTCAGATGATGAGGTACGGGTACCATACCATCTTGGGAGTCAAAATATGGGCCCGAGGTATGGATCTGGTCAGCATAGCCCTTAAGCCCCCACAGGGACCTGAATAGAGCTTTCTTCACAGCACATGTTTTACGTGACCAACCACCTTAGACACTGGCGAAAAAAACTGAGGTGTCCCCCGTATGGGAGAGGTTATATAGGGGAGGAATTCTCTTTAATTAGGGATTACCAGGTGTGCAATCACCAAAGGTGCCTATCTAACCCACTATGCAATGAAGGATCTGTGTCCCGTGATGTATGATCAAGAAAGATGAATATGAGATGTAATAGTGTGAAAATATATATGGAAAATAAAATGGGTATATACATATGCAGTAAAAATTATGTGCTGGATTGTGATGCAGTCATATGTAAGGTTAAAGTTGACAGAAGTAGAGGTGAATATTAATATGTGAGGTAGTTATATAAATGCACTGTATATACATGTCCAAAAATAAATATATTTTGAAGTCTATGGGAACTGGCAAAAAAGTGCCCATTTTGAAGGCTCATATGCAACTAATTCCACCAACATAGGTTATGGGGGTCCATGTACTGCCCTGGATGACATGTATCAATGAAAAAAAAGTTTGTAAAAAAAAATATATTTATATATATATATATATATATATATATATATATATATATATATATTTGATTTTCATATAAATGTACAAGATTTGTTGGAGGAGTAGTCTGCCAGTAAAGGCAACAAATTAAAAGATATAATACTACATAGTAAGCAGGATAAAACTGCATGGTTTAGAGCCTAAAAACATTAATGAGATAACTAATAACACAGTATCTGGTCCCACAAGAGTAACTAACTGGTGGTCCTGCCAAAGTGGTGGTCAAAGGAGTGGAAGCAGGTGAACATTCACCCCGGAAATGGGTAGAACGAGCAATAAAATTATGAAGATATATCAAAACATTTCACATCAAATAATGTACTACTTAATCACAAAGATTAGGTGGAATGCCTGGTGGGGGGGGGGGGGTAGGTGGTGAGAATGAGTGGTTAAGGCATTGGAGGTGTCCAGGATCCTAAGTTTACGCAGTGCATTAGCAAGGTCTGCATTCAGGCACCAGTCTATATAGCGGAAGAGAGTCATGTGGAAAGATTTCTTCTGGAGAGAAAGAGTGTTCCATGAAGAGACGCCATCTTGCAATAAAGCGTTTCAGTAAAGTAGAATGATGGGCTATAGTGTTAAGAGTGCTTGTTTTACCAAGGCAATTTGAGGCGGGGAAGGGTAGATCCAAGCTTGCATTATTGCCCTGCGAGCTATCAGAAGACAGATATGGACCCATTGAGGAAGAGAGTCACAGGTAGGTGTTGACAAGGAAACCTGTGAGGTATCGCAGCTGAAAAAAGCATAACAAAGGGTCCTTAGGTAGAAGAAATTGCTGAGACTTATCAATGTATTTCAACAGTTGGCCTCAAAAGGTGGAGATTGCTTGACAGGTCCATAATCTGTGGAAAAATGGATGGTCCGGGAGTAGTGGTGATGGGCGATTTTGAACTGGGTTTCTCGTCACATTTCGCAGATCACCAGAGAACAGATTTTTTGATACCCCACAAGGATCTTTTTTCAAGTACATCTTGGTTGCCAAGGATAGAGATCCAGGGTTTGAAGGGAACAATGTGGTATTTTGCAGCCTGATGGGTGATGAGGTTGGAGTAGATCTCTGATTTGGAGTACTGATCCCAATCTATTAGGGCATCAATAAAAGAGCGTGGACAAGGGTTTTGGCACGGGCTGAAGCAGGATCTGAGGTAGCTGCTTAGCTGATGGTAGTGAAACCTGTGATGGCCTGAGGGAATACTGTTTAGTCGGTTCCGAAAAAGGTCTAAAATGACCTTGGGCAGAATCGATGACTTTAGAGATGGTTGTTAGGCTGGAGGAAGACCATTGAGTGAAGGCCATGTGGTCCATAGAAGGGGGGGAACATTGGGTTGCCAAGTATGGGAAGGTGGCTTGAGATGGTGAAGGGTAAGCCCTGGAGTCTCCGTATTTCTCTCCAGGCAATCACTGTGTCTCTAATCAAGAGGTTGGATCTAAGGTGCTAGGGAATGGCGTGTAGCCTGGAGTGAAGGACAGCCTGGAGATTAAATGAGGACACAAGGGCACCCTCCAGAATTTAGTTAGAGTAATGAGAGTTTTTTGACAACCAATCAATACCCTGTCTCAATAGGCAGGAAAGATTATAAAATTGAATACTGGGCAGGCCTGTTCCACGTTCACTGTTTAGGATACAGAGTTTTTGAAGCACAATGCAAGGTTTTCTGCCATGCCAAATTACTGCGAGCAGTGCAGTGTGTATCTATTGGATGTCAATATGTTTTAGTAATAGAGGTAAGGTCTGTAATGGCTACAATAGTCTAGCAAACAAGGCCATTTTAAAAGAGCTGGCATGTCCCAAATAGTGAAATAGGCAAGTCTGCCCATGCTTCCAACTCCTGTACAATTTTGGCTATTACCGGGGGGGGGGGGGGATACTCTGCTAACATGGACACCTAGGTAGGTAATATGATGTTTAGCTACTATGAACAGGGATGAGCCCATCCAGACTTGAGCCAGCTGTGGGTTGAGAGCAAAAATGTTGCTCTTGTCAAAATTAATCCAGAGCCCTGAACAAGCCCGGAATGTTGCAAACAAATCTCGGAGGAGTGAGATAACCAAGGAAGGGTTGGTTGAGAATAAAAGAATGTTGTCGCGAATAGAGCTGAATGTAGGACTTGGTTGCTTGCCGTGACACCACTGACCCCTAATGATGAGTTTAGAAGTCTGGAGAGTAGTTCAATGTTAAAAAGAAGAGGGCATAGGTGCAGCCTTGGCATATGCCTTTAGTGAGTGGTATGTCAGAGGATATGAAATTAGGAGTAATGAGGCGGGCTGTTGGTGAGGAGTAAATTTTTTGCACAAATTGTAATATGGGGCCAGTCATTCCGACTGCTGTCATGAAAAGCCAAGAAAAGCTGATGTTATCTAAAGCATTCTCGGCATCCAGCAAGATAATGTGTCAAGGTCAGGATGTGTCTTTGTAAATTCAAGGGCCAGGAGGACCTTACGAATGTTAAGGGCAGCAGACCGCCCCAGAATAAAACCTGATCGGGATGGATGGAGGATTGATGGAAGGATATGTGCTAGACGTGATGCAATGATTTTGGAGAGAATTTTCGTGTCAACGTTGATTAGGGATATAGGCCTGTATGAACCCAGTAGAAGGGGATATTTTCTCTTTTTGGCAATGAGTTTGATGTGTGCCTGACTGCCCGAGGGAAGTTATGGGCCCTCAGCCCACATTGCTCAATAAACATGGGATAGGGTATCAGGAATATATTCGGAAGTCAATTTGTAGAATTCTGTTAAAAAGCCATCTGGGCCAGGGGCTCTCAGTAGAGATGGATTTAATAGTAGAACAGATGTCCTCAGGGGAAATGGGGGCATTTAAAGTCTCCAACTGGTCAGGAGATAGGGTAAGTAGTTTAATTGTCATGAGTATTTTGTTCGCCGATTCAACATCGATAGGGTCTTCCGAGTAGAGGTTGGTGTAGAACTTAGTGAGGATGGCACTAATCTCAGAGGCCGCATAAGTAATATCTCCATTAGAGGAGCTTAGAGCTCCAATATGGGTCAGCCATTGGCATCCCAAGCATTACTTTGTTAAGAGCTTGCCTGCCCTATTGCCGTATCTATGAAAATGGAGAGCGGAGTAAGATTTCCTGCAGACCAGTGGTCAAAAGCACGCTTAGCTGCTTGCCATGCAAGCGTGTTGGCTACAGTATGTATGGTAGTTTAAGGTTAAGGTACAGTGTGCCAGGTGCAGGGAATGACTAGCCTTCAAATATTGGAGACGAGTTTGTTTCTTGAATTGAGCTGTATAGGATATAATGCATCCTCTTGGAAAAGCTTTCCCAGTCTCCCAAAACAAATTTGGGGTGGAGAGATGAGCCCTGTTGGTTTCTACAAATTCAGCCCAGAAAGTGAAAAGGGTGTGTAAAAAAATATCAGTGTTGTCAGCCAAAAAAAATGGGAAACGCCAGGTGCATGTGTTGCGGGGGGGGGGGGGGTGTTAAAAACCCAGAGATCTGGACACTAATAGGGAAGTGTTCAGACACGACCATGCCTTCAATGATCGATGAGGAGACAAAGGGGAGTATACCCGGTGAGCAGAAAAGGTAGTCTATATGGGAAAATTAATTATGGCGAGGGGAAAAAAAGAGGTAAATGCACAATCAGTGGGGTGGGAAATGCACCAAATATCTGCAAGGCAAAGTGAGAAAACCGAGGTACAGTCTTCAGCCATATGCGTTACATCAGAGGGGGGCGGGGTCACCCATATGTCATTGGGGAAGCCTGGTTTCCCCCACTAGCGTCAGAGGGGGCGGGGTAAGGTGACGGGTGGCCCCGCCCTCCTCATATAAGAAACGTCAGGCCACCGGCATCCCGGCGTGTTTCCAACAATGGAGACAGAGGATGCATGGATGGACTGTGCTGCGCTGGACTGGAGGGAGAGATCACCCGTCGCTGGATCAGATCAACCATCGCTGGACCCCGGAGAGATGATCATCCATCGCTGGATAGCAAGAGTGGATTACCACCGCTGGAATCTTTTTTTATTTTTTTATTTTTAATAAAGGAATTTTTCAAAAGTGTGTTTGTCTTATTTAACAATTTTTTACACTTTCTTTGTGAACTGGTAGGGGTACTTTGTACCCCCTTATCATTTCAAACAGGGGGGGGCGGGATCTGCTGGTCCCCTTGTTAAAGGGGGCTTCCAGATTCTGATAAGCCCCCCACCCGCAGACCCCCACAACCACCGGCCAGGATTGTGGGGATGAGGCCCTTGTCCCCATCAACATGGGGACATGGTGCTTTGGGCGGGACGACAAAGCATCCTTCCAATGTTGAGGGAATGTGGCCTGGTACGGTTCAGGAGGGGGCGCTCTCTCGTCCTGCAGCCTGCCAGGTTGCGTGCTTGGATAAAGGGTCTGGTATGGATTTTTAGGGGGACCCCCACGTATTTTTTTTTTATTTGACGCGGGGTTCCCCTTAATATTCATACCTGTTCTCTGTATTACGGGAGCCTACAATTCATTATAGCCGCGAGCGATTTTAAATTAATTTTTTTTCTGCAGAAATGACACTTTGTGCAGAGACAGTTCTAAGCACGGGAAACATGCACCCCTTCACAGGCATACTATAGACACCCCCCAGGTACAAAATTTAAAGGAATATTACACTTTTATTGTTTCACTTTAATCATTATTAAAATCACTGCTCCCGAAAAAAATGGCAGTTTTTAAAACTTTTTTTTTGCATTGATCCATGTCCCCTGGGGCAGGGCCCAGGTCACCAAACACTTTTTAGGACAATAGCTTGCATATTAGCCTTTAAAATTAGCACTTTAGATTTCTCCCATAGACTTGTACAGGGTGTTCCGTGGCTTTTCGAATTTGCAGAGAACAGCCCAAATTGTTCACTGTTCGCCGAACAAGCGAAGAGGCACTGTTCGATTCGAACCTGAGTTTGACTCGAACTCAAAGCTCATCCCTACTGTTCACCAGTTCGGATGTGATTCAGGTCTGAATTTTTGCCCGGACATGTGTGAACTGGCTCTATCTAGAGCTGGTCGCACTCACATGTCATGTGAACATGATGCAGTGAAAACTGCATCTAATTCACACATAAGTGAACCCAGCCTTAAAGTGGTCCACACAAGTTCTTCAACTGTTTTGTTGGCTATGCTTGGTTTTTGCTATGTATATGTCTGCTCTCCAATATTGTTATACCAAAATCACATTCATATTCTTTATAAGACTTAAAGGATAAGTGCACCTTTGTTCATGTTTTTTCTAAATTCCAGCCCCCTTATGTACCAATGTAGAGCATTTATGTACTTTTTTGCAAAAATATCAAAGCTTTCCATTAAATCTACAG
Source organism: Lithobates pipiens (assembly GCF_037356315.1). Classification (NCBI taxonomy): domain Eukaryota; kingdom Metazoa; phylum Chordata; class Amphibia; order Anura; family Ranidae; genus Lithobates; species Lithobates pipiens. Next base: position 400,691,385 of record NW_027507903.1, on the reverse strand, counting down.
ACCACTTACCTTACTGTCCTCATCCATGTTTCCAAATGTATTTATTGCTTCTGTCTTACTTCCTGAGCATAAGTTCATACTAGAGACTACCCTTCCACGCAATAATATTATTATACTGTTCATTTTTTGTGTTTAGCATTTAAGTGATTGTAAATGATCACCTTGGAAAATAACCCATTCAATTTAAAAGAGAAATGAAAGCAAAGCATTTTTGTATAGATATAAAAAAAATTATAAATACCCTTTCCCCCTAAGTGATCACATTCCCTTTGTTCTTAGTTGCATAAAAGCTGGGGGAAAGAGAAGCAGCAGCATCGTGAGCCTCCCAGTGACTGGCTGCTCAGTGGGGGCATGTCAGGACAAGACTGATCATTGGAGGATAATACACTCCCAGCATAGCTAGAGAACTGAAAATGATGTGTTCTCCTAGCTTGGTGTAGTCAGTTTTTAATAGGAAAGCAAAGGGACTAGCAGGTACAGTAGGGATTTTACACAAAGGAAGCAATACAAAGTTAACAGGATACTTTCCCATACAAGTACATGGTACAGCAGAAAAATGAAGTGTTGGGGTAACAAAAGCTTTAAGGTTTTGATAGATGTGGCTATAGGGTTTAATGTTTTAAATTTAGCCTTTACATGTATCTACATGTATTTGCAAATAAAGTTTTGTTAATATAATTCTTGATTATCGCAGTGATACCCTAAGCTTTTTAAAAAAAAAAATGTTCTATAACATAATTTAGCTTTATTCATCCCCAAGATTCTTATCCCAGGTTCAAGACTAAATCTGCCCTGTGCTGAGCACAGTGGCAGACAGTGAAAGAGATTGTGTAAAGCAGAGTGGAACTGTCAGACAAGGATCTGATCCATCCACCAATGCCTTCCAGTGGATCAGATCCTTGACAGACAACTCTAATCCCCTTTACACAGCCTGGTGCGCTTGAGGCCTTATTCATTAAGTCAGCTTTTATTATTTTTGCTAACCACTTGCCGATCGGCTCACGCCAATCGGTGTCAGTAGAATGGCATGGGTGCGCAAAACGTTGTACCCGTCAGTAACTCCATCATCGGTGGCTAAAGGGTGTGTGCACACAACCAACGGTGCACTGCGAGAGTGTGCCCACGCATCCCACGGACTCGAGGTCCGCCAATGACCCACGTTCATGGCACGGAGAGGCATTTCCATGTTCTGCGTAGCAACATGCCAGGGATCTACTGCTCCCAGTGATCGGGAGCAGTGATCTCTGTCATTTTCTAGTGAGCCCATCCCCCCTACAGTTAGAACACACTGAGGGAACACATTTAACCCCTTGAGCTTCTCTTAGTGTTTAACCCCTTCTTTGCCAGTGACATTTATACATTGTATAAATGTCAATGGTCCCAAAATAGTGTCAAAAGTATCCAATCTGTCCGCCGCAATGTAGCAGTCACAATAAAAATAACAGATTACTAATAAAAAGCGAATTACTAATAAAAAAATTAATAATAAAAATTCCATAAATCTATCCCCTATTTTGTAGACGCAATAACTTTTGTGCAAACCAATCAATATACGCTTAGTGTGATTTTTTTACCAAAAATATGTAGAAGAATATATATTGACCTAAACCGAGGAAGACATTTTTTTAAATATATTTTTGGGGCATATTTATTATAGCAAAAAGTAAAAAATATAGTTTTTTTTCAAAATTGTCGCTTTTTTTGTTTATAGTGCAAAAAATAAAAAAACTCAGAGGTGATCAAATACTACCAAAAGAAAGCTCTATTTGTGGGGAAAAAAGGACATCATTTTTGTTTGGGTACAACATCGTACGACGGCGCAATTGTCAGTTAAATCGATGCAGTGCCATATCGCAAAAAAGGGTTTGGTCAAGAAGGGGGTAAATCCTTCCGGGGCTGAAGTGGTTAAACTCTTTTAATGTATTTTGTTTTAATCTGTTTGTCACTTATGTAAAGTTCATGCAACTCTGCCCTCTCCAGACAATACTGGCAATTTTGTCTTCAATGCTCGTTCCTAGTTAGAGGAGCCACCCTAGCACAGGAAGTCTGTTAATAACAAGATCACCTAGTGGAAATAAAACAGCCACCCCATCTATGGATTGAAATGTTACATTTTTGTTTTGGGGTTTACATATGCTTTATTTTCTGTGAAATGTTTGTAATATTCAACATACTTCCTTACCTATGGGCACTTTTTTTTTGTAGTTTTAGACTGATTTAACCAGCTGCAATTGTTACCACTAACAAGGACCCAACAATAGTATATCAGTGTTGTATAACCACCTCAATACTGGGCACTTACACCCCCTTCCTGATCAGACCAATTTTCAGCTTTCAGCGCTCTCACAGTTTGAATGACAATTACAGTCAAGTAACACTGTACCCATATGAAACTTGTGTCCTTTTTTCCCAAAAAATAGAGCTTTCTTTTAGTGGTATTTAATCACTAGTGGGTTTTTTATTTTTTGTGCTATAAATAAAAAAAACTAAAATTTTATGAAAAAAATTCCCTTTTCTTTGTTTCTGTAACAAAATTAGTAATTTTTCTTCATAAATTTTGGCCAAAATTTATACTGCTACATATCTTTGGTAAAAATAACCCAAATTAGTGTATATTATTTGGTCTTCGAGAAAGTTATAGAGTCTACAAACTATGGTGCCAATCACTGAAAATTGATCACACCTGATCAGGCCTTCAGTACATCAGGTGTATCTCATTTCTTGAGACACTAACAAGTCAGAAAAATACAAATGACCCCTTTTTAGAAAGTAGACATTCCAAGGTATTAAGTAACTAGCATGGTGAGTTTTTTTTTAGTTGTCATTTTTCCCACAATTCTTTGCAAAATTAAGATTTTTGTGATTTTTTTTTTTTTTTTTACAAAATTGTCATATTATCAGGTTATTTCTCACACACAGCATATGCATACAACAAATTACACCCCAAAATACATTCTGCTACTCTTCCCGAGTATGGCGATACCACATGTGTGAGACTTTTACACAGCCTGGCCACATACATAGCACCAACATTGAAGTAGCACCTTCAGACGTTCTACGAGCAAAAATGACATATCTCATTTCACAACCACCTATTACATTTTCGAAGGCCCTGGAGTACCAGAACAATGGAATTGCCCCTAAAATGACCCCATTTTGGAAAGCAAACACCCCAATGTATAATCTATGAGGCATAATGAGTCTTTTGAATGATTCATTTTTTTCCAGAAGTTTTTGGAAAATGTGGAAAAAATTAAAACGCATTTTTTTTTACACAAAGTTGTAAATTTATCAGGTATTTCCAACACATAGCATGTATATAGCAAAAATTACAACCCAAAACACATTCTGCTACTCCTCCCGAGTATGGCGATACCACATGTGTAGGACTTTTACACAGCCTGGTCACATAGAGAGGCCGAACATTGAAGTAGTACCTTGAAGCGTTCTAGGAGCATTAATGACACATCTCATTTCATTCCTGCCCATCACAATTTTGAAGGTCCTTGAGCACCAGGACAGTGTAATTACCCACAAAATGACCCCATTTTGAAAAGCAAACACCCCAACATAAATTCTATGAGGCATGGGCTGCAAATAGGTACTCGGGTACTCTGATGGGCTGCAGATAGGTACTCGGGTACTGTGATGGGCTTGTAACAGGTACTTGAGTATTCTGATGGCCTGGTGACAGGTACTCGGGTACTCTGATGGCCTGGTGACAGGTACTCGGGTACTCTGATGGGCTGCAGATAGGTACTCGAGTACTCTGGTGGCTTGGTGACAAGTACTGGGGTACTCTGGTGGCCTGGTGACAGGTACTCGGGTACTCTGATGGCCTGGTGACAGGTTCTCTGGTGGCCTGGTGACTGGTATTCGGATACTCTGAAGGGTGGTGATAGGTACTCAGGTACTCATATGGACTGTGACAGGTACTTGGGTACTCAGATGAACTCTGACAGGTGCTCAGGTTCTCATATGGACTGTGACAGGTACTCAGATGGACTGACATGTACTCGGGTACTCAGATGGACTGGGACAGGTACTTGGGTACTCAGATGAACTGTGACGGGTACTCGGGTTCTCAGATGGATTGTGACAGGTACTTGGGTACTCTGATGGGCTGTGACAGGTACTCGGGTACTCTGATGGACTGGGACAGGTACTCGGGTACTCAGATGGACTGTGACAGGTAATCAGGTTCTCAGATGGACTGTGACAGGTACTTGGGTACTCTGATGGGCTGTGAGAGGTACTCGGGTACTCTGATGGACTGGGACAGGTACTCGGGTACTCAGATGGACTGTGACAGGTAATCGGGTACTCAGGTGGACTGTGACAGGTACTCGGGTACTCTGATGAGTTGTGACAGGTACTTGGGTACTCTGATGGGCTGTGACAGGTACTCGGGTACTCTGATGTGCTGTGACAGGTACTTGGGTACTCTGATGGGCTGTGACAGGTACTCGGATGGACTGTGACAGGTACTCTGATGGACTGTGAGTGACAGGTACTATGATGGGTGGTGACAGGTCCTTTTTATTGGGGGGGGGCAATCAGTGTGATTGGTGTACACTGTAAGAGGTAACAAGATGTTACTGCAATCTCCTCCTCACACACGATCGGTGTGTGAGGAGGAGAACCCAGTAACATCTCGTTACCACGGTTTGTTTACATTTAGTGATCGGCTGTGAAACAATCACAGCCGATCACGTGGGTAAACATTCGGCCAATGGCTGTTTACCAGCGTCGGTGATGAGCAGTGTTCCCGGGAACACGCCGCCACCGACGTTCACACGCAGCAAGCTCGTGATCGCGCGCTGTGCACAGTGGGGGTGTAACCATCTACGATCGGCCGTGACTTCATCACGGCCGATCATTTGGTAAATAGCCATACCCAATGGCTGTCCACCCCCCTTGGTGGCGAGCGGTGTCTCTGTGACACGCCACCACCAAAGGAACAGGGATGCGCACGCACGATCGCAGGCATTCCCTGTTTAAATGGGAGGCCCTGGCCGTCATTTGACAGCCGGCGGTCGGCAAGCAGTTAACCTCCCTGGTGGTATTCCCGAGTCTAGCTCAGTTTGGAATTTCAGTACCATTAACGGTAACCCCGAGCCAGACCCGGGATTGCATCACAGGATACAGGGAAAGTTACTTACCTTCTCCCCTGGATCCTGCAATGTCTCCCCACTGTGTGTGCAAGCTGTCTCCTCACTCGATTCACACAGTGCCAAGTGCTGCCGGGCTCCATTCCCTGCGAGCGTTGCGACACCTGGGGACGGAGAACGACGTCAAATTCAAAAAAGTAAAAACACAGTACATATACAGTACACTGTAATCTTAAAAAAATTACACATCCCCTTTGTTTCTAGTGTTCTGTCCAGTGCCCTGAATGCACTTTTATATTACAAATACCGTTTTTTCTGCCTGGAATTTGGAGATTGTCCATAGCAACCAAAAAGTGTCCCTTTATGTCAAAAGTGGTTTTAGACCAGCTAGAAAACAGCAATAATAAATTTGAATCACTTGCAGAATTGAGCGATAATGATTTGTGGGGAAATTCGTCATCAAACACTAAATCTAATGACAGCGACAATACTGCAACTGAGCAAATTTCAGCGTTTTTGATTTGATTACATTATTGAATAATTTTTATTATTATTATATTATTATTTGTTATAATTATTTATGGTTATTTATTATATTATAATTTATGATAAATCTTTCAAACTTTATCATACCCGGGATGTCTACTAGACTTTGGTTTGGACAGATTTAAGTGAGTTATTCCTAAGAATTACAGGTCTACAATATAAAACGCCAAATTTCCATGCAAAATAATGGTACCGCTTTCAGCACCAAAAATCTGAAATAATTATACCGCCAGGGAGGTTAAAGCCTCATACACACAATCAGATTGCTGGCCAACCAAGCGTCTGATTTTTGTCCAAAGGGCGTGTGCAGGAACTTGTCTTGCATACAAATGGTAGACAATTGTCAGCCAACAAACACATACATTGTCCGCCAAAAATTTACTAGCCTGCCATCCAACATTTGTTGGCCGAAAGTTGAACAACAATTTTCAGAAGGAGCATACTAACGGTCAGATTTTAGGACAGCAGTCTTTCAACAGACAATCCCCTGCCAACAATCTGATCGTGTGTACGAGGCTTTAGTCTTCAGCAGAAGTCCTCAGAGAGTTGAATGTAGCATTTCTCTGTATTTGGATACTGTGGGAAATAATTAAAAAATGTTCCAAGTTCAGCTCCTCCTGGACCCCTGCCGGTGGGGAATTGCATGACGTTTTAAAGCATTTATGAACTGTGAGCAGGGTCACTTATTGTCATTTTGAGGCAGTGGGTGATAGTGAAGTGGCTAAAAGCTCTTTTGTATAATGCACCTAATAATTTATATTAACTAATCCTCTAACTTCAAAGACAATTTATTTCTAATATATTGTATATTGTGAAGCTAACCAAAAATAAATCAAAACTATCAAACATATTTAGCGTATACGCAATAAATATCAGCTTAATCAGAAATTTGTTCATGTATATCAAACAGCAAAATAGTCACAATGCTGTTAAGTGTGCCAATGCACAGAAAATATTTATATATTACACAAATTGCAAATTAATTAAAATGTTATAAAATTCTATTCTCATAAAATGTAGAAATTATTTACATTTTCAAATTATTTATACAGCAATCTATGCACAAAGCTACTAGCAGCCATTTCATGTATCAGATGTATTAGACATTTACACTGATTATCATATTTTTGCATATTTATGATGGCTAATGAACTTAAAAATTATGATAAGTGGCTTAGCTTGCTAGTAATGGATTTCAGTTGTTTCATTATCAGTAAAGACTGAGCTGAAGTAATACAGTATTTTTCTGGACTACTCAAAGACAAAATTGAGCATGCTAGTCTTAATAAATCAATGACAGGGAAGGTCAAGAAATGCAAAGCCGTCCAGCGCTAAGATTAATAAAATGTTGCACTTGTATTACTAAAAGTTTCCATGTCTCAATACCGCTTTTTACATTTCATATCTTACCAGCTATGCATTTTTTGATGACAGATTTTTGCCTTAAAGATATACTTTGTGCACAAAAAAATATCCTTTCAGTATGACCTTCCACACTGCAAGGGTTAAATGCTTGTTAAGTCTAATGCCGCGTACACATGACCGGAGTTCCGATATAGTTCCGTTGGAGTTCCGCTGAAACTGTCTTGCATACACACGATCACACCAAAGTCTGATGTCCTATTTCTTTTTTTTAACAATCAGGAGTGCTTTATTAAACATACATATAATACAAAATCTGCATACAAGGCATACCGTTAACATCGTGCCAAGGTCGTAAAAACAATCATAATGAACACTGAGGATCCGTGAGCCAAAGGATAGCTACGACAATGATATAACCCGCTTGGGGGGGAAAAAGGGGTGGAGGCAAGACAGCCGATAGCAGAAAAAGAGAAGAAGAAAGGAGGAAAAGAAAACAGAAGGGGGGGGGGGGCGAGAAGAGAGAAGGATGGAGGAGAAGCTAGAGAGGGGGGAGGAGAGGGAGCTCACCAGAAAGAAACAAGAAAATGTAAGAGGGGGAAGACACAGGGCACCTCGCCACCCTCCGCCCATTATCCAAGGGTAGGTCCAGTCCAAGGGGATCATACCTTGTCAAACTTCCAAGGACATCTCCTACTTAGATAAGTTAATTTGTACAGGGGCAACACAGCATTGATTTTATTCTCCCATGCAGACACCCTAGGCGGAGCTGGGGATGTCCATCTCACCAGAATCTCTCTCCTAGCATAAAAACAAAGGATAGAGATAAGGATCTTACTGTGGTGTGACCTCTGAGCATCCCCCTGTACTCCCAGGAGAGCAAGTTCCGGGGTCCCAGGGACCGACAATTCCATACGGACATTCATCTGTTCAAAAATCCCTTCCCAGAAGGGCGCCAAGGATGGGCACTCCCAAAACATGTGTAAAAACGAGCCGAGACACGTCCTACAACGGGGGCAGTACGGGTCCCTGTCCGCATACATCCTAGATAATCTAACCGGAGTGAGATACACCCTATGAAGGAATTTAATCTGCATTCGTTTGTCACCCGCCGCTATCATCACCCTGGGACCATGATGTAAACAGTGCTCCCAATCTTCCCGAGTGAGCGACGGTATATCACCATGCCATGCCTCCCACAACCTAGCCATCCTGGGAATATCCTTTGGCAGTAAAGTACCATACAAGGAGGAGAGGGGCTTTCGTAGTTCACTATCAGATAAAAGATCCTCCACTGGATCCAACTGGAGCAGGGGGGAACCGGAAATTGGGCCCTGGCTGCATGACGTATTTGAATGTAGCGGAAATACATCCAACCTGGTAGATCATGTTTCCCAGTCAGCTGTGTAAAAGTCAGTAGGGTGCCGTTAGGCATAATATCCTTAAGTGTCATTATCCCATACCTAGCCCACACCCGGTGGTCCGGAACCGTACGAAAGTGTTGCAAATTGGGGTTACCCCAGAGTGGCTGAGCGGGAGACCATCGTGCGGCAATCGAGAATCTACGCCTAGCCACAACCCATGCCTTCAATGTAGTTTTTGTCGGGATAGGGAGATCAGAGTGAGCCCTCGCCCCTTTATACACCAGATCCTGAAGATCCCGTCTGGTACCCACCCGCGCTGCCTCCACATGCACCGCAGCATTAGAACGACTCCCGTCCAACCACCAGTGCGCTGTAACCAATATTGCCGCCCAATAATAGGTCCGCACATTGGGGAGGGCAAGTCCCCCCAAGTGTGTAGGAAGGCGCAAGGTAGCCCTGGCCAGACGAGGGGTCATACCATTCCACAAAAAGGAGGTAAGGTGTCCATCCAGTTCACGAAAAAAGGAGGCCTGAACCCACACCGGACTATTTCTAAAAATGTAGTTGAGTTTGGGTAGCAACACCATCTTAAATATACTGATGCGACCCAAGAGGTTTAGTGGCAACCCAGCCCACGACCGAAATCGGTCTTTGACAAAACGAAGTAAGGGGCTTATATTAAGTCTGTAATAATGAGTGGGATCTCTAGATACCAGCACCCCCAAGTACTTGAAGGACGATACCCATTCCAAAGGGCCGGAATCCAAGCCATCACCCACCCCTCCATCCAAGGGAAGCAAACTCGACTTCGACCAGTTAATACGGATACCGGAGTGGGCTCCAAACTGGTCGAAGATCCGTAAGGCGGCTCCTAATGAGGGGCCAGCATCCCTCAGATAGAGCAGGGCATCATCCGCATACAGCAAAATCTTTTCTTCCACTCCGCCCACCACCAGTCCCTGAACTCCCGGGGACTCCCTGATGTAAATCGCCAGGGGCTCCAAGGCCAAGGCAAATAACCCGGGGGACAAAGGACACCCCTGACGCGTGCCTCTGTGGAGTGGGAACAGCTCCGAGAGCCGATCGTTGGTGCGCACCCTAGCCCGGGGCGCCTTGTAGAGCAATTGCAGCCAACGCAAAAAACCAGGGCCAAACCCAAAGCAACGAAGCACCTCCCAAAGGTATCCCCACTCCACAGAGTCAAACGCCTTTTCTGCGTCAAGGGACGCCACCACCAGGGAGCCACTATTGTCATGCGAGATAGAAAGATTAAGGAAAAGACGACGTATATTGATGTCCGTGCCTTTACCAGGCATGAAACCAGTCTGGTCGGCATGGATCAACTTCGAAATGACCGATGTGAGTCGGGTGGCCAGAACCTTCGCTAGTATTTTGGCATCTACATTTAGTAGAGATATGGGTCTGTAGGAGGAGCACTCCTGCGGATCCTTACCCGGTTTGGGGATAAGGACAATGACCGCTTCTTCCATGGACTCAGGAAGGGCATCCGCCGTCCCGAGCCCCAAGAACAGGGCAGTAAGTTTAGGGGCAAGGAGCTCCATATTTTGTACATAGAATTCCGATGGTAGCCCATCCATACCCGGGGCCTTACCCGGCTGAAGCGCCCCAATCGCCGCCTGTACCTCCTCCAAGGTAATATCGCCATCCAGCATATCCCTGTCCGTCTGAGATAACATAGGGAAGGGGATCTGCTGCAAATAATTCCGCGTCTCTGCTGAGTCAGGCCCAGCACGAGAAGTATAGACCCCTCTAAAAAATTCAAGGAACCGAAGATTAATGGCAGCAGGGGAAGACAGCAGATCCCCAGTGACATCCCGAATCTGAGCTATATGGGTGGATCCCATCTGCCCCTTTGCCAGCCAGGCCAGCAGCCGCCCATTCCTATCACCGAATTCAAAGACCCGCTGCCTAGCGTGTAGCATAGATTTTTTAGTCTGTTCCACCCTACACAGCGAGAGCTCCCGCAACGCGCCCTGCCACCGTAAGTAGTTAGAACCGCTGGGATCCAAGATGTAGGTCGCCTCTCGCCTCTCAACTTCCCCCTCCCGCTCCCGCATGGTCCGCTCAGCCTCCCTCTGCACATGAGAGATATGGGAAATAAAAGCCCCCCTCATCCAGGCCTTGAAAGGATCCCAAGCAGTCAGCACAGGTGTCGGTTCCCCATGAGCAGTCCAATACTGACAGAGTGCTTCAGTCATCGGTTCCAGAACCCTGTCATCCGTCACCCAGAAGCCCGACAAACGCCAGAGTCTCAGTCCAGGGGGTCTATCCAGAGATAAGGTTAGGTACAGTGGGGAGTGGTCCGAAATACCCCTGGGCAAATGGCGGACCTCCTGCATCCACACAAGCGCCCCGGAAGAGGCATAAACTAAGTCAATTCTGGAGAGAGCTCTGTGTGATGCCGAGTGGCATGTGTACTCCCGATCATGCGGATGGTAATGCCGCCACACATCAGTTAAAGTAAAGGTAGTGGCCCACTGCTGTAACTCAGAGGAAGACCTGTGCCCGAGGTACAGTCTATCAAGGTCATCCCTAGGAGTCAAGTTAAAATCGCCAAATATGAGGACCTCCTGTGTGGAATAGCCCATCACCACCCGCATGATATCATAGAGAACCGTCGAATCGGCTGGAGGGGGAAGATATAATCCCACCAAAACCACGTTTCTCCCACAAATAGTCATGTGTAGGATCACAAACCTTCCCCCAGGGTCAGTACGGACATCCAGAACCTGAGACGGGAGAGATCTCCGGATCAGTATACTGACCCCCCTAGCATAGTTCGAGTAAGTAGAATGGTAATGCGTGCCAACCCACGCCCTCCGGAGACCCAGGATCCGCTGGCCAAGCATATGCGTCTCTTGGAGAATACACACGTGGGGGGCATACCTCTGCAAGTACTTAAACACCAGAGACCTCTTAATAGCAGAGTTTAGCCCCCGCACGTTCCAAGATAAGATGGAAACATTAGCCATACTTTGCATTACAAAGCCATCGGGCCCAGGCCGCCCCCCCCCTCCCCCAGCCACCAATCCCCAGAGATCACACCACAGTGCATATCACATACTGCCACATTACCCATGTATAGACATGTACCCCTACAGGGTAGCTCACGCCTTGTAGTATAATAGCAACTCCAGACAAAACAGCAAACAAAACAACAAAAAAACATAAAAACACAAAACACAACCCCACTGTCTGCAACTGCAGACACACAATCCCAAACCAAGACCCCCCCCCCCCACCCCGCACCCCCCTAAAACTGGCGATGCATTGGTTCCCATACCCAATTACAAAAACGTAACAGTAAGAATTATCAAAGGGACGTTAGCTGACAGCAAAACTCTCCACCCTACAAGACAGTAGAGATGCTGGAACGCTAACACATTAACATTCTCCTAAGCACACTTAGGGGCACGCAACTTAAGTAAAGACATGTAAATAGACACTGCCTCCCACGTCCAAAAAAAAAAAAAGAACCAAACAGACAAAGAGGGGGGGGGGGGCATCCCGTGTACACAGCATCATACATATACATTCCCCCCCACCCCCCCCCCTCCGGGTACCCTCTATGAAATAACCCCCCACCCAAATGTCCAAACGTCCAGCCGCAAAGGCTTGTATATCCCCAGTCAACATGTAGGCATGTTCCCGGCCAGACATCCAGAGCCACAAGTGAAGAGGGGGGGGAAGACCCCTCACCTGGTAATCCTCCGTTCCCTGCCGGCAAAGCCCAGGAGAGCATAAAGGGAGCACGCCACCCCCACCCAGGACCAATACATGAACCCAAGTCCAACACTCAGGCAGAGCGACATGCCCACAGACAGGGAAGGGTCTTTGTGCCTCAGTAACAGTTAGAACAGTACCTCATCCGATGTGGTTGGCCAGCCTGCGCAAAAGGCATCACCTGCAGTGTAAAAAGGAGAAATGAGGAATACAGCCAGAGTACCCAATTGAACAAGGGAGTAGAGAGAACAGTGGGATAAAATAGGAGCTTGCACTCTTCACCCCCGGGGGGGCAAGGTCTCCAACCACGCGGCCGCGTCCCGCGGCGAGGTAAAAAATTGCACTGTCTCACCATCCTGGACTCGCAACTTGGCAGGGAACAGGACACTGTACTTTATGTTTTTTGCCCGCAAACCCGCCTTCACCTGATCAAACGCACGGCGTAGCTTCTGCGTTTCCATGGAGTAGTCTGGAAAGAAGAGAAGCTTGGCATTGTGGTACAATAGGTCACCCTCTCTCCTGGCGGCCCGTAATGCTTCATCTCGGTCTCGGAAATTCAACATGCGGAAGATTAGCGTCCGCGGATGAGCTCCGGGTGGTCCGGGGGCAGGAGGCACTCGGTGCGCCCGCTCCACAGTAAAGTACGGGGAGAATTGTGCGTTCGGTAGCAGGGATCTTAGCAACTCCTCCACGAACACCGTCGGGTTCTTCCCCTCCTCACCCTCCGGCAGACCGACAAGGCGGAGGTTATTCCTCCTATTCCTGTTCTCGGCGTCGTCCACTTTGTACTCCAGGGCGCGAACCCGAGTCTGAAGGGAGCGAATGGAGGCCGTATGCTCCGCCACTGTGTCCTCTGTCAGGCTGGACCTGTGTTCAACCTCCGTCACCCGAGACCGTAGCTTGTCCAAGTCCTGCCTGATGAGCCCGACATCTAGCTGCACCGCTTCAATCTTATTGGTGAGGGTCGCCTGACAGGTGGCGATCGCCGCCATCACTTCTTGAAAGCCAAGCTGTCTCTCCTCCGCCGGGTCCGCCATCTCCGTCTGTGAGGCCATGTTCTGCAGACACCTCGAGGAGGCCGCAGCGCGCGGAACCTCTTGCGACCCAGAATTCTCATTAGGCAGCGGGAAATGGAGTCTCTTGCCCCTGTGCCTTGTTTTGGAGGACATCTGCTGCAAAATAGGCAGTGTATATAGCCCACAGGCTGTCCGGAGTCAGGATAAAGACAGGATATCCAGCAGAGCTCTAAATCTTGCTGCCTCCCAGATCGCCATCTTGGCCACACCCCCCTGATGTCCTATTTCTAAGTACATCAGAATTTTCGGGAAAAAAAAGGCAGATGAGGCATATACACGGTTGAAATATACGATGAAAATCTTCCGTCTGACTTTTTCTGTCAGACATTCCACTTGTGTTTACGCGGCATAAGGGGTTGCAGAGTAGAGTGTATTACTTACCTTTTTCCTATTTCAGCAGACTCCCTCAATCTGTGCAACTTGTCCTCTGCAGCCTCCTTTCTAAGCCACACTCATTTGCAGTAGCATGCTCCCCAGATCTCTATGCATGCAGTCACATGCTCCGAAGCAAGGCTAAAAGTCCTGCATTGTATTTTATGATGTGTATTCTCACAAGATTTTGAGATCCTGACTCTGCAGGAAGGCATGTTAATGACACTCATGCCTCCCAAGAGTTTTGCAGGTCAACATTATAGTAATTATATTATTGGCATGTAGAGCTTCTGACATTAATTGTAACTGATCTAAAGACTTTATATCAAAATTTGTAAACTCCATCTTGTCCATGCATATGTAAACTATATTGTCGAACGTATTGGGACATCTGCCTCTATGCTCACATGAACTTTAATGGCATCCCAGTCTTGGTCTGTAGGGTTTCATATTAAATTGGCCCACCCTTTGTAGCTATAACAGCTTAAATTCCAATCATCCATGTATTTATGGACTTTGCTTTGTGCAGTGGTGTGCAGTGATGTTGGAACAGAAATGGGCCATCCCCAAAACATTCCCACAAAGTTGGGAGCATGAAATTGTCCAAAATGTCTTGGTATGCAGATGCCTTAAGAGTTCCCTTCACTTAAACTAAGGGGCCAAGCCCAACACCTGAAAAATGACCCCACACCATAATCCCCCTCCACCAAATGATTTGTAAAACTGCACAAAGCAAGGTCCATAAAGACATGGATGAACAAGTTTGGGGGTTTGGGGTGGAGGAACTTGACTGGCTTGCACATGACCTCCTTAACTCAATCTGATAGAACACCTTTGGGATGAATTAGAGCAGAGACTGTGAGCCAGGCCTTCTCAACCAATATCAGTGCCTGACCTCATAAATGTGCTTCTGGAAGAATGGTCAAACATTCCCATAGACACGCTCCTAAACATTCCCATAAGAGTTGAAGCTGTTATAACTGCAAAGGGTGGGCCAACTCAATATTAAACCCTATAGACTAAGACTGGGATGCCATTAAAGTTCATGTGCATGTAAAGGCAGGTGTCCCAATACTTTTGACAATATAGTGTATGTTTGAAGGACAAGCCTTGTGTACCCATCTTGTGTACATGCAGCACACAAACATTCTTCTCATCCCTATATTAGGACTTTCCATAGAGGCATTATATAGTATCAGCTACCATAACTACTTGCCACCCACCCACCATCAAATAGCGGAGGAGAGGTGTGGCTCTCGTTCTGGGACAACGTCATATGACGGCATCCCAGAATGGCCACTCTTGCATGCCCCACAGCATTTGTGGCCACGCCGTGTTCCTAGGACACGGAATGACCCCGATCTCTGCAAAGAGCCAATGACATGGCTCTTTAACCATGGATTCAGCTGTGTCCAATCATAGCCAGTCACATGTAAATGCAGAAGTGGCATTAATCATCTCTCCTCGCCTCACACTAACAGTGTGTGGCAAAGAGAGCCGATCAGTGGCATCTCCTCGCAGGGTAGACCAGGACAGGTAATCAGGGTACTGATCATCAATGCCCTGATTACAGTAAAGCCCCAGCAGTGCCCATCAGTGATACCAATCAGTACCCATCAGTGCCACCTAATCAGTGCCCATAAGTGCCGCCTCATCAGTGCCCATCAGTGCAGCCTATCAGTGCCCATAAGTGCAGCCTCATCAGAGCACATCAGTGAAGCAGAAAAATTACTTGTTTACAAAAGCATCCTCCGGGACTGTGACATCAACCGGTGACCCCGCCCCTTGTCCCTATATAAGTCGCCGCGCACCGCGTCCCTGACATTGCGACCGGAGAGAGCGTCGAGTCAACATCTCCAGAAGAAGAAGAAGAACAGAAGGCGGTGGCGATGGCGACAGAAGACCGGGCCACCGCTAGTAAAATAGCTGGAAGAAGAAGCGGTGGCCCGGCAAGAAGAACCGAAGAGGGGGACAAGACCCCCCGAAGTCGGAAGAAGAGGGCGGCGACGAAGAAGAAAGCCGGGCTCCTCTGCTAGTAAACGAGCTAGCAGAAGATAGCGGTGGAGTCCGGTGAGAAGACCCCCGATGACGGAAGAGCCCCCGGAGCTGTGCAATAAACTATTTTAACCCTTGTGTGTTGTGTTTTTTTTTTTTTTTTTTTCACAGGTGAATGGGTAGGGGTACATTGTACCCCATACTCATTCACATATGGTGGAGGCCGCTATCCGGGGGCCCCCTTATTAAAGGGGGCTCCCGGATTCTGATAAGCCCCCCGCCCGCAGACCCCGACAACCAACGGCCAGGGTTGTCGGGAAGAGGCCCTTGTCCTCATCAACATGGGGACAAGGTGCTTTGGGGTGGGGGGCGGTGCGGCCCCCCTTCCCCAAGACACCCCCCATGTTGAGGGCACGCGGCCTGGTACGGCTCAGGAGGGGGGGGCGTTCGCTCGTCCCCACCCCCTTTCCTGACCGGCTGGGCTGCATGCTCAGGTAAGGGTTTGGTATGGATTTTGGGAGGACCCCACGCCGTTTTTTCCAGTGTAGGGGATTCCCCTTAAAATCCCTACCGGACCTAAGGGCCAGGTATGCCTCCCAAGGGGGAACCCATGCCGTTTTTTTTTTTATGTGGCGTGGAGTTCTCCCTTAGGATTCATACCAAACACAGTGCCTGGTTTTGGCGGGAATCCAATTCGGATCCCCGCACCAGTGTGAACCCGGCCAGCGATGCTTGTCGCTTATCGGGAAAGGAAAATAAACATTTTTCCTTTCCCGATAAGCGAGCCAGTTCGGCGCTGGCTCCCACGACGGGGCTCGTAGGGTGTCAATCTCGCTGATAGAAGTGGTGAGATTGACACAATATCGCGGTCCCCGTACTGTAGATCACTGCTTGTTCAAAAAATTTGTTCAAAAGAACTAATGGCACGTACACATGATCAGTTTTCCCATCAGAATAAACTCCAGAGGTTTTTCTGACGGAGTTCTGACAGAGTTCCGCTGAAACTGCCGTGCGTATACATGATCACACCAAATTATGACCATTTAGAACACAGTGATGTACAGCATGTACGACAGGACTAGAAAAAGGAAGTTCAAGACCCAGTGCGCCACCCTTTGGGCTCCATCTACTAATCTCATGTTTATCCCATGTTAGTAGAAGTTTGGTTAGAGACGATTCACATTTTTTAGGCTCATGCTTTTCAAATCGTTTTACTGCTGTTCAGTTTGTGCTTGTGGATTTGTATCTGCTTTTCAGTGCATGCAGTCAGTTCATTTCTGTTTTTTCAGTGTGCTGATTTTCAGAACGCTCTTGACAGGCCTTGCTGTTCTTCAGTGCATTCTGTTAGTTCTCTCTGACCAGTCGACCGTTTTTAAGCCATGTTGCGGTTATGTGCTCGTCATAGAGTTTGTGCTGTGCGGGGGCTTGTTGTTGGGGTTTTAGCTTTGACACAAGCCCAGTCCATGAACAGGGTGGTGAGGAGTTCATGCACGAAGAATTGGTTGCTCCAGCGTGACCAATTCTCTCATATGCCTTTGCACCGCAAGATCCGTGAGAGTAATCCTAATGATTTCAGGAATTATCTCCGGATGACGGACCCCATTTTTCACCATTTGTTGGCTTTTCTGTCCCCTTATATCAGCAGGCAGGACACCTGCATGCGGCAAGCCATCACTCCGGAGCAGAGGCTTGTCGCCATGTTGCGATACTTGGCGACTGGAAGAAGTCTACAGGACCTCAAGTTCTCTACAGGCATCTCCAACCAGGCTCCCGGGATCATTATCCCAGAGACTTGTTCTGCTATTATTCAGGTCCTGCCGAAGGACTATATTAAGGTAAGTTTTCTCCTTTAACATCACATTCTATTTATTTAATGTTTGCTAATATATTGTATTTCTTTCCTCATTCCCTAATTACCATGATTGTAATATGCTGTGAATGGCCCCTTTGTCCTCATGCATGATGTAATCTTTTAATGCTCCTTTTTTGTCCTTCATGCATATTTGCCTTCACTAACCCCCCCCCCCCCCCCGTATGCAATCCTGGGCCCATATACACCTATAGGCTAGTCACTTAACAATGTATTTTGTCAGCTCTATTGTAGTTATTTACCCTAAACACCCCCTAAAATTTGTAAAAATTTAATTTCTGTCCTAAAATTCAGGCAGAGTGCCAGAGGCTTTTTTTGGGGGTCCCAAAATCATTTGAACCCCCCCCCCCCCACTGCTAAATCAACCATACTAATCCTCTATCTGCTGATATTGCCAAACCCATACACACTATACCTACTACCTCTTTTGTGGTCATATTTATGGATGAATTCCCCAAAGCATGTAGTGAAAGGGCCTGCCTGAATACTTTCAAATGGGTACTGTTTAAAGTTTTATTCTCCTATTATTATCTTGATAGGTACTTGAAGAATGTAAAAAAGTGCTTCCATTTGTATAGTGTGTATTTATATTTTTGTATTATGACACTTCTTACCTGTCCAGATATAATTTCGATATTGTCCTTTATTTCTACTACCCAGGCATTCCATTTTATTATAGTGCTCTACCATCAAACCACTCTCGCATACCTGGTTTTTCGCTATTTAACCATTTTTTTTGGAATCACCCCTTTTCAAGAGTTTTGGAGTAATGGTTTTCATATATTGTTTCTTTGGAGTTTTAGAATCATGAAATAAGCACACCTGTATGTTATTTTCTAATTTCTCATCCGTTATCTCTATGATGCTCACTATTTCTTGATGGTCATCAAATTTTAAGCCCAGTTCTTTTTCCCATTGCTCTATATAGGCCGGTCTTCCTTGTCCTTATAATTCAGTGAGAGTTCCATATATTTTTGATATTCCATTCTTTAATGGCATTTGTGTAAAGCAGAGTTTTTCCAAGGGCGTCAAGTCCCCTTCATCTCGGATTGGATATGGGAGTGTTTTTACTAGATGTTTTAGCTGGAACAGATTCCATTCACTTATCTTCCAACCTTTAGATTAGATTCTACTATTTCTTGCCATGTGTTCATCTTTCCCTTTGTGATAATATCTCTTAATTGTGGGTTTCTTATTTTCTGTGCCATAAAAATCTCTCTCCCTGGTGTAAAAAATGTGTTCCTGTTAGGGTCATTAAAGGAGAATTATACTCCCATTTTTTTTTCCCGATAGACTGTGTCCCAAATTTTAAAGACATTTTTGGTCAACTCATGTGTGTCTTGATCTAATACCTTAAACTTGTGTAGTATCCAAATGTTTTTGTGTAATATGCTTCTACTTATTGTATTTTCTAACTTCACCCACCTTTTTTCACTAATTTCATTTGTCCACTCTATCATACGTACTAAAACCACTGCTTTGTAATACTTATTTATATCTGGCATTGTCAATCCACCGTGTTCTCTTTTCCTATTGATAAGTGCAAATTTTATTCTTGGCTTTTTATTTTGCCAAATATATTTTATCAACTTTTTTATTATCTTGAAAAAACTCTGCGGAATCTCTATTGGTAACATCTGAAATGTGTCGATTACTTTTGGTAATATAACCATTTTAAATATATTTATCCTCCCAATTAGGTACCCCCATATACTACCCAATAAATGTTTTAACCCCCTGATTGCCCCTAGAGTTAACCCTTTCACCAGCGATCACCGTATAAGTGTCACTGGTGATGCTGGATAGCCAGTTAGTTATTTAGTTATTTAGGTTCCCCGTCAGGTTTTTATATAGCGTCCGTGACCCCCATATACTAACTAATAAAGGTTTTAACCCCCTGATTGCCCCCAGGTAACCCTTTCACCCCCTTTTGCCAGTGTCACTAAGCGATCGTTTTTCTGATCGCTGCATTAGTGTCACTGGTGCCGCTAGGTAACTAGTTATTTTTTATGTTCACCGCCAGGTTTTTATAGCGTTAGGTACCCCATATACTACCTAATAAAGATTTTAACCCCCTGATTGCCCCTAGAGTTAACCCTTTTACCAGTGATCACCGTATAAGTGTCACTGGTGACGCTGGTTAGCCAGTTAGTTATTTAGGTTCCCCGTCAGGTTTTTATATAGCGTCAGGAACCCTCATATACTACCTAATAAAGATTTTAACCCCCTGATTGCCCCTAGTTAACCCTCTCACCAGTGATCACCGTATAAGTGTTACGGGTGACTCTGGTTAGTTAGTTTGCTTTTTATAGCATCAGGGCACCCACCATTTATTACCCAATAAAGGTTTATCCCCCTGATCACCCGGCGGGTGATATCAATTAGGTTTTAGGGTCAGGGTCTGCATCGCCCCAGGCAGCGCTAGGTTAGTGCCAGTACCGCTAACACCCACGCGCAAAGCATACACCTCCCGTAGTGGTATAGTATCTGAACAGATCAATATCTGATATGATCAGATCTATACTAGCGTCCCCAGCAGTTTAGGGTTCCAAAAAAACGCATTGTTAGCGGGATCAGCCCAGATACCTGCTAACACCTGCGTTTTGACCCTCCGCCCAGCCCACCCAAGTGCAGTATCGATCGATCACTATCACTTACAAAACACTAAACACACAGTCAGGCCTGATCCCTGCGATCGCTAACAGTTTTTTTGGTAGCGTTTTATATTTAAATACTGAAGGCGGTGCTTGGTTTTCGGGGTCCCGTACGCGGCTAGGCTCCCAAAAAGTCCCCCACATGTGGTATCCCCATACTCAGGAGAAGCAGCAGAATTTATTTTGGGGTGCAATTTCACTTATGGCCATAGCATGTCTGAGCAATATATCATTTAGTGAAAAGTTGTGGCAAAATATAAAATATTTCATGGACTCGACATGCCTCTCAGTAAATAGCTTGGGGTGTCTACTTTCCAAAATTGTGTCATTTGGGGGGGTTTGTGCTATTTTGACATTTTATGGCCTTCGAAACTGTGATAGGTAGTGAGGAATGAAATCAAAAATTTGCACCCTTAGAAATCCTGAAGGCAGTGATTGGTTTTCGGGGTGCCGTACGCGGCTAGACTCCCAAAAAGTCCCACATATGTGGTATCCCCATACTCAGGAGAAGCAGCAAAATATATTTTCGGGTGCAATTCCACATATAACTATGGCATGTGTGAGCAATATATAATTTAGTGACAACTTTTTGTAAACTTTTTTTTTTTTGTGTGTCATTATTCAATCACTTGGGACAAAAAAAAATATTCAATGGGCTCAACATGCCACTCAGCAATTTTCTTGGGGTGTCTACTTTCCAAAATGGGGTCATTTGGGGGGGGGGGTGTACTGCCCTGCCATTTTAGCACCTCCAGAAATGAGATAGGCAGTCATAAATTAAAAGCTGTGTAAATTCCAGAAAATGTACTCTAGTTTGTAGACGCTATAACTTTTGCGCAAACCAGTAAATATATGCGTATGACATTTTTTTTACTAAAGACATGTGGCTGAATACATTTTGGCCTAAATTTAGTTTATTCAATTTTTCTTATAACAAAAAGTAGAAAATATCATTTTTTTTTCTAAATTTTCAGTCTTTTTCCTTTTATATCATAAAAATAAAAATCGCAGAGGCGCTCAAATACCATCAAAAGAAAGCTCTATTTGTGGGAAGAAAAGGACGCAAATTTCGTCTTGGTACAACATTGCATGACCGCGCAATTACCAGTTAAAGCAGTGCAGTGCGAAATTGTAAAAAGACCTCTGGTCCTTAGGCTGACAATTGGTCCGATGCTTAAGTGGTTAAATAACCACAAACAATGATACACTTCTTTATTAAAAAAGAAAATGTCCTGCATCGTAAATCCATTGGCAAACATATTGTCCAGTGATTTAGATCCATCATTAGGATTTGGCGAACAAATCGAGCCGAGCATAAATTCGGCCAGAGCATAAGTTTGGCTCAAACATTGGCTATTCGCCCGTTTGGTAAATACCCAAAATATTGGGCCGATTTGATCATTTGTTCGGCTCGCCGAACACCCCACACAGTGCATTGAAAGCTCTGATTGGCTGAAGCAATGAAGGCTTTGCCTAATCAGGGCACAGAACACTGTCAGAGCCATGACTGGAGAAAGTAATGATGACTATGCTCAATCATGGCTCATTTCTCATAGCCCCACACTATAAAAGGTTCCTTCCCAGAGAAGTCATCCACAGTCTGATATTGGAGTGGAGGTATATAGAACCAGGCTCTGTTCAATGCATCTAGCGAGTTAGTGCTTCCTTTTTTACTTTAGTGTCAGTTTGGTGTGTCAAGGCAGATTTACTGCTGTATATTGAAGTATATCAGTTTAGTGAGTGAGGCGTTTTTTAGTGCCGCATACACACGACTGGACTTTCGGCAGCAGACTAGGTCCGACGGTCTTCACGACGGACTTCCAACGGACTTTCCGAGCAAACGGACTTGGCCACACACGAACGGACTAAGTCCGTTCGAAAGTCCGTTTGTTTTGAACGTGATGACGTAAACAGAAATAAACAAGGAAGTTCAATAGGCAGTAGCCAACAGCTTCCCTTGAGTCATATTTGGTCCGTCAGCACACAGACGAACAGTTTTCCCGATTTTAGTCTGTCGGAATTGAGTCCATTGGATAGATATGAGACATGCTCTATTTCTAGGTCCATCAGATTTTTTAATTTTTTTTTTAAAAACGATCAGACTAGCCCACGCGATTGGATTGTCCGACAGACAATCCACCGGAAAAACCACCGGACTATGGCGGGAGTCCGCCGGACTTTTGAAATGAACGGACTTGCCCACACACGGAGTAAAGTCCGTTCATTTTGAACGTGGCTCCAGGTAGCCGGGACTAGCAAAGGAAGTCAATGTCACTGCCCCCATCGGTGAGATTGACACCTCGCTAGCCCCGTCACCTGGTATGGATTTAAAAGGGAACCCCTACGCCAAAAAAACGGCATGGGGTCCCCCCAAAGTCCATAGCAGACCCTTATCCGAGCATGCAGCCTGGCCAGTCAGAAAAGCGGGTGGGGATGAGCGGGCGCCCCCCCTCCTGAGCCATACTAGGCCATGTGCCCTCAACATGGGGGTGCTTTGGGGAAGGGGGGGCCCCCACCTCAAAGCACCTTGTCCCCATGTTGATGAGGACAAGGGCCTCTTCCCAACAACCCTGGCCGTTTGTTGTCGGGGTCTGCTGGCAGGGAGTTTATCAGAATCCGGGAGCCCTCCTTAATAAGGGGGCCCCCAGATTCCGGCCCCCCACCCTATGTGAATGAGTATGGAGTATGATGTACCCCTACCCATTCACTTTATTAGACAGCTCCGGGGGTCTTCTTCCATCTTCGGGGGTCTTCTCGCCAGATTCCTCTGCTATCGTCTGCTCTTTTGCTAGCTCTTTTACTAGCGGAGGAGCTTGGCTTTTTCATTCGTCGTCGCCACCATCCGGGGGTCTTGTCCCGCTCTTCGGGGGTCTTGTCCCGCTCTTCAGTTCTTCTGGGGGAGCCTCCGCTTTCTTCTTCCAGCTCTTTTACCAGCGTTGGCCCGGTCTTCTGTCGCTGTCACTGTTGGCGCCGCCTTCTGTTTCTTCTGCTTCTTCTTCTCTTCTTCTTCTTACTTCTGATGTTGACACGACTAGTTCCGTCTACCTGGAGCCACGTTCAAAATGAACAGACTTTTCTCCGTGTGTGGGCAAGTCCATTCATTTCAAAAGTCCGGCGGACTAGCACACAGAGGGCAATTTTAAGTAAAAACTTCTTTCTAAGTCCGCTGGAGCCCACACACGGGCGGATTGTCCGATTGTGTGTATTCACTTGAAGTCTTTATCAAGGACTCTAAGTTCGTCCTCTGACAAAACCGAACCACTTATATTAAAGATACCTATAATCCAGCTTGTCTTCCTCTCAGTTTCTTCTTTTCCCTCCCTGTTATTTTCCTACAGGGCAATGAGCCACTGGACCCCACCATTGGGGGTTTTCGGACTTCCTAAAAAATCATCAGCCTGTTCTTGTCCATTATATAAAGGCTTGAAAAAAAATGCACTGGAATCCGAAGTTAGTGGGAGGAAAAAAATTCCCCAACTTCAAGGGCAAGTGCCAGAAAAAAATAAATATCCCATTGCCAGGGTGGCAGGTTTTAGTAGTGCTACACAATGTTTAGCAGTGCTACACAATGAGGTTAATTTACCATTTTCCCTTTGCCTAATGAATGTAGGGAAGCTCTGCTATTTCCATCATCCAAACATGTGCAGGCAAAAATTATGTTTTTTTTTTTATTGACTTATACAAGATTGGGTTGAATTGCAAAGTAAAATTTCAACACATTCGCTAAGCTAAGGATAATCCCCTTTCAAAGTGCAACTTCCTCTGCAAAGTGAACAGCCTATTTGCCCTCAGTAAATCAACCCTAATGGCTGAGCCATGATGTTCTAATTGAAAATAATACACTTTATACAGTATCTAACAAAAGTGAGTACACTCCTCACATTTTTGCACATATTTTATTATATTGTTTCATGTGAAAACACTGAACAAATTACATATAACTTGTATAACCGTATAAATTTGCTGTCCTCTCAAAATAACTCAACACACAGCCATTAATGTCTGAACCGTTGGCAACAAAAGTGAGTACACCGCTAAGTGAAAATGTCCAAATTGGGCCCAATTAGCCATTTTCCCTCACCGGTGTCATGTGACTCATTAGTGTTACAAGGTCTCAGGTGTGAATGGGGGGCAGGTGTGTTAAATTTTGTGTTATCGCTCTCACTCTCTCATACTGGTCACTGGAAGTTCAACATGGCACCTCGTGGCAAAGAACTCTCTGAGGATCTGAAAAAAAAGAATTGTTGCTCTACATAAAGATGTCCTAGGCTATAAGAAGATTGCCAAGACCCTGAAACTGAGCTGCAGCACAGTGGCCAAGACCATACAGCGGTTTAACAGGACAGGTTTCACTCAGAACATGCCTCACCATGGTTGACCAAAGAAGTTGAGTGCACGTAGTCAGCGTCATATATAGAGGTTGTCTTTGGGAAATAGATGTATGAGTGCTGCCAGTATTGCTGCAGAGGTTGAAGGGGTGGGAGGGTCAGCCTGTCGGTGCTCAGACCATATGCTGCACACTGCTTCAAATTGGTCTGCATGGCTGTCATCCCAGAAGGAAGCCTCTTCTAAAGATGATGAACTAGAAAGCCCGCAAACAGTTTGCTGAAGACAAGCAGACTAAGGACATTGATTACTGGAACTATGTCCTGTGTTCTGATGAGACCAAGATACACTTATTTGGTTCACATGGTGTCAAGCGTGTGTAGGGGGAAACCAGGTGAGGAATACAAAGACAAGTGTGTCTTGCCTACTGTCAAGCATGGTGATTGGAGTTTCATGGTCTGGGGCTATATGAGGGCTGCTGGCACTGGGGAGCTACAGTTCATTGAGGGAACCATGAATGGCAACATGTACTGTGACTTACTGAAGCAGAGCATGATCCCCTCCCTTCAGAGACTTGGCCACAGGGCAGTATTCCAGCGACCCCAAACGCACCTCCAAGATGACCACTGCCTTGCTAAAGAAGCTGAGGGTAAAGATGATGGACTGGCCAAGCACGTCTCCAGACCTAGAGCCTATTGAGCATCTGTGGGGCATTCTCAAATGGAAGGTGGAGGAGCGCAAGGTCTCTAACATCCATCAGCTCTGTGAAGTCATCATGGAGGAGTGGAAGAGGACTCCAGTGGCAACCGGTTAAGCTCTGGTGAACTCCATACCAAAGAGGGTTAAGGCAGTGCTGGAAAATAATGGTGGCCACACAAAATATTGACACTTTGGGCCCAATTTGGACATTTTCACTTAAAGGTGTACTCACTGCAGTTTATACATTAATGGCTGTGTGTGTGTTGAGTTATTTTGAGGGGACAGAAAATTTACACTGTTATACAAGCTGTACACTCACTACTTTACAATGTAGCAAAGTATCATTTCTTCAGTGATGTCACATGAAAAGATATAATAAAATAATTACAAAAAAATTAGGGGTGTACTCACTTTTGTGAGATACTGTACGTAGATAAAGAAACTCTCCAGTCTAGTTTTTGTTCTAGAAGGCTGAGTGATTGCAGTGAAATGCAGATAGTCATTAAAGGTAAAATCTACAAATGTATTTATGTATTCATTTTATTCATTCATAAAGCTCTTTATAGAGAACATTGAGACATTCAATACAATAATGGAAAGAAAGAACATTGATCATGTAAAATATGAAAAATGTTATTAACTCCAAACACATGCTTTATCAAACTCACTCTAATTTTAGTTAGTGACCATTCTCGAGGGAATCTGAGTAAATCTGCCCTGTGCTACTGATCCACCAAATGTAGAAATTTACTGAAGGGGACAGATTCTTTCTATATGCCCACTGTGTAGTGAACTACAAAAGGGTCCTTTGTTTTTAGTTCAGCCAACACTCCCCTTGCAGTCCAATGGACCTCTTTACCACCTCACAGAGCAGAATATGGATTCACCTGGGTGAATCAGTGATTTGCATTCTCATGCTGCAGAAGAGCTTGATCTGGTTGCACACTTGGCTTTTGCAAATTAATTCAATCATCACTATTATGGATAGCAAAATGTAGTAGAAGATGGACAGCAACATTTATATCAGTGTCTGTAGGGTAAATAAGTGCATGCACTGACAAAAAGTAGTGACAGTTGCTGAGGTAAAACATTGCAATGTGCTACTGATACTCTGAAAAAAGTGTATTTAACTCACCACATAGCAAGGCTTTAAAATGAAGATCCTACCTGATGATTTAACATGGAAGCAGTCCAAACGGTTGGCAGAGGCATAGTCCAAAAACAGGCCAGGGTCAGTTCACGTGGAACTCAGTGGCATGGTTATTTGAGGAAGCATGGGGAATGGCCAGCACAGATGATGAAAATGGGGAAATGGTTAAGAATATGGGCTAATATTTTAGGGATGTGTGATATAGTCTGAAGCATTTACGATGCAAAGGCCGGGTTCGGAGGGACACTGGGGACAATGGTAGCTGGTATCTCTTCTAAATCCATTTTTACTGCATAATTAACATCTGTTTTGGTGTCTTTGGCCTGCTTCAGATGGTGGAACGTGGTTGGGGAAGTGGCGTTCATGAAGTTGACTAACAGCATCAGAGCAAAGGTTTTCTAGGGGGGTCTTTGATGGTAGATGAGGGATGGGACAACTTCTTTTATGAATTTTAGGAAGTGGGCAGGGCTTTTTGTGGATTTGGTGTGAATTATGTAGACATTATAAATGGCCAAATTAATTAAATAGAGTGCTACTTTCTTGTACCAGAAACAGGACCTCCTTATTGCTAAATAGGGCTGACGTATTTGGTCGTTTAAATTCACCCCCCCCCATGTACATTTTAATCTTGTACACATGTTGGCTTTACAATGGGACCTCGTGAACTTCAACTGTAGTATCAGCATGGATGATGGACATCATGTACACATTCCTGGTATCCTTCCACCTCAAGGCCAGCACTTCATTGCATCTCAAAATTGCTCTTTCTCCCCTTCGCAATTTCTTATTTACCATTTCTTGTGGGATGCCCTTTCTATTCTTCCTGGAGGTTCCACATGCCAGGGTTTCTGCGAGGTATAGGTATTTGAAAAGGGGCAGGCTGATGTATAAGTTATCCAGGTATATGTGGTAACCTTTCTTCAGCAGTGGATATGCCAGGTCCCATACAATTTTACCAGTTGTGCCCATGTAGGCCGGGCTCTCAGGGGGTTGGAGCTGGGAATCTCTTCCTTCTTATATGTGGAACACATACAGATATCCAGTGAGTCTCTCACAAAGCTTATAAAAATGTAGGTATGTAGGAATGTAGGAATGTATTGTTTTATTCCTAGCTGGTCTGAAATGGGTACCAGGGACTCATCTACACATATATGCTTTTCATGGACATAGATTTTGGAAATTCATTGGGAAAAGAAATTAATGAGTGGGCGATTTTTAAATAATTTGACATAATTTGGATGATTGTAGGGAGGGCATTGGGTGTTATCACTGAAAGGAAGAATGCGCATTATCATCTCGTATCAGGACCTGGACATTACAGAAAAATAAATGAGCATGTGGGGGATGGGGTTAGTGGACCAATAGGCATGTCCTTCACTTGTTTTGTAAGCCCCATGTTTATGGTGAGGCCCATAAACAATTTGAACTAATCCAGAGTCAAATCTCTCCACTCAAAAGGATGGGCCTATGATGATTGGGGGTTGTTGGTAATATGCTGCTGGGCATATAAATTGGTCTGGTCCATGATGAGTTGCAGCAAAGTGTTGGGCAAAAATAAATAAGAACAATCAATTGCAGAAAAATTTGGAGTATTGGCCTGCACACCTGGCTATGCGGTGAAAGGGGGATCCTTAGTCAGAAGGAAGCCATGTTGGATTGGCAAGACCATCTGGGAGGTATGTAGCGGCCCTGGCTCTTGGAGGATGTGGCACTCCAGTGCTAGTAGATGGGGGATTTGAAGTTCCTGTGCTGGTACTGGGGGCGTGATGATGCAGCAGTGCTGGTACTGGGCATTTCTTGTGGCCTTTCACTGGTGGCAGCGCTGGTACAGGGCCTGGGAATTTGATCCTGGGGTAAATTGCTGGTGACTGCCTGGTTTCTGGAGTGCCATGCTCGTTTAGGAGGGATCCATTCTTCCTCTGATTCATTTGCCGGTCCACTACTATTGATCGGTTCAAATGCTGAATTTGATTCACAATTGGCATTTGACTCTGATGAGAACTCCCCGCTGCTCTCATCAGTCATGGAGAGGATCAGGCACACCTCCTCACTTGTATAGAATCTTTTGGACATTTTTTCTGATGGACAGGAGACAAATGACGGTCACTGATGGGCTACAGGTGATGGGTGACAGGTGACGGTCACGGATGGGTGACAGACGACAGATGACGGTCACTGGTGGGTGACAGGTGATGCGTGACGGTCACTGGTGGTTGATAGGTGATGTGTGACGGTCACTGATGGTGGGTGACGGGTGATGGGTGACAGTCACTGCTGGCAGTCTCTGATGGTGACTGATAGGTGACAGATGAGGGTCACGGATAGGTCACTGATGGTGGTCACTGGCGATGGTCTCTGATGGGTGACAGGTGCACTGCTGATAGCAGTCTCTGACAGTGACAGGTGCACTTTGTGGGCACTGATGGGTGACAGGTGCACTTTGTGGGCACTGATCGGTGACAGATGAGGGTCACTGATGGCGGTCACTGATGACGGTCACTGGCGTTGGTCACTGATGGGTGACAGGTGCACCGCTGACGGCAATCTTTGATGGTGACAGATGCATTTTGTGGGCACTCATGGGTGGCAGGTGCACTTTGTGGGCACTGATGGGTGACAGGTGCACTTTGTGGGCACTGATGGGTGATAGGTGCACTTTTATAAGCACTGATGTGGTAACTGTTGGGCGACAGCTGTAATGGGGGGGGGGGTGATGTGACAGGTTCTCTTTTTTGTTGTTGTGTTGGTGCAGTAGATAGGGCCTGTGCTACCATTAGGCAAACTAGGCAGCCGCCTAGGGTGCACTGCTACCTAGGGCCGCCCGGCCACTGATTCATGGACAGGGCAAAGGGGGTGGAGTCAAGGGTGGAGCCAATGGTCGCGGCAAAATAAGGTTTTGCCTAGGGTGTCAAAAATCCTTGCACCAGCCCTGGCAGTACAGTACAATACATAGATCGGTAACTCACTGCCCCTGGCTCTTCTCTCCTCACACTGGGAACAGTGTGTGAGGAGAGAAGAGCCGGTAACAGCTAGTAACTGGTCTTTGTTTAGTGATCAGCTGTGAATGGATCACAGCCGATCACGTGTTAAACAGCCACCACCGACATGACCATGCTGCATGCTCCCGAACGCGCACATGCATGGTCTAATGTGGGGAATGCCCATTGTGATCAGCTGTGACATAATCACGGCCGATCACATGGGGAACAGCCATGCCCAATGGCTGTTCTCTCCTGTCGGTGACGCGATGTGTCTCCGGGACGCACTGCCACCGACCGAGCAGGGCGCCCACAATCGCGCGCATGCCCTGTGTTTATCAGCCACCGTCATATGACAGCGGTACAGAACAAGAGCCTCACCACTAAGCCGTCATATGACGGTGGGCGGACGGCAACAGGTTAACCAAATGGGAAGAAGAATTAGAGACAACAATTCACTGTTCTGACTGGGAAAATGTGTTTCTATTAACACATAAATTGTCCTTATCAATCACGTTAATAAAGAAATTATAAAATTCTAGCAAGATGGTATCGGTGTACAGTAGATATGCACAAAATTATTGTTGAAAATCAAGTGACATGCTGGAGATGTTTTAATGCTAGAGGTACAATGTCACACATATGGTATTATTGTCCGACATTTTTTTATTCTTGTCAGATTTTTATTATATATTGGAAAAATTACAAAAACCAACTTTGCAACCAGATATATGAGTTTCTGTGCTATCAATTATTTATGGATCAATCAAATCTGAAAAAAAAAAAAAAAAAGATATAGTAGTGAGTATACTCACTGCAGCATGTACAGTTATAGCTAGAAACTGGCAGAAGGCGACAGGCCCCTCAATGGTAGAATGGGTGTGTGAGATGGGCAAGATGCAGTCCTTGGAATGGAGGATAATGACAGAAGATGGTTCAGAAGAACACATTTTAAAGATATGGCACCAATGGGATGGATTTCAAACCTCATTATTAAATGATTTATAGCACAACTTGACTATTTCCCCCCTCTTATTTTTTTTTTTTTTTTTTGTGTAAATGTTATGTTTAATGTTGGTTTGGTCTGTCTGTCTTTTAAATGCTATATGTAAGTTTTGGTTTATATGGGTGTGTAAGGGAAATTTGATAGTAATATTAGTTGATCATTAACTTACGTGTAATATGGATTATTGATATCCAATGGGTTAGAGATACCCTATTAATCAGGGGGACCCAAGTTTTGTGGATACTTTGAGAGATTCATTTTTTGATAGGGGATTTTTATGAAGTTTGGGAATAACTTTAAAACCTAGTAAATGATAAGAAATTACCCCACTGTCAGATTTCAATAGGGTAAGGTAAAATGGGTAAGGAAAAATACAATGATTGCTGCACTAAGGTATTTCCAACAGGCAAAGCTGTGTTGTCTGGGGTGGGGAATGGTTAAAAAGTCAGAATCCTGAACATATAGTCCAAAGTTCTGACAAATGAACAGCAGAGAGACTATAAATAAATAAAATTATGTTAGTAATGACTTCTGATAGAGGTGCAGGGTTTTTAAGAAAAGCCCATAGCCTGGGTGATTACCACAGGGAGCATAGCTGGCACAGGGAAGGCAGCATGCTGGAGAGTAGAAGACCCTCTGGGGGGGTATACAAGAGAAACAGACAAGCAGCGCCAATCTAACTGCAGCAATATTGTATTTAATTCAGTAGTGGTACACTTACTCGAAACAGGATAAAAGCAGGCACATCATGGTAAATGTCAGATGGACAGCAGGGTTCCAGAACGATCATCCAGGCAACGATGCAGTGTCTTGCTCAGCGGTGCCAGTGGTTTCTGGTGTCCCAGGCTAGAGCGTACAGGGCGCAGGAGGAAGACGTCACTCAGGAAGTTCCTGGTCTCAGTAGGGGGAAGCTATGATGTGCACGCATTTGGAGCATGCGTGCTACTTCCTCAGGCATAGCCGTTAGCCATCGGCTATTAGGTGTGGTATATAGAACTGGCAAGTCGGACAGGCCAATCAGATCACGGGGCCGTCCCCCTTTCAGTAATCACACACACCAGGGAAGCCTAGAGGTGGGTATTGGGCGTGAATAATACTAAACATTCATAGTTGCCAACAGTCCCGGGACAATCCCAAATTTGGAACCCTCGTCCCGATCGGAGGCTGTCCCGTTTCGAGATTTTGCCCAGGGAAATCGGGAATGTTTGCTTTTCCAACTTTTGTAGCAGCAGGCTTAAACAAAATGGCCACCACCATCGCTATATCTTTCCCCCTTGTGTTCAGTGGAGAGAGCAAGGGGGCTCGATCCATGCAGCCAATGAATCAGCTTTTCCTTTCACAATACTGAAGCCAGGGTTAGCTGCACGGATCGGCCCCTCCCCTCTCCACTGTCTGAACACACGGCGCCGGCCACTCATCATGCCCGGAATCTGCTCTGCGGCTTGTCTCAGTGACAGTTAGAATTTAGCTTTAATGTACAGGCAGGAGGGGAGTTAACTGTATACAGGAGGAGGGGGTTAATTATAATATACAGGAGGGTGTTAGCTATATACTGGAGGGGGGGTGTTAACTCTCCCCCTCCTGTATATAGTTAGCCCCCCTCCACCTGTATATAGTTAACCCCCTCCGTCGGTATATAGTTAACTCCCCTCCTCCTGTATATAGATAACCCCCCCCTCCTCCTGTATATAGATACCCCCCCTAGCTACATACAGGAGGATGGGGGGTTAACTATATACAGGAGGAGGGGGTTAACTATATACAGAGGGAGGGAGTTAATTATATACAGGAGGAGGGGGTTAACTATATACAGAAGGAGGGGGTTAACTATATACAGGAGGAGGGGGTTAACTATATACAGGAGGAGGAGGTAACTATGTACAGGAGGAGGGGGTTAACTATGTACAGGAGGGGGTTAACTATTTGCAAGAGGGGGTTAACTATGTACAGGAGGGCTTACTATGTACAGGGGGGAAACTATGTACAGTGGGGGATACTATGTACAGGGGGAGTAACAATGCATGGGGGGTTACTATGTACAGGGGGGGTAACTAGAGGGTGAGGGGTAACTATGTACAGGGGAGGGGGTAACTATGTACGGGAGCAACTATGGCTCCGCCTGGGACACTGATGTAAGGACTGAGGGACTCTGCTGGGGCACCTGATGCAAGGCGGGACTCTGCTGGGGGCACCTGATGCAAGGAGGGTCTCTGCTGGGTGCACCTGATGCAAGGAGGATCTCTGATGGGGGCACCTGATGCAAGGACGGACTCTGTTGGGGGCACCTGATTCAAGGATGGACTCTGCTTGGGACACCTGATGCAAGGAAGGACTCTGCTGGGGGCACTTGATGCAAGGACCGACTCTGCTAGGGGCACCTGATGCAAGGACGGACTCTGCTGGGGGCACCTGATGCAAGGACGGACTCTGCTGGTGGCACTTGATGCAAGGACGGACTCTGCTGGTGGCACCTGATGCAAGGACGGGCTTTGCTGGTGGCACCTGATGCAAGGACAGACACTGCTGGGGACACCTGATGCAAGAACAGACTCTGCTGTGGGCACCTGATGCAAGGACAGACTCTGCTGGGGGTACCTGATGCAAGGACAGACTCTGCTGGGGACACCTGATGCAAGGACGGACTCTGCTGGGAATTCTGGGTGGGGGTATTTAAGGTACTGACGCCATTTTGAGTTCTTTCTTTTCCAGGGTTCGTTATCCTGACCTCATGGCCCTCCTGGCCTGGGGTGTGTGCTGCCTGTTCCTGTATCTCGGGGCCAGCTGGCCCGAGGCTTTGCAACTGAAAGGGTAGGCCCAAAAGTCTTGGGGCCTACTGATCCAGGGGTGGTCCTGTGCTGTCTTGCCTGTGGGGAGAAGCCAAGCGACTGGAGGATCCAGGGGAGGACATTTTCAGGAGAGGACTGAGCAACAAGGCTGGTAGCTCTGGAAGACTCTGGAGACTCAGTTGGAGGACACAACCCGGGTCACTAACCACACAGTATTGCCGGGTTGGCTGAAGGAAACTGGTACTGTGTGACAACTCTTTAATTTCTCAAGAAGTTCATTTAAATTGACAAGTCTGTGGCAGAGACTTTCTCACCAGATGCTAGGTCAGTGAGAGAGGCCTATCCGGTGATTGCTAGATCCAGTCTGTGGAAGATGTGTGTCCTCTGGATCAAGGAAATACCTCTAACCTGCAATTACAAGGCACCTGAACTCCCCTTAACCTCTATCCCTCTATTGGAAAACTTTTTGTTTATCTCAAATAAATCTTAGAAAAGGACTAAGTGTCGGAGCTAACATTCTTTGAGTCACTTTACAATGGGACCCCTGCACTGTCGGTGACATTTTTACAGTAATTAATGCATTTTTAATTGCACTGATCGCTGTATTAATGCCAATGGTCCCAAAAATGTGTCAAAATTGTTTGACATGTCCGCCATAATGTTGCAGTCATGATAAAAATCGCTGATCACCGACATTACTAGTAAAAAAAAAATATTAATAGAAATGCCATAAAACTATCTCCTATTTTGTAGACGCTATAATTTTCACGCAAACAATTAATATACGCTTATTGGTAATTTTTTTACCAAAAATATGTAGAAAAATATGCATCGGCCTAAACTGGGGAGAAAAACGTTTTTTTATATCTTTTTTGGGGATATTTATTATATCAAAAAGTAAAAAATAATGTGTTATTTTTTTCAAAATTGACACTTTTTTTTCATTCATAGCGCAAAAAATAAAAACCGCAGAGGTGATCAATTACCACCAAAAGACAGCTCTATTTCTTGGAAAAAAGAACGTAAATTTTGTTTGGGAGCCACGTCACATGACCGCGCAATTGTCAGTTAAATCAACACAGTGCCGAATCGCAAAAAAGTGCTCTGGTCTTTGACCAGCCAAATGGTCCGGTGCTGAAGCGGTTAAAGCTGGGAAAATGGAAGCTGCAGCCTCCTATTAAATCTCCACCAAAATGTGTATTACCATCAGTCTGCTTATTTAATTTATAACAATAGCAATAACTAAAGAGTGAAGTTCAGTGCAACTCTTTGGGGCTATAAGAAAGCCAGCAATAGTTTCTAGCTATTTCTGCCATATATATATATATATATATATATATATATATATATATATATATATATATATATATATATATATATATATATATATATATATATATATTGTAGACATGTCACTGGAGAAGTGGTTGAGGGGGTGTACATCTCACCTAGGTTGCTACACAGTGTGAGATGGTAAGTCCAGGATGGATCAGTTTCTCAGCAGCAATATGCTGCTGAGTTGTTATTTAATCTTGACGGGCCTGGGTTTATATGGAATGGCAGGTAGGTTTGGTAGAGGGACCTGTCATTCCACACCCCCCATCCCTCGATCCAGTTCTGGGTTTTGGATCAGGTGAGCTTTGATCCTAATTAGCCTGGGAAGGTAAAGGCTCTGCGGGCCTGCAGGTGTTAGCTCTCAGCCAGGGAAATGAACAGTCTGTGTGTTGGAGGAAGCTGCAAGCACAGCCACTGCTGGAGCTAAAACCCACCCTGCGATATCCAGGCGAAAGACGCTGTGGTTATAAGTGTCAGATAGGTGAGAAGAACCTGTTAGTAAGCGCCCAGCTGGGCTAGGTGGTTTTGTTTTGTTATTATTTTGTTCCTGTTATACACAAGAAGCACGGTGTTGCTGTATATTTTGTTTGTTGGACTGTTTGTACCACGAATAAACGCCAAGGTCTGCTTTATAAATTCCAAGTCTGCTGTGAACTGTGTCCAAACTCACCCTACCCCGGGAAGATCCCTTACAATTGGTGGAGAATTCGGGCAACACGGTTGCTAGGGGCAACGGTGTGGACAGACTTGGCTACAGCTGCTTATGTCCTGGGTGAAAGCTGCAACTACACTCCAAAAACAGTCCAGCAACATGGAGGAGATGCTGAAGCAGTTTATGCAAGTGAGTTTGCAACAACAGCAGGCTCAGACAGAGGCCAATAGACGACATGAACAGTCCATGGCGGCACAACAGCAGATGCATAAGGAAGAGTTGCAAGCTTTGCGCCAAAGCCAACAACAACTTATCGAGCACCTGATAGTAAATCGAGAGGCGCCTGTGGTTGCTAATCCACCCACAGTGATGGGAGCCGCTCCAGAGATTTTTTTGGGAGAAGGACTGTGCAGAAAGCGCTGCAAAAGATGACTGCTGAGGACGATGTTGAGGCCTATCTAACAGTATTTGAGCGCGTGGCTGAGCGAGAGAAGTTACCAGCCGCTGAGTGGGCAGAGGTAATTGCGCCCTATTTAACAGGTGAACCTCAAAAGGCCTACTATGACCTCAGTGAGCAAGAGGTTAAGGACTATACTCGGCTAAAAGAGGAGGTACTTGCCCGACTAGGAGTTACTACTGCAGTCCGTGCCCGGAGGGTACGCAACTGGAGCTACAGTCTGGACAAATCAGCGAGGTCCCAGATGTATGACCTGATCCATTTGGCAAGAAAGTGGTTGGAGCCAGACACTTCTACTCCTGCACAAATCCTAGAGAAGGTCGTGATGGATCGCTACCTCCGAGCGCTTCCTACTGACCTGCAACGCTGGGTGGGACAAGGTGACCCTAAGAATGCAAACGAACTTGTCAACCTTGTGGAGAGGTTCCAGGCGACTGAGGACTACCTCCGTGATGTTCCTGCAGCATCTTCACCTCCCCGGAGCGCCAGATCTGTGCCGTCAGCTGGTAAGAGACTTCCATCTATTGGGGGAGTGTGGAGGGGTGCTGATGGAGGGAAAAGGGCTCAAGTGGTGTCTCAGGGACAAAAGACTGGTGATGGTCCCGGGTGGCTAAGGGGCTCTGAAAAGGACTCCTTGCCAAAGAGACCAGGCCCTATCCAGTGTTGGAGATGCCATGAGGCGGGACACGTGTCTGCCCATTGCCCTCTTACCACTGAACCCATGGAGTGTGACGCTAGCCGGCGTCAGTCGCTGTTTGCGGAACCATCTTGTGCTGCAGTTCCTGGACTAGAGACTGAACCGCAAATCTGCAATATTACCATCAATGACCTTCCCGTTGAGGCGTTAATGGACTCGGGAAGCCTCGTAACCTTGGTGCATGCTAGCCTGGTGGCTGGGGACTTAGAGTCTAAAAAACATATGAGTGTTGTGTGCATACATGGTGATACAAAAGTGTACCCTATAGTGCTGGCTAAAGTCGGGACTGAACAAGGCACCGTACAATATGAAGTGGGTGTGGTGAAAAACCTCATGCATAATGTAATATTGGGGCGCGATTTTCCATTATTCTGGGCTCTCTGGGAAAAAAGGATAATCCCCAAAAGGAGTGGGGATACCTCTAAGGGGGTTGCTTTGTCCCCTGTGAATGATAGAAGTGTGCAGGATGAAAATGATTGTTCTCCTTTGCAGGTCCTGGCTGGGGAGGAGGAGGCTCCTCCCACTGAGCAAAATATACTAGACTTAGAGGTGTCTAGGGATAATTTTGGCGCTGCACAATTACAGGACCCCACTCTCAAAAATGCGAGAGAGCAGGTTGCTGTTATGAATGGGGTACCTCAGGAACCAGAGGCTGAAAAAAGATTTCCACAATTTTTCGGTGACTAATGATCTTTTCTATAGAGTCAATAAGATTAAGGATGAGATTGTGGAACAGCTTCTGGTACCTAAGCCGTACCGGCGTCAGGTGCTTGACATGGCACATAACCATGTTCTTGGGGGACACTTGGGGACTGACAAAACGCGAGAGAGGGTTCTCCAGAGGTTTTTTTGGCCGGCGATATATGATGACATTAAAAAATACTGCGAGTCGTGCCCCACATGTCAGGTTAGTGCCCCAGTGTCACATTTTCGCAGTCCTTTGGTTTCGCTCCCTATTATAGAGGTGCCTTTTGAGCGTATTGCCATGGATTTAGTGGGTCCCGTTGTAAAGTCAGCTAGAGGACACCAGTATATTTTGGTAGTCATAGATTATGCGACCCGCTATCCTGAGGCTGTACCCTTAAGAAACACTGCATCTAAAACAATTGCACGTGAGTTGTTTTATATGTTCTCTAGGACTGGGATCCCCAAAGAAATCCTAACTGACCAAGGTACGCCATTTATGTCAAAACTGATGAAGGAATTATGCAAACTATTTAAAGTCTCACACATCCGTACCTCTGTATACCACCCCCAGACGGACGGATTGGTGGAGAGATTTAATAAAACTTTGAAACATATGTTGAAGAAAGTGGTGGGAAAAGATGGTCGTGACTGGGATCATTTATTACCCTACCTCATGTTTGCTATTAGGGAAGTGCCCCAAGCGTCCACAGGGTTCTCACCATTCGAGTTGGTCTATGGTCGTCACCCTAGGGGTCTACTGGACATTGCAAAAGAGACATGGGAGAGTGAGTCCACCCCATACAAGAGTGTTATTGAGCATGTAGCACAAATGCAGGACCGTATAGCCACTGTAATGCCCCTGGTAAGGGAACACCTCCAGAGAGCTCAAGAGGCCCAAAGTAGAATTTACAACCGGTCCGCAAGAATCAGGACATTCAACCCAGGCGATAGGGTCCTTATACTAGTCCCCACTGTTGAGAGTAAATTCTTAGCGAAGTGGCAAGGTCCTTATGAAATTGTTGAA
Source organism: Lithobates pipiens (assembly GCF_037356315.1). NCBI lineage: Eukaryota > Metazoa > Chordata > Amphibia > Anura > Ranidae > Lithobates > Lithobates pipiens. The sequence goes on along the minus strand of NW_027507903.1, from coordinate 400,653,494 downwards.
AAGATCAGTGAGGTGAACTACAAGGTGCACCAACCAGGTAGAAGGAAGCCTTTCCAAGTTTATCACATAAACTTGATCAAGCCCTGGAAAGACAGGGAATCCTTGGTGGCGACAAATACTGTTAATAATTTGTCACCACCAATCCCTCCAGTCAAGGTAGGTGATGCTCTATCAGTGTCACAGAAACAGGAGGCTCGGGAATTTTTACAGAAAAACAAAAACAAGTTCTCTGACCTCCCAGGGCGTACCCACCTCATCCATCATCACATTGAAACTGAGCCTAGAAGCAGAGTAAACCTAAAGCCCTATAGGATACCGGAGGCACATAGGAAAGCCGTATCTGCCGAGGTAAAACGTATGCTTGATCTGGGGGTAATTGAGGTGTCACAGAGTGAATGGTCCAGCCCGATTGTGCTAATCCCAAAGCCCAATGGAACTTGGAGGTTCTGTAACGATTTCAGAAAGTTGAATGAGATCTCCAAGTTCGATGCTTATCCTATGCCCAGGGTAGATGAGTTGATTGAGAAGTTAGGTAACGCCAGGTACATAACCACCCTCGATCTCACAAAGGGCTACTGGCAGATTCCACTTTCTGGCGAGGCTAAAGAGAAAACTGCATTCTCCACCCCTGATGGGCTATTCCAGTATGTAGTGATGCCATTCGGGTTACATGGAGCTCCTGCAACTTTCCAGAGGTTGATGGACTTGATTCTGCGACCACATCGGGATTACTCAGCCGCCTACCTCGATGATGTGGTCATTTTTAGCCCTGATTGGGAAAGTCACCTCTGTAAGGTACAGGCCGTGTTGGATACCATAAGTGATGCAGGGTTAACCATAAATGCCAAGAAGTGTGCTCTAGCCCTAGAAGAGGCCAAATATCTGGGCTACATTGTTGGGAGAGGATTGATTAAGCCACAGCTAAATAAAATTGAGGCAATACAGAATTGGCCTAGACCCCTGACAAGGAAACAGGTTAGAGCTTTCCTGGGTATTACGGGTTATTACCGTAGATTTGTGCTGAACTTTGCCTCAGTTGCTGCTCCACTAACTGACTTGACAAAGGGCGGAAAGACAGCAATGGTCACGTGGACCCCAGAGGCCGAGAAGGCTTTCCAAAGCCTTAAGTCTGCCTTGTGCCAACCACCTGTGTTAGTTACCCCCAATTTCAGGCGAGAATTTCTGGTCCAGACAGATGCCTCTAACACAGGCTTAGGTGCAGTACTCTCACAAGTAGTGAATGGTGAGGAGCATCCGGTGACGTACTTGAGTAGAAAACTAACCCCGGCCGAGAAAAATTATGCCATTGTGGAGCGAGAATGTTTGGCAGTGAAGTGGGCCCTAGAATCTTTAAAGTATTACTTGCTAGGCAGGAAATTCAAGTTGGTGACAGACCATGCCCCCCTAACATGGATGAAGTTAAACAAGGAGAGAAATGCAAGAGTGACTAGATGGTTTCTGTCCTTACAAAACTTTAATTTCACTGTGGAACACAGGCCAGGGAAATTACAGGCAAATGCTGACGCATTGTCGAGGGTGAGTTGTCTGTGGTGACAAAAGGCTCAGCCCTCCGGTCTGAAAAAGAGGGGGGGGATATGTAGACATGTCACTGGAGAAGTGGTTGAGGGGGTGTACATCTCACCTAGGTTGCTACACAGTGTGAGATGGTAAGTCCAGGATGGATCAGTTTCTCAGCAGCAATATGCTGCTGAGTTGTTATTTAATCTTGACGGGCCTGGGTTTATATGGAATGGCAGGTAGGTTTGGTAGAGGGACCTGTCATTCCACACCCCCCATCCCTCGATCCAGTTCTGGGTTTTGGATCAGGTGAGCTTTGATCCTAATTAGCCTGGGAAGGTAAAGGCTCTGCGGGCCTGCAGGTGTTAGCTCTCAGCCAGGGAAATGAACAGTCTGTGTGTTGGAGGAAGCTGCAAGCACAGCCACTGCTGGAGCTAAAACCCACCCTGCGATATCCAGGCGAAAGACGCTGTGGTTATAAGTGTCAGATAGGTGAGAAGAACCTGTTAGTAAGCGCCCAGCCGGGCTAGGTGGTTTTGTTTTGTTATTATTTTGTTCCTGTTATACACAAGAAGCACGGTGTTGCTGTATATTTTGTTTGTTGGACTGTTTGTACCACGAATAAACGCCAAGGTCTGCTTTATAAATTCCAAGTCTGCTGTGAACTGTGTCCAAACTCACCCTACCCCGGGAAGATCCCTTACAATATATATATATATATATATATATATATACACGCTAACTTTATTTCCTTAATAAAAGAAGAATTTACTTTTCAAACCAGCAGCTAAAATTAAAACCAGTAAATGTGAAAGTGTGTACAGGTCAAACTGAGTCATGTTGTATTAAAGGTGAAAACTTCCAATTTATGTTGGTGGAGGTGCCTACACCTGGTGTTAGATTTAATTCCAGATGCCCTTTCTTTCACAGATTTATCTAAGCACAATTTCTGCTGGAAGCAAAAAATTTAATCATTGTGTTACTTAGTGCTGCCCATTTTTCAATGTATTATTTAGAGAAAAAGTAATCTAAAATAATTGTTCATGCCCTTGAATTATGTGCTGTTTCCATTTGGATGAATATATGACTGTCCTAGCTTATCATTAAGCAGTCTCCCTAATAGGATGTGGAATGTAAACAGTACCAATCAGGTTGTTATACTTTGGCTATTTTCTTAAAGTAAAAAGTGCATCTTTTTGAACATGCTACACGTTTCACCTGTATTTAGGGCTCCGCCCACATGACTGCATCATTCATTCACAGTTTCCTGTGAATGAATGAACTACAACTACTGAAATCCATTGCAGCTGATGGCTTGTAGTTCTCAATAAACAGTGCTGGTTAGTAGAGATGGGCAAACGGTTAGGTCCGAGCATAAGTCCGGCTGGAACTTTAGCTGTTCAGACTTTCGATGAACAGCCGAACAAACGAGTCATTCGGCTGTTTGTTTGCCCCCCGAACCGACCATAATGCATTGCGGCACTGAACAGTGTATTGCAAGCCCTGATTGGTACACTGAACAGTGTATTGCAAGCCCAGTGAAAGCTTCAGCCAATCAGGGGACAGAGCACTGTCAGAGTCATGATTGGACACTGTTATCATGACTTTATCCAATCATGGCCCCACAGTATAAAATTATTATTTCAATGGCAGCCATTTTCAGTGTGATTTCAGCATGGGGAGAGATAGAACAGGGCTCTGCTTAGTGCTATTAGTTAGTGTGCTACACTGTGCTATTTTGCTTCAATTGTCAGTGTAGAATATTAGTTTCATGTCAGTCTAGGGATAGTATGAGTGTAGTGAGGTGGACCATCATTCAGCTTTGGATAGTGTGCAGCTAGAGTACAGTAGGTACAGCTCAGATAGTTTCACCGTAGTTTAGTAAACCGTGTCATTCATACATACATTAGTGTAGAGTAGGGACAGCTCAGATAGTTTCAGTATAGTGTAGTGAGACCGTGTCAGTAATCTTTACATTAGTGTATAGCTAGAGTAGGGAAAATTTAGATAGCGCCAGTGTAGTGACGGTTGAACACTACCTATTTGATTGCGTTACTGCCAGTATAGTTTTATTCGTTACTGCCAGTTTAACGCCATTTACTTCTGTGTGCGTTATTGCCAGTTTAATGCCATATAGTTCTCTGTGCGTTACTGTCAGTTTAACGCTGTATAGTTTTGTGGATGTTACCGCCAGTTTAACACCATATAGTTATGTGTGCGTTACTGGCAGTTTAACGCCATATAGTTTTGTGCATTACTGGCAGTTTAATGTCATTTACTTTTGTGTGTTACTGTCAGGTTAACGCCATATAGTTCTCTCCATCACTGTACGTTTGGCGCATTATATTGCAGTTTATTATAGTGTATCTATGGAGTGTGTCTGTGTAGTGAGAGTATTCAAATTAAAGTGCACCAAACACCCCTTTACGTTGATTAAAGTGCATCCACGTACAGATTTCAACTTCTTCTTTACATTTGCTTATAAGCACAGCCCCCTCCCTCCAAATAATGTCTGGGACGACAACCAGGAGAGGCAGATGTTCCCATGGCACTGTAAGGGGGCCAGCAACAAATGTGTCCACAGGCAAAGGTGCCTCCTTGTCCACATCTATTCCTGCCATAACCCCAACATCAGCCATTGAGGAGTCAGCAGAGTAATTTGACCCCAGCATCAGCCACTTGCTCCTTGATGATGCCCAGCCATTACTGGATTCCGATGTTGGTTCTGAGGTTGAGGATGACAGGAACATGAGCCTAGAGAGAGGGAGGAACACTGGTAGACAAATTGGCATTCATGTTCCCCAAGCCACAGTGTATTGCCAAGTTGTCTCCAGTGGTAATGATGAAGATGGAGTTGATGGAGGTGATGATGATGATGAGGGCACTAATGTGACTTGGGCGCCAGATAGAGCAGAGAAGGAAACTGAAGGTGATGCGATACAACCCCAAGGAGGCTGACATCAAGAAAGAGTAGAGAGCAGCACATTCTGCAGCTGTTATCTCCTGGCCCACTCCCCAAAGCTCAGCTGTCTAGGCCTTTTTCAGCACATCTGCAGCAGAACGCACTGTTGCTATCTGCAAACTGTGTCTCAGGCACATCAAACTTTGAAAAAAACACCAACCATATGCATATCATTGCATTTTTTTTGTTGCCTTCATCAAGAGCACCACTATAGATAGGGTTATGGTGGGAAGGAGCCCCCGACAACCCAAATAGTAATTTTTCTGCACCTGTTTGACAGGTGCATATCATTGCAATTTGTTAGAGCAAGGCCCATTCTTGCTTTCATCAAGAGTGCCTCTATAGGGTTACGGTGGGAAGGCGCCACCGTCACCCAAAGACCAATTTTTACGCACCTGTTATTTCAATACAAGGTCAAAGTGACACCAGAATGTATCCAAAAAATCTCTAATTTTGTTCAAAGTGTACTACATTCTGCTCTCATCATACACACTGGCTCCCCAGCTGTTGCTGAGCAAAATAAAGGCAGCTTGCAGGGAAAATGTATTTTTTTTTTGCTTTATAAATGCAATTATTGCTGCAGCAGATTCTAGACATGGTACAGAGCTGCCACTTTGCAGGTAGACTAAGGGGGCTCCACAGGCACCAAATTGGAATTAATTTTTCATTTTCAGGCTTTCACTTTAAAAATCAAAAAAAATCACTGCTCATTTAAAACGTACGTTTTTCACAAACGTTTTTCTTATTGATACATGTCCCCCAAGGAAGGACCTGTACCCCTATAACCATTGTATGTCTAATTACTTGCATATATGCCATCAAATTGGGCACTTTTGATTTTTGACGTTCAAGTCCCATTGACTTTAATGGGGTTCGTTAGTCGGGTCCAAACTTTTGCAGTGTTCAGAAGTTCTGGTACAAACTAACTAGGGGCCTGTTCGGCCCATCCCTACTGGTAAGTGCCTTCGCAGTTCATTGATTTATCCTGCTCTCAAGTAACTGCCTGTCCGTATGAGGTATGGCCAGACAGCTATCTTGAGAGTCTGCAGGAGCCCTGCATTGCATCCATGATCTATTGATCGTGGATGCAATGCTATCCAAGCTCCCCCTGCAAAAAAAAAGTGAATTTATTATTTTTTATGAAAAGAATGTCCTTTAACACAGTGAGATTGATTTACTAAAAGGAGCTGAGAATCTTAGTTTAATATATTGCAACTGTGTTCAGAGAAAAAAAAAATTCCCGTTTCATTCCTTGAAAAATTGAAATTTTTGGAAAAACTGAAAAAAAGTCACTATGGAGTAGTTTTACAAACTGAATGTCATTTTCTTTCACTGGGAATGTGAAATGTAGTGTATGTAAAAGTACAGCTTATTCAGTAAATAAACTGGTCACCTGTATCAAAGGCAGCAGAGTGGTCTAAAGCCCCATACACACTATCAGTTTTTCTGCTGAGTTTTTCCTTCAGATTTACCAAAACTGTATAATATGAGGTCAAACTTTAGGAATTTCAATTTGTATGCAATAAGGCAGGCCTCTAGCACTACATGGTTTTGGTAAACCTGAAGGAAAAAATCAGCAGAAAATCTGATAGTGTGTATGGGGCATAAAAGTTGCCACTGGCTTCAGCAGTTAGTAAGTCATTAGTGAGCTTTTAGAGAGCAGTTTCTGTGGAGTGTTGTGGGTGAAAGCCAGACTATAAGGAGTCGAGAATGTTGTTAGCAGTGAGGTGATAATTCAGCCAGTAGTAGACTAAGCACTCTAGGACTAAAAAGTTTTGAAATAAGTGGTAGCACAGAAATGGGTCTTACGTTGTTCAGATCTGTGTTGCGCTGATCTGTGCCCATTCCTGCACCCATCCACGGCTCATCCATCCACATTCATGCCTCAGCTATCCTTATCCATAGTTCATCCATACCCATCCATGGCAACTAATTCTTTGGGCGCTTAAAGGGGTTGTAAAGTTACTCTTTTTTTTAAATAACAAACATGTTCTAATTACCTCCACTGTGCAGCTCGTTTTGCACAGAGTGGCCCTGAACCTGCTCTTCTGGGGTCCCTCGGCGGCTGTCTCTGCTTCCTCCCACAAGCACTTCTCACGTTCATGCGAGCACCCTCCCATGGTGAGAAGCACCTGCGGGCGTGCTCCCGTCATACAGCCGGTGGCTATAGCCGCTCGCTGTATCACACGGCCCCGCCCCCGGCGCTCCGCGTCATTGGATGTGATTGACAGCAGCGCAAGCCAATGGCTGCACTGCATTCAATCCATCCACTCCAGCCAATCAGCGGCCAGGCTGAGCGGTGAAGAAGACATCGGGGGTGAGCGCGGGAATTTCGAGGAGTCAGGTAAGTAAAACGGGGGGACTAGGGGCGCTGGCACTGTGAGATGTTTTTTCACCTTAATGCATAGAATATTTACCTTTTTAACCCCTTTAACCTTTCTCTTGGAATCTACTTATAATTACTTGTGTTTGGCTATAATAATCTGCAATGTTGTCACAATTCCTGCATATTCTCATCATCTGGCTTTTAGGTACCCCATTTAGCCATCTGGGGTGATGGCAACTTCCTTTTGGAATATAACCTCCTTAAAGAAAGTGTGTGTTTAATTTGACATTATTCTTGAAAATGACCAGATCCAGTTAGTTGACAGCCAATTTATCGTACGTTTCCATAAATTAAATTCCATATGAGTTATTATTCATATCATGTAGGAATTTGAAAAAAAATTCTTGCGTTCCCGCCCACACAATGAGGAAGTCGTCGATATACCTCTTGTATAACTTCAGTTCTGGTCTTAATTCCCCATGTATGGCCTCATGTTCCCATTTGCTCATAAAAATATTTGCCGCTGAGGGTGCATACTTGGCACTTGGGGTCCATTGGATTTGGAAGGGTCGCACCCAGGTGTTGGCATTTTCATCACCCTGCTCACCATACTAAGCCTACCTAACACGCAACACAGTACTCCTTGGGGGTCAATTGGATCTGGTGAGTTCAACCATAAGCAGGGGGGGTGTGGATCCCATATGCACCTGTTTACAGCATCATTTTTTTTTTTTTTAGCACAACAGCTCTTTTGAAAGGAACTTGGGAAAGGAAATTATCGACTGAGAACTGCTATATGTTTGTTTCCAGGCCTTTTTTGTACTTTCACTGGTCAAATGCTTAATATTGATTTTCAGTATTTCTAGCACAGCAGCACCTGTGGAAGGCACTTGTGAGCTGGAAATTGCTGAAATAGACACTACTGCTACAGTGATATCCACTAGCTTCTGTGTCTCATGTTGAGCGTCTGGTCTGCTGCATTCAGAACACAGGAAGTTGGATGCTGGGCACAGACGCCATTCAGAAAACACTTTGCATTCATTCATAAAATGCAAAGAATTCTCAAAATGGCAATGAGTACGGAGATTTCTGTTCTGTGCTATTATGAGTGACTTTTTCAAATAAGATAGAAATCACCTATATTAAGATGTCCTAGAGGTTGCTACTTGATACCAATATGTGTTCCCACATATACTAAACAAATGCTACAAAAGAAAAGACGAAGAACCACCTCCCCAGAATATGAAATAATACTCACAACTCAAAAAATAAAATGTGGATATGTATATAGCTTAACAGTAATGGTGGTAACCACCAATAGCAGCATGTGATAAATGTAATAGAAGTAATAATACGGTAATATAGTGACAATAAAAAGCAACAAAATTAAAACACACACTTCTATTCAAAACCAATTAAAGTGAGCGTGACCACTCTCCGGTGAATCTTACATAACACCAATGTAACTTTAAAGTATTAAAAGATGTATCAAGTACTTCAATTAGAGAACATGCCAGAGCACACCGTGATAATAGTCATGAACCAAATAACACACTTCCTTTATTGGAGTATTGTGTTGTTCACACATGGATATCAAGTGCCCTCCGCCAGTCAAACTATGCACTCACCTCCCGGTGAAACCCTGCAAAGGATCTATATGTGCCTTCCCCTTGAGTATAAGAATCCAGTGGCTGGCAGCTTCCCCTGGAAGCAGACTGGTGATTTTCAGTACAAACAATGTCAGTTTTTTCCTATCTATTTGCTACATGTGAATAAGGTATACTGCATAAGGTGAAGAAGAGTCCCAGGATCAACAGGGAAGCTGCCAGCCACTGGATTCATATCCCAAGGGGAAGGCACATATAGACTCTTTGCAGGGTCTCCCTAGGAGGTGAGTGCATAGTTTGACTGGTGGAGGGCACTTGAAATCCATATGTGAAGAACATAATACTCAATAGAAGTGTGTTATTTGGTTCAAGACTATTATCACGGAGTGCTCTGGCATGTTCACTAATTGAAGGACTGGATACATCTTCCAATACTTTAAATTTACGCTTATGTTATATAAGACTCACTGGAGAGTGGTCATGCTCACTTTAATCAGGTTTGAATAAAAATGTGTGTTTTAATTGTATTGCTTATTATTGTCACTATATTATTACTGCTATTACACGTATCACATACTGCTATTTGGGGGTTGCCAGCACTATTGTTAAGGTATATAGACACAGTGCCTTGAAAAACTATTCATACCCCTTGACATTTTCCACATTTTGTCATGTTACATCCAAAAACGTAAATGTATTTTATTGGGATTTTATGTTTAGACCAATACAAAATGGCACAAAATTGTAAAGTGGAAGAAAAATGATAAATGGTTTTCAATTTTTTTTACATATAAATATGTGAAAAGTGTAGCATGCATTAGTATTCAGCCCCCCCTGAGTCAATACTTTGGTAGAACCACCTTTCACTGCAATTACAGCCGCAAGTCTTTTTGGGGATATCTCTACCAGTTTTGTACATCTAGAGAATGACATTTTTGCTAATTCTTCTTTGCAAAATAGCTCAAGCTCTGTCGGATTGGATGGTGAGCATCTGTGAACAGCAATTTTCAAGTCTTGCCACAGATTCTCAATTGATTTTAGATCTGGACTGTGACTGGGCCATTCTAACACATGAATATGCTGTGATCTAAATCATTCCATTGTAGCTCTGGCTGTATGTTTAGGGTAGTTGTCCTGCTGCAAGGTGAACCTCCACCCCAGTCTCAAGTCTTTTGCAGACTCTAACAGGTTTTACTCTAAAAGTGCCCTGTATTTGGCTCCATCCATCTTCTCATCAACTCTGACCAACCTCCCTGTCCCCACTGAAGAAAAGCATCCCCACAACATAATGCTGCCAACACCATGTTTCACGGTTTTGATGGTGTATTCAGGGTGATGTGTGGAAAATTAACCATGGTAACTCTGGAGGAGCTGCAGAGATTCACAGCTGTGGGAGAATCTGCAAACAGGAATTCGTATGACTTTATTTCAACCATGGCTTTCTTCTTTCCACTCTTCCATAAAGGCCAGATTTGTGGAGTGCACAACTAATAATTGTCTTGTAGACAGATTCTCCCACCTGAGCTATGGATCTCTGCAGCTCCTCCAGAGTAACCATGGGCCTCTTGGCTGCTTCTCTGATTAATGTTCTCCTTGCCCAGCCTGACAGTTTAGGTGGATAGCCATGTCTTGATAGGTTTGCAGTTGTGCCATACTCTTTCCATTTTCCGATGATGGATTGAACAGTTCTCCCTGAGACGTTCAAAGCTTGGGATTTTTTTTATAACCCAACCATGCTTTAACCTTCTCCACAACTTTATACCTGACCTGCCTTGTGTTTTCCTTGCCCTTCATGATGCTGTTTGCTCACTAAGGTTCTCTAACAAACCTATGAGGGCTTCACAGAACAGCTCTATTTATACTGAGATTAAATTACACACAGGTAGACTATATTTACTAATTATATATACATGGGGTTTGCCCTGGGATTTTAAATCAGGTGTAGGGATGAGCATAGTGTTCGCCCGTTTGGTGAAGCCAGAACTCTGTGGGCCGTTCGCGCAAAATTCGTGTGGCGCTCACAGCCCACAATGCACTGCACCATCACAGTGCATTGCTGGCTCATGATTGGCCAAGCATGCACTATGACCCCGCATGATTGGCCAATCACAGCGCCGGCGGCAAGGAGAGCCATGAATGGCCACAGGCAGGATGCCTGTGGCCAATTATAGCACATGCTATTTAGTACACGCCCCACACTATATAAGTCTGCCAGCGCGGCGGCCTTGTGTAGTGTTCCGTCGTCTGCAGGAGTTAGTGGGTGTTGTGTGCCTTCAGCGCATTATACACCTGTAGCTACCTATATTGCTGTTCTCTAATTGAGCCATCTGCAGGAGTTAGTGGGTGTTGTGTGCTTCCAGCGCAGTATACACCTGTAGCTTTCTATATTGCTGTTCTCTAATTGAGCCAGCTGCAGGAGTTAGTGCGTGTTGTGTGCTTCCAGCACAGTATACACCTGCATCTACCTATATTGCTGTTCTCTAATTGAGCCATCTGCAAGAGTTAGTTGGTGTTGTGTGCCTCCAGCGCAGTATAATCCTGTAGCTACCTATATTGCTGTTCTCTAATTGAGCTATCTGCAGGAGTTAGTGGGTGTTGTGTGCTTCCAGTGCAGTATACACCTTTATCTACCTATATTTCTCTTCTCTAATTGAGTCATCTGCAGGAGTTAGTGGGTGCTGTGTGCCTCCAGCACAGCACAATATACACCTGTATCTACCCTTTATTGCTGGTGTTCTCTAATACAGCCATCTGCAGGAGTTAGTTGGTGTTGTGTGCCTCCAGCACAGTATACACCTGTATCTACAATTTATTGCTGTTCTCTAATAGAGCCATCTCCTGTTTTAGGGCCTGGGGGCCCCACGCCTTTTTTTAATATGGGTACGGGGTTCCCCTTAATATCCGCACAAGACCCAAAGGGGCTGGTAATGGGCAGGGGGGGCTACCTATGCCATTTTTCCCAATGATTTTCATCCATATTACCGGAACCAGATATTACATTAAAACCACAAGCAGTTTTAAATGACTTTTTTTCCGTTAAATTTCATTTTGTGCAGGGACTGTTCTAAACACAATGAACACGTGGCACTTCACAGGCATACTATAGACACCCCCCAGGCACGATATTTAAAGGAATATTTCATTTTTTTTTACTTTAATCATCATTAAAATCAGTGCTCCCAAAAAAACAGAAGTTTTTAAAAACATTTTAGGCATTGATCTATGTCCTCTGGGGCAGGAGCCAGGCCCCCAAACCCTTTTTAGGACAATATCTTGCATATTAGCCATTAAAATCAGCACTTTTTATTTTAAATGTTCGAGTCCCAATGGGGTTCTAAAGTTTGCACAAATTTTTGGTCTGTTTGAAAGTTCTGGTGCGAACCGAACCGGGGGGTGTTCGGCTCATCCCTAGTGAGGTGAATATGGTCAGTCAAAAAACATATCATGGAAGTAAGAAAATAGATTTATTACAATCGTTGCGCATCTGAAACACAACAGCAATAAATGCAGGCCGAAAAAATATGCATACAATGTGAACATGGGACAATCCACTTACATGGTAAAACAGTGTATACCAATATACAAACATCAAAAACATGTGCAAGCGTGAGTAGTACCCAACAAAGTTTCACAAGACTGTGTTCGCTCTTCAAGAGTAAATGCTTTGCTAAATCTGTAATACTGTACAAGTAGTAAATCAAATGGATGAGTGTATGTTACATCAAATAGGCAGGGAGGTGAGTAATCATCAGACTGTGGGACCCCATACTCACCAAAGGGCTGGGCCAGGCCATCTAGCGCTGATCCATAAATTTCTGATTCCATTGGCAGCGGCAGCAACAAACATCCAGCATGGGCGCTGAGGAGGTGGAGCACAAGGTAACCCCGAGGGGGGATCAACCGGATCACCGACACGGCTTGGTAGGTACAAGTGCAAGTGTCCCTAGAGGTCTCCCCTTGTCCATCGTCATGAACTGCAAAGATGGTAAAAAAAAGTATGTGTATATCAGAAAGACCCTGCGGATGTAAGTGAAATTCTTACAGTGTTGGATATGCATGTTGCAAAAATAGTAAAAGAATATATATATATATATATATATATATATATATATATATATATATACAGTATATATATATATATCAGAAGGACCCTACAAATGCAGGTGAGCTTCCTGCAGTGTTTCATATACATATTAATGTATAGGGACCAGCATGAATTTAGTGCTGGTATATGCTGGGAGACCAGAAGGGCATGAAAATAAAACAGAGTTAAAAAATAATGTTGGGCAAAGTGGTATGCACGTGCACATTGTGTGGAATAAAGTGGGAGTTGAAGGAAAAAATAAAAACAATGTGCTGAAATAATAACTATGCTAAAAAGCAATACGATTTACCTGGGTGTAATGTGAGACCACCCCCTTGTGGAAGTGCAGCTGGTTGTGGTGTCCTTTTATGAAGCAGTGAAATCTATTCACTGCTTCATTCTCCGGCATTCACAGAGGAGATCTTTCTCCTCTATGTGCCACTTTATGAAGCGGAGTAGATCGCTTCACCCTTGGAGGAGTGAAGCGATCTACAAACGCTTCTAACACTGGAGAACGGCCCCTAATACTGGAATCTTGTGAGACTTTACGAGATTACAGTATTAGAAATTCACCGATACACAGAGATGTCAATTTATTAAGCAGTGATAAATTATCACAGCTCAATACACTGACACACGGTGTGATTAATGTTAGTGAAATAAAGAGTCCCCCTACATAATATATACATGTATACACACACAGACATTATACATACATGTATATACACACACATTATATATATATATATATACATATACACATTATATATATATATATATATATATACAGTGGTGTGAAAAAGTGTTTGCCCCCTTCCTCATTTCCTGTTCCTTTGCATGTTTGTCACACTTAAGTGTTTCGGAACATCAAACCAATTTAAACAATAGTCAAGGACAACACAAGTAAACACAAAATGCAATTTGTAAATGAAGGTGTTTATTATTAAAGGTGAAAAAAAATCCAAACCATCATGGCCCTGTGTGAAAAAGTGATTGCCCCCTAAACCTAATAACTGGTTGGGCCACCCTTAGCATCAACAACTGCAACCAAGCGTTTGCGATAACGTGCAATGAGGCTTTTACAGCGTCCTGGAGGAATTTTGGCCCACTCATCTTTGCAGAATTGTCCTAATTCAGTTACATTAGAGGGTTTTCGAGCATGAACGGCCTTTTTAAGGTCATACCACAACATCTCAATAGGATTCAGGTCAGGACTTTGGCTAGGCCACTCCAAAGTCTTCATTTTGTTTTTCTTCAGCCATTCGGTGGTGGACTTGCTGGTGTGTTTAGGATCATTGTCCTGCTGCAGAACCCAAGTTCGTTTCAGCTTGAGTACACGAACAGATGGTCGGACATTCTCCTTCAGGATCTCTTGGTAGACAGCAGAATTCATAGTTCCTTTTATCACGGCAAGTCTTCCAGGTCCTGAAGCAGCAAAACGGCCCCAGACCATCACACTACCACCACCATATTTTACTGTTGGTATAATGTTCTTTTTATGAAATGCAGTGTTCCTTCTACGCCAGATATACTTGGACACACACCTTCCAAAGAGTTCCACTTTTGTCTCATCAGTCCACAGAATGTTGTCCCAAAAGTCTTGGGGATCATCAAGATGTGTTGTGGAGAAATTGAGACGAGCTTTGATGTTCTTTTTGCTCAGCAGTGGTTTTCTCCTTGGAACTCTGCCATGCAGGCCATTTTTGCCCAGTCTTTTCCTGATGGTGGAGGCATGAACGCTGACCTTAACTGAGGCAAGTGAGGCCTGTAGTTCCTTGGACGTTGTTGTGGGGTCTTTTGTGACCTCTTGGATGAGTCGTCGCTGCGCTCTTGGGGTAATTTTGGGCGGCCGGCCACTCCTGGGAAGGTTCACCACTGTTCCATGTCTTCGCCATTTGTGGATAATGGCTCTCACTGTGGTTCGCTGGATTCCCAAAGCTTTGGAAATGGCTTTATAACCCTTTCCAGACTGATAGATCTCAATTACTTTCTTTCTCAATTGTTCCTGAATTTCTTTGGGTCTCGGCATGATGTGTAGCTTTTAAGGATCTTCTGGTGGACCTTACTGTGTCAAGCAGCTCCTATTTAAGTGATGCCTTGATTGTGAACAGGTGTGGCAATAATCAGGCCTGGGTGTGGCTAGAAAAATTGAACTCAGGTGTGGACAACCACAGTTATAGTATGTTTTAACAAGGGGGGCAATCACTTTTTCACACAGGGCCATGATGGTTTGGATTTTTTTTCACCTTTAATAATAAACACCTTCATTTACAAATTGCATTTTGTGTTTACTTGTGTTGTCCTTGACTATTGTTTAAATTGGTTTGATGTTCCGAAACACTTAAGTGTGACAAACATGCAAAGGAACAGGAAATGAGGAAGGGGGCAAACACTTTTTCACACCACTGTATATATATATATATATATATATATATATATATATGGTTACAGTGTTGGGGGGTCTGAACGAGGCATAAGGAAGTTAATCATCTTCCTCTTTCCTCCTCAGATCCCCCCACATTCTCTCTTCACTCCCCGATTCTCCACCTCTGAGCCGGTGAATTGGGGAGTGTGATTTCTGACACAGATCACCAGTGAATCGCTGAGATCGCAGCTTCATAAAGTGACCGTTACTGTGTCATTCAATGAGGATTCTCAGTGTGCGGAGATAATCGGCGGGAGAACAAGTTCAAACACTTCTCCCCTGATTATCTCTGGTTTATAAACTGTTTATGGGCTGTGATCAGTGGCGATCCTCTGGATCCCCACTGATCACTGCTTCATAAACGGACACCTTTGTGTGAACTCATGATGAGAGTAAGAAAAGCTGTCATGTCAGGCTCAAATTATACCGTCGTGTGCTAACAGGGAGTCATACGAGCGCTGAAGACACTCATCGCCGATGGGGCCACGAATGTGCGGTATCCTCTGTTGTTCGGCATGTTGAATTATTGATGGGTATGATGTTGGGGTGACACCAGACCTTGTATTATTTATATTTTCTAATTAGGTGACTTCTGAAGGCAATTGGTTCCACTAGCTTTTAGTTAGGGGTATCAGAGTAAAGGGGGCTGAATGCAAATTCACGCTACACTTTTTACATATTTGTAAAAAAAATATATATTTTCCTTACGCTTAACAATCATGTGCCACTTTGTGTTGGTCTATTGCATAAAATCCCAATAAAATACATTTACGTTTTTGTTTGTAACATGACATTTTGAGATGTGAGTATTATTTCACATTTTGGAGCGGTAGCACTTCCTCTCTTCTTTTGTAGTGTTCTCTAAATAGCGTCTGTATTGAGTGGCCGACCTCCTGTGTTCAGTATGCAACAGACCAGCCGCTCAGCTGACATGGTGTCAATGCAGTAGGGCAGCCGCTCAGCACTGGGACATGAGTGAAGATCACGAGAGTAGTAGTCTATTTAAGTAACAGCTTCCAGGGGCTTTGTTCAGGTTTGGTATAGACGTGTGCAGAATGAAAAACATTTGTTTAGTTTAATTTCGTTTCAATGTGTTATTTACATAAATGTATTTAGTTACATTTGCGTAATCGCTTTCATTCATTTTCAGAATGTGTTTTATTTATTTGTATTCAAATCTATTAGAATTTTCTAATTCTAATTCAAATCGATTCGAAAAGTTTTTGAATCAATTTTCAAATAGTTTTAAAATTCAAATCGTTTTCCGATTTCCAAAGAGAATAAAATAAAATAGAAAATAAAAAAATATATATAATAGACTAGAAAAGAATAGAACAGAAAATAAAGGAATATAATATAATAATAATAAGTAAAACAGAACAAAACAGGACAGAAAATAAAAGAAGAGAATAGAATGGAATAGACTAGAAAGGAATAGAATAGAATATAGAATATAATGAAATAGATTATTATCTTCTGAAATTTGAATAGAATAGAAATAAAAAAAATAATAGAATAGAAAATAAATAATATAACCATTTTCCAAAATTTGAATAGAATCAATTTGAACTTGAATAAAATAGAAACGAATATAGTATACTAGAATAGAAAGTAACATAATGGTATAGAAAAAACAAAACAAAATAGAATATAATAGAATGAATATAACCATCTTCCTATTCTCATCTATGCTTTTCTATTCTATTCAAATTCAAATTGATCCTATTTGAATTTTGGGAAATAGTTATATTCTTTCTATTTTATTCTTTTGTTTTTTTTTATTGTATTCTTTTTCTGTTTATTCTATTCTATTCTTTCCTCTTCTATTATTTTATTTGCTATTCTATTCTATTTAAATATATTCTATTCAAAATTAGAATTTTGGAAGATTGTTATATTATTTTCATTCTATACTATTCTGTTATTTTCTATTATATTCTAATCACATCTATTCTTTTATATTCTATTCAAATTTGAATTGATTCTATTTGAATTTTGGGAAATGGTTATATTCTTTCTATTCTATGCTAATCTAGTCTATTTTTTTAATTAGTTATTTTCTATTCTATTATAGTCTATTCTATCCTATTCTTTTTTTCTATTCTATTATTTTCCTATGTATTCAAATTTAAATGCATTCTATTTAAAATTTGAAATTCAGAAGATGATTATATTCTTTCTATATTATTCTATTCTATTCTATTTGTTTCTATTATATTTTATTATATTCTAGTATATTCTATTCTTTTAATTTTCTATTCTATTTTGTTCTCTTTGGAAATTCAAAAATGATTAGAAAGCATTTCAAATTCAAAAACTATACAAATTCAAAAACTATTCGAATTTGAAAATGATTCTAATTCAAAAAGTATTCAAAAATAATTTGAAAACGATTCAAATTCAATTATTTTTGAATTTTTTTCGTTATTTCGGATTCATTTCAATCCAGTACTCTTGCAATTTGGAAATTCGGATACATCCAAATTTACAAAAAAAAAAAAATTCTCTGAATTTCATTTCAGAATGAAACAAACCACACATTTCTATTTTGGTATATACATAGTTACAAGAAACACTGGTCCAAGCTGGAACAATATAACTGTGTATAAAATATTGATATCTAGACTTCTTCTTTAAATTGTCCCCGAGTAACAGCATTGGTATCAATGGATGCAATAATAAATCCCTGCATTGGTGTCAGTTCATGCAAAAATAACCATCAACATTGGTGTCAGTACAATTAACCCCAACTCCCACATTGGTGGTCAATTGAATTGAAATGAAACTCCCCATGATCACGCATGCATAGGGAGGTGAGTTAACTTTCACTGTACGACCACAAATGCAGAAGGGGGATAGCGGTTTAAAATTTTACTCATATGAGCATCAATGCTTAGTGGATGGGTGATGGGAGTTAACTTTCACACTCACTGACCACTAATGAGGCGGGAGCAGTGGCAGTGAAAGTACACCTCCATCCCACATTGGTGTTCAAGGCAGTGACATTTTAACCCACCAACCCCCCTTCAGCATTTGTGGTCATACAGCAAACTTTAAACCACCCCCCCTGCATTGGCGGTCATGGGGGGGGGGGGTAAGTTTCAATGCAATTCAATCCTAGCCTCCTCCACTGCCCAATTGTTTACTTACCTGATCAGGTCAGGACTTTGGTTGTATTGTGGGTGGAGATATCTCTGCCCACAATATAGTGTTCTTTTCATTGCTGGGTGCTGGAATGCAGAGAACATTCCACTACCTGTCATCTTTCTGCATACTCTGTGTGCTATGGACACAAGGGATGATGAGACATTACTACTGTCCCCACGGCTTGGATCTCGGGACATAGTTCCGAATGCAGCCACTGTGGGACAGGTGGCAAAGTGTTAATTATGCTCTCTCCCTGTACTGTATATCAGTGCATAGAGGAGACAGTTTGCTGCACTCTGGATGGTGACTCTGGAGGTTAGTTGGATCCCCCTTATCTATATGCCCATGGAGCTCATTACCACAAACTTTGGTTTCCTCCCACACTCCAAAGACATGCAGTTAGGTTAATTGGTTTCTGTCCAAAATTGGCCCTAGTATGTGAATAGGGACCTTGGATTGTGGGCTCCTTGAGGGTAGGGACCGATGTGAGTGTACAGGAATAGGGAAAATTGTAGACATGCACTCAGGATGGACTGGTGTCTTTATTCAACCTTATTAACTATGTAACCAAATAAGTAATATTGTACCTTAAGCGCAGGATAAGGGGTATTATCTCCCCCCGACATCCCATCTGGGATCAATCTGTTCCCGAAAGGGGAAAAAGACACAACCCCCACCATTATATATCCTAGATTGTGATTCCAGGAATTTTATTTTGGTTACCTGGCATACCTGCAATGTTGGTAGGTAACCTTCGCAAAGTAGATATCATACACTCTTATTCTGACGTTGGATGAGTGCATAAGCTTAACTTACGTCAATCTAGCGTTTGAGGCTTGTATGAGGTTTAAATAGGTAAGTATTCTTTGTTGTCATAAACGTAGAGCAAAATATAACAATAGAATAGTATCACATTGATGACAGATGAGAACTTCATTGAAAAGAGAGAGAAAAAGAAAGGAAACAGAAGGAGAAGAGAAGAAAAGAAAAAAAAGAAAAGAAGAAAAGGGTGAGTCTACAGTCTCTATCACTTGATTACCAACGTAACTTATTTGCTACATGAGGTGACAATCTCTTATTCAGCTAACTATTATGTTGTGCTATAGATCTGCTACATACACACACACACAATGTTTTTGTTGTTAATGTATGTAATGCATTAATGATAAAAAATAATCATTCTTTTCAACTCCATGAATTAATTGCTTGGAGTTATTTACTAAAGGCAAATCCACTTTGTACTACAAGTCACTTTTCACTGTAACTACCCCAAATTACTCCAAAAACTTGAGCATTGAATGAAAAAGCCACACATTGTTGAATAAAAATAGGATTTTTTAAAAACAACTTACCTGTAAAATCCTTTTCTTGGGAATACATCACGGGACACAGAGCTTTTGATAATTACTTAGTGGGTTAGATAGTCACCATCAGGTGATTGAACAATGGCAACCCTAATTACAAGGCAAGTTCCTCCCCTATATAACCCCTCCCATATAGAGAGTACCTCAGTTTTTTATCAAAGCAATAAGTATTCCAACGTATAATCCCGAAGAGGGGTGGGAGTAATTATCAAAGGCTCTGTGTCCCGTGATGTATTCCCAAGAAAAGGATTTTACAAGTAAGCTGTTTTAAAAAAATCATATTTTCTTGTTCGTACATCACGGGACACAGAGCCTTTGATAATTACTTAGTTTGATGTCCCAGAGCAATGCCCAAATTTGAGGGGAGGGAGACACAGATCAGAAAAACATAGTCCGCTAATGGACAAGAGGACTTATACTGCTGCCTGCAGTACACTGTGTCCAAACGCGGCATCCTCATGCCCTCTTACATCCATCTGATAGAATCTAGTGAATGTATGGACTGAAGACCAAGTTGCAGCCTTGCAGATCTGAGCCATGGAGGCCTGCTGATGCACTGCCCATGGAGCACTAACTGCTCTAGTTGAGTGTGCTTTAACCTGAAAAGGAGGAATCTTTTTCTTTACACCATAAGCCTGAACAATAAAATGTTGAATCCATCTAGAGATAGTGGATTTTGAACCTGCCTGGCCCTTATTGGGGCCTTCTGGCAGAATGAATAGACAATCAGTCTTTTGTATCTGAGCCGTTGCCTGCAGATAGATTCTGAATGCTCTTACAATATCTAAAGAGTGTAACAACTTCTCCTCTGCAGACTGCATATCTAGAAAAAAGGACAGTATGACCACATCCTGATTCAGATGGAATCCTGAAACCACTTTAGGCAAAAAAGTCGGGTGAGGATGCAACACCCCCCTGTCTTTGTGAATAATCAAATATGGCACTTTACAAGAAAGAGCTGGCTGACTCCGATATCCTTCTAGCCGAGGATATGGCTACCAGAAAAACCTATTTCTTTGTCAAAATAACTAAAGAAATCTGGTGCAATGGTTCAAAGGGGTGTTCCTGTAAAACAGAGAAAACTAAATTCAAATCCCATGGACACACAGGAGGCTTAACCGGCGGATTGCCCCCCGAACAAAGGCCCGGACCAGGGAATGAGAGGCAAGTGATCTTTGAAAGAATATTGACAAGGCCAAGATTTGGCTCTTGACAGTGCTCAAGGCCAGCTTCATTTCTACATCTGCCTTCCAGATTCTGTAGTAGATGAGCCTGGAGGCCAGCTTCCTAGCATTAACTAGAGTTAATATGGTGGTTCTCAATTGTGGTTCTCAATTGCCAAACCGACAAATTCAGACTTCGTAAGACAGGATGGAATATTGGACCTTGTGAGAGTAGATCTGGGCTCAGCAGAAGAAACCAAGGTCTTCTTTCTGCCATTTTTACGATCTCCGCATACCAAGGTCACCTGGGCCAAGCTGGGGCCACCAGAATTACTGGCTTTCCTTCCCTTTTTACCCACTGAAGGAAGAAGCGGAACTGGAGGGAACGCATAGATCAGAGAATACTGATCCCATGGAATCGTTAAGGCATCTGACCCTTGTGCTAGCGGATCATTTGTTCTTGACAGAAAGCTGTCCAGTTTTTTGTTGAATCTGGAAGCCAACAGGTCTACATCAGGGGTACCCCATTTCTGAAATATGGCCTGAAATATGTTGGGGTGTAGAGATCATGCTCCTGGAGACAGCTGCTAGTGGCTTAGGAATCCACCTGCCAATTTTCTACCCCTGGAATGAAGACCACAGACAGGCAAGGAACATGCATCTCTGTAAAAGAAAAAATGTGATTCACCTCTTTTTGGGCATCCTGACTCCTGGTTCCCCCTTGCTGATTGATATAGGCCACTGCCATAGCATTGCCAGACAGTATCTGGACAGGACAACCCTGCAACCTGTAAGTCCAGACCCTGAGGGCTAGACAAATTGCCTGAATCTCCAGAATGTTGATGGGCAAGAGCCATTCGGCTCTGGACCATCTTCCCTGGGTGGAAGCTTGTACCAGAACCACTCCCTAGCCTATTAGGCTGGCATCTGTGGTTACGACTTTCCAAGTAACTGGAACAAAGGATTTTCCTTTCAGTAGGTTCTTGTTCAGCAGCCACCAATTGAGGCTCTGGCGTACCCATGGTGATAGGCACATTGGAAGATTCAAGGCTTGAACTCTTCTATTCCAGGCAGAGAGGATGCTGCTCTGTAAAGGCCTTGAGTGAAACTGGGCGTAAGGAACAGCCTTGAAGGAGGCCACCATTTTCCCTGCTAGTCTCATACATAGTCGAATGGAGGGATTTTTCCTTGCTAAGACTACTCTGACCAAACACTTTATGTCTTTGGCTTTTGACCCGGGTAAAAATACCCTGCTTTGGACTGTGTATATGACCATGCCCAAATATTCCAGCCTTTTGAGGGGCTGTAAGAAGGATTTTCCTAGATTGAGGACCCAGTCTAAGTACTTCAAGTATTCTACTGTGCTGAGCACATTGCAGTCTAAGCGTGCTACAGACTGTTCTATGAGTAGCAAATCGTTCAGATAAGCTGTCACTGTTATGCCCTGAGCCCTTCGTTTTGCCAAGGGTGGGGCTAGAATTTTCATGAACACTCGAGGTGCGTATCAAGACCAAAAGGTAAGGCCATGAATTGGAAGTGGCGCTGACCCACCACAAACCTTAGAAATCTTTGGTGAGCGGGAAATATTGGCACATGTAAATATGCATCTTTGATGTGTATTGATGCCAGGAATTCTCCCCTCTGAAGGGAGGAAACTACTGAGTGGATTGACTCCACGTGGAAAGAATGAATGTCTAGAAACTGATTCAGGTCTTTTAGATCTAGAATAGGTCTGACATCCCTGTTTGGTTTTGGAACCGTAAAGAGGTTTGAGTAGAACCCTGAGCCTTGCTCTTCTGGGGTCACTTCTATAACCACCCCTTGGGATAATAGATGTTCTAAGGCCAGAAGCAAGAGCCTCCTCCTTTCTGGATCTTTGGAGACTCTTGACCTTAGGAAACGAGATGGTGGAAGCTCCCGAAACTCCAGCTTGTAACCTAGAGACACCGTGGAGGCTACCCATCTGTCCTGAATTTCTTCCTGCCAGGTGCCTGCAAACTGCAGCAGCCTTCCCCCCACTCAGCCGAGCGGGGGCGCCTCTTCGTAAGGAGGCTTTGGGGTTATGTTTACCAGATCTTGGACCCCATGGCTTCTTTTTCCCTTGGACTTGGCCTTGGACCTTTCCCCTAGTATTGGACTGGAGAGGTCGTTGCCACTGCCTGGAGGTGGAGGCTCCAGAGGCTGAGGAAAGAGAGCATCTAAATTAGGAATGTTTGCTCTTCTTTTTAACCAGTAACAAAGTGGTTTAACCGGTAATCTTCTGGATATATTTGTCCAGATCATCCCCAAACAGGCGTTTCCCATAAAACGGGAACCCAGTCAAATATCTTTTGCATGAAGCCTCAGCTGCCCAATGCTTAAGCCAAAGGGACTTGCGCATGTGTACCAGCAGGAGAGTAAGGCAGGATGCTTGCTGAACAGAATCCATAATGGCATCAAACGCAAAACATAAGGCCTTAGGAAGGTCTGCATAAACCTCAACATCCTCAGTGGAAAGGAGGTTAAGCACCTGCTTCATTTGTTCCTTGAGGAACTGGCACATGCCGATTGCTGTGACCGCAGGCTGGAGCACATCTCCAGCCATAGAAAAGGAGGCTTTAAATAAAGTTTCCAGCTTTTTATCAGTTGGATCTTTGGACCCCTGAGCATTGTCCACAGGACAGGTCAGGCTTGTATTCACACAAGAAATAGCTGCATCTATTGCTGGCACTCCCCATTTCTTGGTGAACTTTTCCTCCATCGGATAAAGCATGGAAAACCTTTTAGGAGGAAAAAATTGCTTATCTGGGTGACCCCAGTCATACGGCAATTTCTTGGGAATTGGGAAGATATACACAGCCTGTGGGGATTTCCAGGATCCAAAGGAGGAAACAGATGAAATGGCAGCCTCAGCAGGGGGCAATCTGTATGTGGTACGCACCAACTCAGTATAGTATTGCGCCTTTACTTTGAGGGCCTGGGAGCCGGAAGAGAGCTTCTCCTCTTCCCCCTAATCATCTGACTTCTCCTGATCCCCATCCCCAGATAGGGATATTTCATCATTATCAAAATGCTCATCCAATAGGGAACCCAGAGCAGAGGATCTACCACTTTTTCTGCTCCTCTTTAAGGAATCTGTGATAAAAGTAGTAACCCTTCCTTCTAAACCATACAATATTCATAGTGTATTCAGTGACATACAGTGGTGTGAAAAAGTGTTTGCCCCCTTCCTCATTTCCTGTTCCTTTGCATGTTTGTCACACTTAAGTGTTTCGGAACATCAAACCAATTTAAACAATAGTCAAGGACAACACAAGTAAACACAAAATGCAATTTGTAAATGAAGGTGTTTATTATTAAAGGTGAAAAAAAATCCAAACTATCATGGCCCTGTGTGAAAAAGTGATTGCCCCCCTTGTTAAAACATATTATAACTGTGGTTGTCCACACCTGAGTTCAATTTCTCTAGCCACACCCAGGCCTGATTATTGCCACACCTGTTCACAATCAAGGCATGACTTAAATAGGAGCTGCTTGACACAGTAAGGTCCACCAGAAGATCCTTAAAAGCTACACATCATGCCGATACCCAAAGAAATTCAGGAACAATTGAGAAAGAAAGTAATTGAGATCTATCAGTCTGGAAAGGGTTATAAAGCCATTTCCAAAGCTTTGGGAATCCAGCGAACCACAGTGAGAGCCATTATCCACAAATGGCGAAGACATGGAACAGTGGTGAACCTTCCCAGGAGTGGCCGGCCGCCCAAAATTACCCCAAGAGCGCAGCGACGACTCATCCAAGAGGTCACAAAAGACCCCACAACAACGTCCAAGGAACTGCAGGTCTCACTTGCCTCAGTTAAGGTCAGCGTTCATACCTCCACCATCAGGAAAAGACTGGGCAAAAATGGCCTGCATGGCAGAGTTCCAAGGAGAAAACCACTGCTGAGCAAAAAGAACATCAAAGCTCGTCTCAATTTCTCCACAACACATCTTGATGATCCCCAAGACTTTTGGGACAACATTCTGTGGACCGATGAGACAAAAGTGGAACTCTTTGGAAGGTGTGTGTCCAAGTATATCTGGCGTAGAAGGAACACTGCATTTCATAAAAAGAACATTATACCAACAGTAAAATATGGTGGTGGTAGTGTGATGGTCTGGGGCTGTTTTGCTGCTTCAGGACCTGGAAGACTTGCCGTGATAAAAGGAACTATGAATTCTGCTGTCTACCAAGAGATCCTGAAGGAGAATGTCCGACCATCTGTTCGTGTACTCAAGCTGAAACGAACTTGGGTTCTGCAGCAGGACAATGATCCTAAACACACCAGCAAGTCCACCACCGAATGGCTGAAGAAAAACAAAATGAAGACTTTGGAGTGGCCTAGCCAAAGTCCTGACCTGAATCCTATTGAGATGTTGTGGTATGACCCTAAAAAGGCCGTTCATGCTCGAAAACCCTCTAATGTAACTGAATTAGGACAATTCTGCAAAGATGAGTGGGCCAAAATTCCTCCAGGACGCTGTAAAAGCCTCATTGCACATTATCGCAAACGCTTGGTTGCAGTTGTTGCTGCTAAGGGTGGCCCAACCAGTTATTAGGTTTAGGGGGCAATCACTTTTTCACACAGGGCCATGATGGTTTGGATTTTTTATAATAAACACCTTCATTTATAAATTGCATTTTGTGTTTACTTGTGTTGTCCTTGACTATTGTTTAAATTGGTTTGATGTTCCCGAAACACTTAAGTGTGACAAACATGCAAAGGAACAGGAAATGAGGAAGGGGGCAAACACTTTTTCACACCACTGTATGCAGGGACTGTAACACTGGGAGAGGCTGCAAAGCCTGACAGGGACACAGACGCATCCTGTGAGGCTGCCTCCAGTCTCTCGGGGGGGGGGGGGGGGGGGGGCGGGGGGTGGTATCCTGTGCAGGCAAATTCAGAACCCTTAGATCCAGGTGGTAATTTCTTAGTGCCTCTTTTACCTCCTCCTGAAGCCCTCTTATGGGGAGACATAGTCATAAGTTGCTAAGCAGAGGTACTAGTAAAAATGATATCACTGTTGTGCTTCAGTCTTACAATATTAACATTAGCTCAGTCTGCCCAACCTGATGACGAGTAGGTGTCTTAGGTATGCCTGGATCAGAATCCACTGAGATGCTTACTGCCCACAGCTCTGTGTCCCACCACTTACAGGAGCTCTGGCATACTGGGCTTTAAACATAGCCGCTTTGCGCTTGCGTACTGGTGTGCCATGCATGGCGCTGCAAACATGCCCCCCTCCTTCCCCGCCAAAACCACTGTAAAAGCATTCCCCCTGCATGCATGCGTGTAGGATTGTCATGGTGGTGGCTGGGGGCAGGGAGGGAGAAAGGAGACCACCAGAGGACTGCGCGGGACCCCCAGACTGCATGGGATCCCCTCCTTTCCTTTTATGTGGCAGAGCCTGCAGCAGAGGTGGTAAGTGGCTTCTCAGACCAACTTCACTGAGCATGTATTATTATTATGATTACTCCCTCTAGTGGCGTAAACCAGGTAAGACATGCAAACTACTCAAAAGAAGATAATCCATAGTGTGTATACTTTAGGATTGTCTTCACTTACCTTATCCCCACCGCAGGAACTGCTGAGAACAGACAGATCAAACCTTCACCCACAGGAAGCGTTGTGCCAACCTTCAGGGTTCTGGGTTCCTACTCACAGAATCCTCTTCCCTGGACCCGTAGAAGACTGCCAGAAAAACTTTCCGTGCAACTTAAATTTGTGCACCAAAGGGCTGGATTCCAGAGCCCAGTCCTCAAAGAGAGACATTACAGGTAAAACCTTGTTTCTTCTTTCAAGAGGCTCGGGTACCATCCATGTTAGGCGTATTTATTGGCTTAAGGCATGGATCCGGTTTTTATAGCTCCTAGGCCCCCTCAGAGACCATCAAACAGAGCTCTCTTCTTAGCACATTGTTAACGTGACCAACCACCTTAGACACTGGCGAAAAAAACTGAGGTACTCTCCATATGGGAGGGGTTATATAGGGGAGGAACTCGTCTTGTAATTGGGGTTGCCAGTGTCCAATCACCTGATGGTGACTATCTAACCCACTAAGTAATTATTAAAGGCTCTGTGTCCAGCGATGTATGAACAAGAAAAACATTTTACTCCATTCACATGTGCGTTATAAAAGTTTTTTTTTTTTTTAACAAACCAACATCTTTGGTGTATAACATGTATGTGTGACAGTATATAGCCTTTTTTGTGGCTAAACAGGCATGTTTAAAACCATAACATACACATCCACAACTCAGGAAATTACAAAATTCAACTTTGACTAAGTGAAGGCAATATGAGACATTAGTATGTCAAAACTGTGTTGATTTTGCCTTCCTCAGATGGGGCGATGTCACCCCTGTAAAAGACAAATTTTGAAGATGCACACAAATTGGGACTCAAAATGTGGATTTCTCTCCTCATCCCACACCTAAAATGTGTGTCTTTTCCCTACATCTATTTTCCTAAAGCCACAAAACACACAGTGTGTCAACATGTGCTAGCTCCCATCATGGGGGATCAATGGACTTATTTCGGGGGTGCAACCCCTTCCTCTCACTTACTTTAGTTGTGAGGAAGGGGTTTCACCCACAAAACGAGTACATTGATATCCCATTATGGCTTATAGCACATGTTGACACACTGTGTGCATCTTCAAAATTTGACTTTCCAATTACTTTAAAATTTATATAAAAAACATAAAAAAAGACAACATTGAAACAGTTTTTTTTTTATATTTTGGCTAAAACATCAATGATGTTGGTGAGTCTTTTTTCAACATCATTTATGTTTTCATTGACCTTCTCTAATTCATGATTGCACACCATTATTTCGCTGATGAGGTTTTGTGCACTTGCACTGTTAAAGTGAGTTTCTTCTTCCATACCATCCACATCACCTAAAAAAAAAAAAAAAAACACACTATGCATTATAAATATGCAGGCATACATTTATTAGCTGAAGCTGTGGTCTCAGACACTGACCTGTTGTGGTCACCATTCCGGCCACTTTCTGAACATCTTCATGTTGTGTGCTGAGTTCCCCTTCTTCATGAGTTGTGGGGTTCCTGGTGTCCTCAGATGTCCGGATTCTTTTCTCCCCCATGTGAATACAAAAAAGGTATACTTAGCAGACAGATATTTGAGGCGAGAAATAGAAATATGAAACTTTGCTTGGAAATGTCATCCAATTGTCTTTTTTGGTAAAGTTCCAAGCGGAAGACATGATTTTTTCCCTTTCAAAAGCCGGAAAACGTACCTGTTTTGTGCAAGTTCCACACATGGAGAGACCCCTAGTATTCACTGGAGCACCTGCGTGGGAAACCCTAAAATGGTTGTTCTGGTATCCTACACTAGTGCTCCTGCATCCAGATATGTAAACAGCTGCTGAGTGTCCTCTCCTTACACTGAATCTAGTTTGTATTTCATTCTGGTTACAAACACATCTAGACAACAATGTACTTAACTTATTTTCATAAAATAGGCATGAACAAGTGTAGTTAACCTGAATTTGCCAAAAATGTTGTATTAGTGTTCGAACGAACAATGTTTACTATGAATGATTACTGTGCCCACAAACCTCAAACTTGCCATTTTAAACTGTACAACAGTAAAGAAAAGCACATGGAGCAGCACTAAAGTAATAACAATAATAATAGGAACAAAGGACAGATACTTACTTTTTAGAAGCACTTTCCTGATCCTTCTATACTGATCGTGCTCCCTCAGTTTCAGGTCTGACCAACATTTCCTCAAATGCTCCTTGGATCGTCGACTTCTTACAACTTTAGTCATGATCTTGGCCTTGATCACATTCTCACATACTTCCCATCATAGTCTGCCCTCTTCAAGATTTCCACCATCTCCACCATCTCTACAAAGGACTTATTTGAAGCCTTATATCTCATTCTGGATCTGGAACTGCTTTGATCCAGCTTTCCTCTTCATTGCCGCTCTCTGCATGCACCTGCTGTGTTTCCCACTGCCCTGAAAGAGAAGAGATGGGGAATACACTAGAAAGAAGGACAGGGGCAGAGTTTCACACATGCGCAGTGTCTATAAAGCATAACATGTGGGCGCCATACGATCTGTGAGTGGAGGACAGAGGATCGTAAGCGCTGATCTTGCAAATAAAGGTACAATTTTAACTTGGGGCATCAGTGGTTAGTGGCCTATACTGCTTATAGATTGAGGCCTATATTGGGACAAGATTAGGAGAGTTTAGCCTGACATTAGGGTTGTCTAGTGTTGTGTCTTGCAGAGAAAATGCATACATTTACTGACCCAGGCGCTACCTATACCAGACAAATTGTTTTAACTGAATCCGTACTTTATGGAAAAAACACTGTTCTGTGCTAATCGTAATATGCAAATTAAACTACCCAGTCTAAGGCGACTTACAATATACAAAGGCTAGATAGAATTTGCTTATACAGCAGGCCACTATGCTGGGTATGTATGCACTAAATACTAGAAAGGAATGTTAGCCCAGGGGGGGCAATAGAGAGAGGGAAAGAGGGGGGATTCAGACCCAAGATTCCCACAAGGAGACGCCCCAATAGCAATTACCGCACATTTCGTACGTACCCCCTATATGTAAAGCCCATTGCTGTATGATGAAATATCTTAAACCCATACAGCAATGGGCTTTACATATAGGGGGTACTACGAAACGTGCGGTAATTGCTATTGGGGCGTCTCCTTGTGGGAATCTTGGGTCTGAATCCCCCCTCTTTCCCTCTCTCTATTGCCCCCCCTGGGCTACCATTTCTTTCTAGTATTTAGTGCATACATATCCAGCATAGGGGCCTGCTGTATAAACTAATTCTATCTAGCCTTTGTATATTGTAAGTCGCCTTAGACTGGGTAGTCTAATTTGTATATTACGATTAGCACAGAACTATGTTTTTTCCATAAGGTACGGATTCAGTTAAAACAATTTGTCTGGTATAGGTAGCGCCTAAAGCTCCATACTATTATTGTAAACAGTTAAATGCCCACAGCCTCCAAGTGGGGGCTGAGGACTTGTAGGGCGGCAGCATCCTAACACATTCCTGAGCGTGGCTTTTCCAATCTTTTTTGCATTTACTGACCCAGACTTCCTGCCAAACTTCATAGACATGTACAGGGAGCTGCCATGTCTCTGGCAAATCAAGCGTCAATAATACTCTAACAAGCTAAAGAGGAAGGCAGCGCTGGAGAAACTGTTATACATATAAGAGGGAGTGCAAACAGGTCCAGGATTCCATGAGATCAGGAGCAGCAGCAGATGGCGTTTATGTCCCCAGGCTCTGGTACTATGGCAGACTGTGTTTTTTGTCAGACCAGGGTGAACCCAGGTCATCACTATCAACACTTCCTTCCACACTTCCTTCCATACTTCCTTTCACATCAGATGAGGCTGCCAAAGTCCAGCCTGGGCCTTCCACCCAGGAAGAAGATGTGGAGGAGCCCTGCTTGAGCCAGCTATAGCATTGTTCAACATATTTCTTGTCAAAAATTTAATGATGTTAACTAGATGTTATTATTGATGATCACTCATTTCTGATTTATCAAAGTGGATTACATATCAATAATCTTTCCTACACCCTTCGATCTACCCCAGCAGAGGCTTCCCAGGAACAAACTGGGCCTTCCATCCTGGAAGAAGTAGATGCGCCCAGCTGGAGCCAGGTATATTCGTTTTTAGACATATTTATTATCCTAAAATTAATGATGTTAGCTAGATGTTATAATTGCTGACAAATCAATGATTTTATACCAAAAATTAGGTATACATATCACTAGACAGTGGTGGCCAAAAATGGGGGTGACCAGCTTTAAAAATGCTGGGGTCAGAATGATAGCCTTTTCTATTTATTAACATCCAATCTGCATGTTTCAATTTGCAAGTCATGAGCTGAAAATTGTGCGTGATTAATGAAGCAAAAACTACAACTATGTCCCTTTTTTATACACAGGATGAGCTCAGTCAGAAGGAGGGTCTGGAAAGCGTCAGCCCGGAGGAGGCCATTCCCAGTGTCAGTTAGGATGAGGCCGTGCCCTGTGTCAGCCAGGAGGTGGCTGGGCCCAGTAGGAGCCTCACCCAATCCCAGGTGCCTCCCCACTGCCTTACCACGAAAAGGCCCAGGAAGGGGACAATGATGGAGGACGCAGCACTGGGCCTTATTAGGGAAGCCAGCCATTTCCTCAGGAACCCCCCAAACTGAAGAGGCCTATGGCTGCTATCTAGCCACCAGGTTGCTGTAATTGGAGAATGGCCAACGCCTCTTCTGTGAAACATTAATTTCTGATGCCCTTCAGAAGGGATTGAAGGGCCAGCTGACTAAGAACAGCCACATATGTGAACTCGCCCATCCTCCTCCTTCTTCTCCTCCTTCCACAAGTCCACCACCAGAGCCACAGCCTCCAGGGAAGGCTGCAGGGAAGTCTGCAGGGAAAAGAAGAAAGTGATAGCCTGGGTTCAGTCTGGTCTGACAGAAGACACAGGCTGTTGTAGTACCACAAACTAGGGACAGATATGTCATCTACTGCTGGTCCTGATCTCTGGGATTCCTTGACCAGATTGTGCTCCCTATTATATGGACTCCTCAAGCTACCAATTTTCTTTTCCACAGACTTGTTGATGTGTGCCATGGGGGCCAAAAGTATTGAAAATTACAAAAGTTTGTCCAGCATTGACTTCCTCTTTATTTTGTTACCCAGAATAAATGGATGTTTTCTTTGCACAAAATACTTTTCTATGTGTTTTTCTTCAAAAAGGACAGTTTGTCTGTGAGTAGGCAAGTACATTTCAAAAAGACTGTCAAATTAACAAGGGACACCAACCTTCTTGAGGTTAATAAAAAAATATAAGATAATAATGTTATTGTGGTAACTTGACACTCCAAAAAACTAATTATATGGAGATCACTAGAAAATATTTTTTAAGTAATCGTAAAATAAATCTTGATGAAATAAAAAATTATAAAAGATGAGTATAATAATTGTAAATATTATTATGGAGATTGGGCTTTTAAAAAATAGAATATTAGTCATGAGATGAGGATAAATAAGGAAGAAATCAGTTTGTGAGAACACTGTGTGAATATGAGCAGCAAAACAACTTAATTCTTCCAGCATTCTAAAGAAGAAAAGAATGCGCTGCATTGAAAGGTCACAGAATTAGCAGTGTGAGGAATGTGCTTGCTCCAATACGAACGGTAGTTTTACCACACCGATCGCTTCCGTCTCATACTTGCTTCAGAGCATGTGTCATTTTTGGTCCATTGGAACAGCATACAGACGAACGGTTTTCCCGATAGGAATTGATTCAGTTGGAGAGATTTAAAACATGTTTATTTCTAGGTCCGTCAGAATTTTCTAAAGAAGATGTCCGATGAAGCCCACACACAGTCGGAATATCTGATGAAATTATTCCATCGGACCTTTTCTGCTGGAAAGTCTGACCATGTGTGCCTAGCATTACAATTTTTTTTCCTTTTGGGATAAATGCTTTACATAAATAAATAAAAGCTGATAATTGAAATTACCCCCGTTACTGTTAAATGGTTTGTCTCATCTCTGTAACTGTAAGCTAGAAAAGAGTTTGTTCTTTGGAAAAACAACAGACTTACTGGGTGGATCCCCAGATTGAAATAGATGAAAGAAAGCCTAACAAAGTAAATGAATGTAGTCATCTAACAATAAATAAATAAATAAATAAATACATACATAAATAAGTAAGCTGCAATATAATAAATGTTTGCTTTTGGGTATAATACCACTATTTTGTCTACATGCTTCTGATTGATCTTCAAACTAGCTTGACTATTGCGGTTACATTTGTTTTCATATTGTTGTAAGTGGATTATGTATCCAATCTATTGTTGGAAAATATGAAGGAAGAAAAATACCCAAAGTTTATTTCTCTGACCAAAAAAAGAACTAGCTATTTCTGCTGATGAGCAATTTCTCTAACAAAGATATTACTGGTAAATTATTGTTTTTCTGTTAATGAATATGTCCTATTTTTTTAATAACCTACATTAATAATACATTATTAAAACATTATTAATGCATGAATAATATTTTCCATCTGGAATCCTTTGTTGAATAACACAACCTGAATATACAATTCATATTACACCTCTACTTGCTTCTATATACATCTTAATGACATGTTCCATACAATGTGCAATTCATTGCCTACTCCAGAACCCCATACTTTATATTCTTATTCATTTAGTATATTCTCTAGACTGCTAATGCACCATAATCTGGACTGCACATTACTTACACTGGACCACCACACCCTGTATGCCATAGTGTACGTTTGGTTTGCAC